>NW_006271974.1:2190583-2318369 GCF_000225605.1 Cordyceps militaris CM01 | reverse complement strand
GACGACTCGTTGCCGCCGGGCGCGCGGCCGCCGCCGGCCATGACGCCGCCGCCCACGTACGACGCCGTGGTCGGCACGCCGTCGGTCGACGGGCTGGCCGACTACTTTGCGCGCCTGGCTGATTACGGCTTGGAGGACGACTCGGCGTCCGACGGCGACGAGACGCCGCCGCGCATCTTGGAGCGCTCGGGGCGTGTTAATGTCGCGCATCCGCGGACGCCGGGCGGGCGCATGCCGAGTCGGAGCTTGGAGATTACGAGGCCGCCGATCAATCTGAATCTTCAAGACTTGGCGAAGCGGCGAAATGCGGCAGCCGCCAACACGTCTACGTAGTGATCTCTCCTTTACCAAACACACGTCTTTCCCTCCTCCCTTTTGGATACCATATGTCATCATCATCATCTGGGTTATTTTTCTCTTTTATTGTTACAACAGCATACAGCGAGGGTGCAAGTGTGGCTCGACAGTGATGTGCACTAGTTTTGTTGGTCGTTGCCCGGGTTCTTGTTATGAATATCGTTTGTAGATTGTATTACTCACCGGCCTCACGCCGAGCTTTCTTGGACATGAGAAAAAGTTTACACTTTTACCTAAAGCTATAATTGTGACTGCAGCCGTGACAAGTGTGTACCAGTGGGAATACATGACGTCCCTCCACGTCCCGTTGGCGCGCTGTGTCATTCGCCGAATGCCGAGTCGCGTCCGGGTCGGGATCGGGGTCACGGGCCACTCGGCATATATGTACGACAGAGTGCTCATTGTATAAGAGATCAATAAATTCTCCATAAATGTATTTGTATGGGTTCTATCTATACAGTCTAGCCTATCCTGTTGAAACGGGGCTATATATTACACAACAGTTTCGGCAAAGCAGGTTGGCGCTTTCGGAAAGGGCATACGCCGAGGTGTAAAAAACATTCATTGAAGCTATTGAAGGAAGGTAAATGGATACTTGGGTTTTCGGAGACTATAGGCCAAATTCATGCTGCAATATGTCTTCTCGTCTTCAGAGTCTACTGTTATTCTTGTCCTCAACCTTGGCTTTGGGCTGTAGCCGAATCGAGAGTTCTTTCCACCATGGATACGTCCTCGGGGCATCTTTGGCCAGCGTCGCACTATATTCCGGCTTGCGCTTATTAAAAAACGACGACTTGAATGCCAGATGATCACTAAGTTTGTGTAAGCAATTTTCAGCAAACGTCGACTGCCGCAGTATTCCAAGAAGAAAGGCCAACGGCAAAGAGACGTACCTTCCTGCAAACATGTCATAGAGCAGCGGGCTGTCCACCAAGTGTGCTCCTTCAGCCGATCCGGCGTTGCGCCAGATCAGCTGCCGGTTCAGATACGCAGCCATGGGGCTCACGTTGGTGATGATGTCCTCGGCCAGCGCAAGGGCCCGCGGCAGCACGTCCTGGGGCGTGTCGACCAGCTCGGCAAAGACGCCGCTCAGCACGGAAGAGTCGGCTGGATATCGCTTCCCGGTCGTCAGGAGATAGGTGGCGTTGCTGTAGCCTACCATGCGCGGCAGGAAAAAGGAGCTGCACGACTCCATTGTCAGACCGATGCGGGCGAATGGAAAGCCAAACTCTGCGCCGGTACGAGGGGCAATTCTGAGAGGGAAGAGGCAGTTAGAATATGATATTGATGTCTGCCAGAAGCGAATCTTTGCTCACCGAATTGCCGCCGCAAGGGTAGACGTCATGCCAATGCCCACCGAGAGGCCGTTGTACGCGACAATGACAGGCTTGCTGCAGTTGAACATGGCCAGTGCCAGCGTACCGCCCGGGTCTCTCATCTCGCCGACAGCCCCGTCGTTGAGGCCGCTCGTGTCCATGCTGAGGTCGATGCCTGCGCTGAACGCCTTGCCAGCGCCGGTCACAACAACGGCCTTGACACGATCATCGACGTTGACCGCCTCAAACAAGTCGATTAGGTCTGTGATCATGCCCCCAGTAATGGCATTGAGCTTTTTCGGGCGGTTCAGCGTAGCAATGAGGATAGGTGTCACGCCTCCGGCAGCTTCCGGGTAGTTGGTGACTCGGATCTCGCTCTCTGCGGAGGTCACGTATGAAACTGGGATGACGATTTCTGCTGCCATTGTAGCGATTGCTTTTGTTTGAATGCAGAATAAACTGTTGCCAACAAGAAATATATCCAGGTTGTTCTGCGGCCGTCTATATACAACTCTTGTACCCGAGGTTCCCCACACCGGGATTTACATGTAATCCTCCTCCGGAGCGCTCCCGCGATGCGGTGGGGATTTAAGACATGGGATCGAAGTTAGCCAACCCACCAAAGATGCTGTCAAAGATGCCGCGGGGTTGCTCCAGGTAATCCTCCCGATGCTGGCATCTAGATATGTGGACACTTTCTAACGGAGTACCTTGATATGGCATCATCTAGCTATTGATGACGTGGATTTTCTCCGCGGGGTTGGCGAGTTTCTCGATCATGTACTAGAAAATCGGGCGGAGGAGAGTCTAGAAGCTGTCCGCCAAAGTCCATGGAAATGTACTCTCCCATTTCTTTTGCTCGGCACATGTCTGCCACCTTCCAGCAGGAGCAAGATTACCTCATCAATTAATCACAACTGCCATGATATCCAATCATCAGGAGTCTTATACCAGGGTGAAGTGCGACCGCAAAATTGACTTATAAAACCACACATACTCGAGGCTGAAAAGAGCCTCGATAGATCAAAGTCGAGGCAGCTGGTGAGGCGAGGCACTCGGCTCAGAGACAGACTATAAATACCAACCCCAGCAGCAGCCCGGGTCTGACTATGTAGCAGCCCTACAAGTGCACTAGCGATCTACACCAATGCACCAGGTGCTCAGGCGACGCACATGGACTGATTTCTGCCTCCCTCAAAGTGAACTATTTTGGCCTTCTTGGCTCTATTCCCTAAAGGCCAGGGCCAAACTACATGGTACATCCCAATGGGCAAATGGCACGCAGCACCGTCTCAAGGTAGCTCCATTCGGCCATAATTTGTGATTAGCCCCAATAGTAACAAGTTTCGGGCCTAGGCTGCTCAATCAGTTGGCCCGTTGACCTATTACATAATAAGATGCTACATCATAGGCGGCCTGCCAAATGCCTCAGCCTGCGTATCACAAAGCCGCCGACTGAAGCCGAAGATGCAGGCGCACAAGTCCCGTTTACCACAGCGCCATCACTGTATAAACTCGGAAGCAGGAGTCCAGCTTTGCCGGCTCCCTTCGACAGAGGCGACGACGGGCTCAGTATGCAGCTCATGCGACAGCACGGCGGCTGCGGCCGCAGGCGACGACCCAGCTCACCACAGCCAGGTCAACACGGCGCAGCTGAGGCCAGAAGAGGGCAGCGAGAGGAAGAAGAAATGGGCACCGCGCGCGAGAACGGGGTGTATCACATGCCGGTACGTTTGGCGTAGCTCGTCTATGGCAGTTGTTATTCGGAGGCTGCAGTGTCGAGCAATCAGTCTTGCTGATGACGACATGAAGAACGCGGCGTGTCAATTGCGACGAGACTCAGCCGGCGTGTAAGAAGTGTACGTGTCGACAACTTGCTGCCAGTCAATATCCCGTATAATTTGGAGACAACTTCCCAGCTGCCCCTTTAAATACACGCACTAATGCGTACAAGGCTCTCTATCGAACCGAGAGTGTCTTCGGGCGACGCCGCAGCACCACGCGCCGTCATTCTCCCCCGGAGCCGGGACAGACACGGCGCAGCAGCCGTCCCTCTCCGTCAGCCCGCCGCAGATCCCGCGCCGTCACCACGAGGTGCAGCTCTTCCACTATTTCCGCGCCGAGGTGGCGCCGCAGCTCGCCGGCCTCTTTGACCAGGCCTTTTGGCGCGACGAGCTACTCCGGAGCACGCAGTCGCAGCCCATCCCATGGCACGCCTGCAACGCCATTGCCGCAACGCACCTGCTGGACCGGACCAGCGGCGGCGGCGGCGGCTCCGGTTCCGCCCCCCCGCCGGCGCTGCTGCCGCTGCAGCCGTACTACCAGTACCAGGCGGCGCTGCAGAGCATGCGCCGTCTCGTCGCGCTCCCGTTGGTCACGGACACGACCAGGATCGGCATGATTGTCGCGAGCCAGCTCTTCGTCGTGCTGGCCGCGCTCCGCGGCGACAACGCCGAGATGACGGCGCACTACCAGAACACGTGCATGCTGGTCGGGCTCTGGCGCACCTGGGCGCAGACGCGCATCCATCGCCGCCGCGACAGGCACACCGTGCTCGCCGCCGACTCGGTCATCTACGCCTGCTTCCGCGCCGACAGCCTCCTGCTGTTCCTCCAGCCGCCCGGCTACCGGTACCACTCGTACTGGGAGGGCTGCACCCTGCGCCTGCGCGACGACCCCTTCATCTCCCTCACCGAGGCGTACTTTGAGCTCGAGCCCGTGTGGAACAACGTGGTCAAGGCCGCCGTCCACCCGGGACCCGAGGTGCCCGACTTCATCACCGACGGCGGCGAGTTCACGCAGCACGTGCTGCACCACTACAAAGAGCGCATCGCCAAGTGGGAGCGCAAACTCGACGCGCTCCGGAGGCAGCGCTGCGGCGGCGGCGGCGACGCGCAAGACGCACCGCGGCTGGCCGTGCTCGAGCTTCGTGCGGCCACGGTCAAGATGCTGCTCTACACATTCGCGCTCGAGGTGTCGGCGCTGTGCTGGGACACGTGCACGGCCGACTTTGGCAGGCTGCTGGACGGCGCGAAGCGGCTGATGGAGATGCGGTACGCCGCCGCGCGGCGCGAAGATACGCCGTCGGTGACGACGGCGGTGGGCGACACGCCGGGACGCGCGGGCCGGCTGATGGCGCTGTCGCCCATGACCAACGAGACGCTGCATCTCGTGGCGCGGCTGTGTCGCGCACCCGCGCTGCGTCGCCGGGCGTGCGCGCTTCTCGCGCACGACTACCATCTGGCGCCGTCGGTGCACACGCTCGTCTACATGCACCTGGCCGACGCGCAGATGCGTCTCGAGGAGGCCGAGTGGCAACAGACGGAGCTGGGCGCGCGGTGCGGCACGACCAGGATGGGCTCGGCGGCATGCGAGTGCAGTCGTGCGCGCAGCTTCGTATGCGATGGCCACCGCGTGTACCAGACCGCGCTGGAGGACATGACGGCCACGGGCGCCGTGCTGCTGCTGCGGACTGTGGACGGGTTTGCCCACAGTCGCCCGTGGAGAAGGCTTCCACTGGACTTTACTCTGCAGAAGAAGGAACTCGTTAGTTTGGCCGAGTTGTAATTGTGTAGATCAGTGTCCAACCAGCTACGAACCGACTACGATACAAGACAAAGCATTGGCTGCCCTACGAACTCGATTCAGCACAAAAGAGAACCCGGTGAAAGATGACTAAACGAAGCGTTGATATGTATTTCAGCTGTAGCGACACTGTCTTGCACTCCAATCAAATCTTGCAGCCTCACTAATTCAGAAATCGTGTAGCCCTGGATCTTTAACACGGTCTGCACTCCCAATCAAATCTTGCAGCCTCACTAATTCAGCCCTGGATCTTTAACACGGCCTGCACTCTCAAATCAAATCTTGCAGCCTCACTAATTCAGAAATAGTGTAGGCCTTAGAAATAGGGTAGCCCCGCATCTTCAACACTCTCAGCACATCTTCAAAAGTGATGTACCGCCCAGCCTGCTCCGCCATGAGGTCGGCCATCCTCACCATATTATCAATCTGCCTGCCATTCAGATCAATCTTGCTCAGGACATTGAGCCCCTTGGCGCCCACGGAGCCCCCAACGCGAGCCAGAAACGTGTCCCAGACGAACCGGCGCGCGGCCACGCCCAGGTTCGGGTACTCGACGAGAGGGATGCGGTCCCGGAAGGCGGGGTCTATGTCGGTGATGCAGTTCGTGGTGAGGATCACGATGCCCTCGTTGTACTCGAGCATGCGCAGGAAGATTGACACCATGTGGTTGCGCACCAGGTCGTGCTTGGTGCGCTTCGCGAGGAACACGTCGCAATCCTTCAGCACCAGTATCGCGCGCCATCTGCTTACCAATCCCATGTAGTGGTATAGTCTCTTCTCCACGGCGTCTGGCGAGCTGCCCAGGTCGCCCGCATTCATCTTGAACAGCGGCGCGCGCAGCTTCTCCGCCACCACCTGGGCCGTCAGCGTCTTGCCGGTCCCCGGGCCGCCCGAGAGCAGCATGACGGCGCCACGGCCATAGCTCACGTGGCAGTACTTGGGGTAATTGACCTGTCTCTTGGCCAGCGTCATAATCAGCTTCTTTTTCTCCTCTTCGAGCACCAGCAACTTAGTCGCGCGGTCGTCAAACCGAATCTCCTTGACATGGTCCACGAAGAAGTGCATCCAGCGCATCTTGTCCAACGAGAAGCCGCGCACGATGGGCGAGGTCAGTATCACACAGTCGTCGCAGAGCGGCGTCGGAGCCGATTTGTACTCGTGCCAGACGGCGTCTTTCGGGCTGCCGACCTTCCAGAGGGCGACGTCGAGCATGATGCGGCCGCGTGCGATGTGCTCGCCCGTGGGCGGCGTGTTGTCCTCCGAGTACCGCGCGTCGCCGCGGTACGCCTGGTGCCAGCGGTCGTGCGAGCGGAGCGCCTCCCAGCGGCGGCCGCGCTCGCGCAGCTGCTGCTCGATGGCGGCGCTATCCGGGTGGAACGCGAGCGGGCAGCATTCGAGCTTGTCAATGGTCTTGGTGCCGGGGTAGTAGGGGATGGAGGCCAGCTTTTCCACCGGGACGACGCGCGTGCCGTCCCAGTCCATGTAGGAGCAGCGGATCCAGTAGCTCTTGCTACGGCCCTCCCCGAGGTAGGTGGCACTGTCGAACCTGGCCGCGACCTGCCGACCGTGCAGCTCTGTCAGGATGATACATCCCGGCGTGAAGTGGTCCCCGACATGTTCAAAGTCGACCTCTTCAACAGCCCTGGAATCGTCTTGTGGGGTTTGGGATGCATCGTCTTCATCGGGCCCGAAATCGTCGTGTGTGGTTTGGGATGCATCGGTGACGGTTAGTTCAACGTGAGTGATGAGATGACCGTTGAACAGTCGGGTAATGAAATAGAAAGATGCAAGATGGATAATTCCAGCAGAAAGAAGGACGAGGTGGTATAAAAGCCACTGAGATGGTCGGTTCATTTCAAGTGCTGGTGCCAGAGAGTGCACGACTGAGGACGGGGTCGAGGGGTTGCTGATAACCGTTGAACAGCCAGGCAATGAAAGAGAAGGATGCAAGATGGGTTGCTGATAACCGTTGAACAGCCAGGCAATGAAAGAGAAGGATGCAGGATGAAAGTTCCAGCAGACAAGAGGGACGAGGTTGGTTTATAAGCCTCTCAGGTGTGTCATAGACACCTACATCCAAGTGACCTACATCCAAGTGACCTACACCCAAGTGATGCTGCTGCCTGATGAGGAAGAGACGTTGCCCGTCGTTTCACAGCCAAATAGGTACGTCCAAGTCTCATCTGCCTAGTTATCACAAGGCTCCTACCGATGTCTCCGTCGTGCTGCCTTCTGAGTAACCTTGATATTGTGCACAAAGTGGTGCAGAGTGCATCAGCACTGCCATCCAGGCACGACCAGGCTCCCATGTTGGACAGCGGTCAGGTTCCAGACCTTCGTCCGGTCGTGTTACTTGCGTTCCGTACTACAGGGGGGATATTTCTATGTAACCCAGTCTTCGTTGTCCCTGCGAATCGATCGACGGGATGATCGATGATTATCACAAAGGTCGTTACCTAGCCGCCCTTGCTGCAGGCTGCATGTCGGGATGCGGCCACGGTCACACCACGCCACGTATTAATTAAATATAATAATATAATAAATGACTAGGATACATAAGTCCCACAAGGGGCATTAGCCGAATAACACTTTCTTCATGTCGCGCACACACATCACACTGCAGGCTGACAGCGCACTGTAACCAAAACGCCCAAGGCCCAGCCCGGTCACACAGGCAACGATCATACGTCTTGCTCTCGTAATTCATGTACAAAAGACAGGAAAGCCCGCTTCTGCCTGATTTTATTTTTCTGCCCTCTTTCAACCCTCTGTCGTACGTCGCAGCAGCGCGTGTGTTACTCCCACCCCTACTCCTCGACCTTTCTACGAGACACACATGCTTCACATTCCGACTGGCCAGTCTGATGATAATAGTAGGCATTCCGCCCGACATACCTCGTCACCTACGGCTGCCTACCGAGACGACGACAAACCCCTCTTGCGATAATATTTCGGTACGCCGTTCGCCGCGAGAAAACGGTCCTCCGCCTCGTGATCAATACTATTTATAAGTTACCGAGACAGGCCACAATATTATAGCGATTTGGCTGTCTATCTCTAGTGAATGCATATGTACAGTTCTATGCGCATTGTATAACCAGAACTGAGGTGGAAATGCGAAGCTACCCGCGCGCGACGGAGTATTAGGCTGCGACCATCTTGGTAGAAAGACTGCAACAGATTCTCCCACGGATCAGGACGTTGCACTATTTCCCACCGATGGAGTTTGCACTAGCGGTCGTCCGCCCCCAAGATTGCTGGATAGCCTTCCAGTACTCGTCAGGATGCAAGCGCATGTGCCCGACATGGCCACTGCCAAAGAACTCCTTGACATCGACGGCATAGCCCAGCTTCTTGGACTCCTCCGCATGCTCCTCAATCTCCCGGTACCCGATAAGATCGTCGTCCTTGCTGTACATGTACAGTCTACGAGCCTCCCTCGTCGCGAACTCTTCCTGGTGCGCCGCGACGCGGCTCCACGCGCCGGCATGCTGTCGGCGGCGCAGCCACAGGTACAGCGTGTGCAGCAGGAACAGCAGCGCCCATATGGACTGGGTCGCGGCAAACGGCCAGGGGAACCACTTGGCGGTGCCGAGGGCCATGGCGCGCGACCAGCGCTTCAGGTTCGCCCACGAGAGGTCCGTGGCGCCGGGGGTCGAGTCCATGACGAAGAGCGCGTGCGGCATGGGGCGGCCGAAGCGCGCGGCGTAGGCGTCGAGCGTGGCGGCAAAGTTGACGGCGCCCGTGTTGGACATGGCGTGCACGAGAATCGTGGCCCCCGCCGTCTCCGCGGCGCCGGCGGCGTCGAGACCCGGCGGCCCAAACAGGTGCTCCACGACGGGCGTCATGTGGCCGCGGCGCTGCTCGCGGGTCGTGAAGAGGGCCTTTGCAATCGGCGACAGCACGACGACCTGCTGCGCGCGCGGAAACGCCGCGCGGTAGCCGTCGGCGTACTTGGCAACGTGCTGCGGCAGGCAGTCGCCCCAGCCGTAGATGACGACAATGTCGGGGTTGGTCGTCGTGTCGGCGCCGGTTTCGGCATCTCCGGAGCGCACAAAGACTTGGTCCGAGAGGCGCGCGAAGCCTGGCATCGACGGCGATTTTCTAGTCATGATGGAGCGAATGTGCGACCAACACGGTGTCAGTTGTTGATACAAGGTGCAGATATGGGAAAATGAAGAGGCGAGCAAAAATTCATGACACGGCTCTACTAATTATACACGTCCATCTCCGCTACAACTTAGCGGCGACCGGAGTTTGATGACGGGGTCTTGGCTGTCCATGATTGTTATGAAAAGGCCGTTGTTGAGAAACAGCAAACCGGCCCAACAAACAAGCATATATATATCGGGGCGTAACGGCTTTTCTTCCAAACTTGTATACATATCCGAGCAAACGTTGCTAGATTTGGCGTAGTGCAGTGGCGCTCTTGGTGTGTTAGTCAAAGCTAAGCAACTAACAGCGATAAAGGGGCTGAACATGGATACTTTATACTCATCGGCAAGATCATCTCAAGAGCTCGAAGCGAGCGACTGTTGGATACGCTCTGCTCCTGCTCTACGTACAAATTGCTCACAAATCAGGCTGGTCATTCTTTCCCGGGTCGATTGCATATTGTTTGTACCGGATCCGGGTTCCGCGCAGTCCTCTGGCCAAGTGGATAACTACAGCAGTAGGTAGGTGGAGCGGCTGAGTCGAGAAACTGAATAGTTCGTTATTGCTGTTGGGTTTCGCCGCCTGCTTGTTGATTGTTCATGCCTTGTTATTAACTATTGTAGGTTTCGTTTCCGCCTCCGGTTGTCGGACGGAACTCCCCGTCCACATCCTGCCACTGCACCCGAAGTAGGCCACCCTACTGTACGCGAGGAAGTATGACAGATGAGGACAATCATTGTGCAAGAAAACTTGGGGAATGCGAGTTTGAGCATCAGCGCCTGTGACAGCGCCAGAAGATGACTGGGTAGGTTCGTGGTCTAGGGTAGTACAGGTGAAGCCGGAGAGTGCAGCTTAGGTAGGTAGGTAGCCTCATTAATGGCTCTGTAACTAAATAAATAAATAAATGGACCCTTCTTGACTCGACATAGAAATTACTAGGTATGACGCAGGTAGTGTTGTGTGCCGAGGGACAACTCTCATCCAACGTTGGCGACCAAGCTGATTACGGGCTAGTGCCCGCCTTGCGGAAGGCACGAGCACTCAGGTCCAAGAGGAAAGGGCATCAAACATGGAAAGAGGAACCGGCACCAAACATGGACAGGTCGATTCCTGAGGATCATCGGCAAGATCATCTCAGGAGTGGAGTGGACTCGGAGCGAGAGCGACTGTTGGACATGCTCTACGTACAAGACCTCTGGCGTACGTACTCCCCCAACCATCCAGCTGCCGTTCTCAATTCGTCTTTCCTATTAGTTATGCCGAGGGACCTGACTGGGTAGCCCATGGTCAATGTCAGCCGAGCAGCCTGGCACAAGACACGCTGCGACAGCTACTTGTACACAACAAGGACAGAAGACGTCGCAATGCACGGCATTGACAACTCTCTTCTTTCCACCACCCCCTCATCTCTACATACCGGGCGCACTCTATGATCGGAGCGGGCTGTCTCCAGGCAACCGGCCCCGTGGGTGCTTGTTTCCCCGCATCCTCCCCGCGGCTGGCATGCCACCGAGCTCCGAGGTAAAAGCACAAGGCCAGTGCCGAGACGACGCCTGCCCATGTAATTTTGTTATAATATACAGCGCCAACAGCACCGGCCATCCCCCTTCCTAGCTGTCCAATTCTCCCCTCCCATCCTCTCCTCTCCCAACACCCCCCCCTCATCCGCCCCTTTACAATGTCTGGCGTCATCTACGCACTCGAGCACTCGCCCATTGCAAAGGCTGTCGGTGCCGTCGCCGGGCTGACACTCAACCCCCTCGTCACGGGCGCACTGCTCGCGTTCCTCGTGCGCGCCCCCGCCGACGTTCTCGCGCAGACGCTCCAGCGCGCGTCTCTCCCAGCCGACTATGACCTCAGCACCGCCAAGACGGTGCTCAAGGTGCTGCTCGGCATCGGCCTCACGCGCACCGTGAACCGCAAGCTCAGCGACATGGCCGCCAACGCCTGGCGGTGGGGGCCCGCGCCCGGCTGGGACTGGCCCCGCGAGATTGCCGTCGTCACGGGCGGCTGCAGCGGCATCGGGCTCGCCATTGTGCGCAAGCTGCGCGCCAAGGGCATCCGCGTCGCCGTGCTCGACATCCAGGCCCCGCCGGCCGAGCTGAGCCGCGACGCCGCCGGCATCCGGTACTACAAGTGCGACGTGACGTCGTCGGCGTCGGTCGCCGACGTGGCCGCCGCCATCCGCCGCGACCTCGGCGACCCGACCATCCTCGTCAACAACGCCGGCATCGCCGTGCCGACCAACATCCTCGACATTTCGGAAAAGGCGCTGCACAAGATCTTCGCCATCAACACCATGTGCCACTGGATCACGTGCCAGCAGTTCCTGCCGTCCATGATCACGGCCGACAAGGGCCACGTCGTCACCATTGCCTCGGTCGCGTCCTTTGTCAGCCTGCCCGGCCACGCCGACTACGGCGCGACAAAGGCCTCGGCGCTGGCCTTCCACGAGGCCCTGCGCACCGAGCTGCGCCATGCGTACAATGCGCCCAACGTGCTCGCCACCGTCGTCCACCCCAACTTTGTCGCCACCCCGCTGCTCACGGAATTCGAGAAGAACCTGACCGACAACGGCGTCCGCATGCTCACCCCCGAGCAGGTCGCCGACGCTACTACCGAGCGCATCTTTGCCCGCAAGGGCGGCCAGGTCGTCATCCCCAAGTCTTCGGCCGGCACCTCGGCGCTGCGCGGCTGGCCGACCTGGATCCAGGTCATTATTCACGACGTTTTGGGCGCCCAGACGGCAAAGATGAATGCGGCCAAGAAAGCGGCCAGCAACTAATGTTTATTCCCTTGGTGTATGAAAATGAAGTTTGACGTTTCTGTTACCCCTTGTTTCTCTATTTGCCACGGCTGTTTTTCAGAGTCTATTACCCCTTGATTCTTTATTTATCATCGCACTTGTTCAAAGACTTTTTCTTGTTCAATAGTTGGCTGTTCAAAATAGCAACGTATAATCAACTTAGAATAAAATACTAGACTTTTAGACAATATTTTTGGCAAGGTCGTAGATGTGTTGCCAATGAATGACGACAGCGTTGGTTTTAAGTAGTGTGACCGTTGGCTCATACGTGTCGCAAGTATCCGTAACTAGTCCTGATGCACGTGCCGTAGTCCTGATACTTCCCGTAACTAGTCATGATGCACTACAAAAAAGGGCCGATGGTTCTCTGGCAGGGACATTTCCCTGTTCTTCCTCGCTTGCCATCGCATAAGCAACAGGCTTGTCAACTGTCCCATCTCGATGGCGGCCAAGCGAACCAGAAATCTCTTCAGCGCAACAACCCGCCCTTGCAGCAGCGGCCGATTTCCGAATCTGCTAGTTAGCCCATGCAACCCCCCCCAGGGCTACATACATATTTGGAAACAGCCCAACCAACTTGTCGCAGATATGGGCTGTTGAAGCCACCAAGAGGCGGGTCTGGAACCGGCGCAACGCGCTCCGGCCACAACTCCAGCGAAAAGCCACGATTTTCAGCCAGCCAGCAACGGCGATTCAGTTGGTCCGTTTGGGGCCTGATCCGCCGGCTGGCTTGTCGATCGCCTAGCTTGGACCCCCTCCTGACAGTTTACTACTAGGTTACTATTGGGTTACTATTGGGTTACTACTGGGTCTTTGGCGGCGCCCCCATGAAAAGCCGTTTGCAAATTCTCGCATTTCTCGCACTCCATCTATTGGTGTATCTGAAGCGAGTGGTAACGAGCCGACAAAGCATGTCGCCAAATCGCACAACGCCTTGAGTGTGCTGTGCCAACATATGAGGCGCCGCACGCAAAGAATCGACCGAGTTTTTTCTCATCTTACTAACTAGCCATCAAACCTGCGGTCGTTCGATTGTGCGAGCCTCCCTCTTTTAGCACGACTATTACAGACACGTCACGAGCATTTCCTTCCCATCAACGTTGCTCCTAAGCATCCCTTGCGATCACTTGGCCATTCAACACGATTTCCGATACAGAATCGGCGGCATGCAGGACATCAAAGATGACTTGCCACTGGCCATGGTCATGGCTGCCTTATTCGGCGTGTCGTGGTACGTTGGCATCGAGATCAACGTGTCCTTGTTTCTCCTGTTCAAGCGGAAGCGCGGGCTATACTTTTGGTCCTGTGCGATCGCATCCTGGGGCGTTATTTTGCAGCCCTTGTTTATGCTGCTCGCAGACTTTGGCATCTGGACAGACCTGGTCCCGTCCGTCGTCATGATCTACCTGACCTGGTTCATCATGGTCATCCCCCAGAGCTGGGTCCTATATTCACGACTGCATCTGCTCATGCGCCACACCAAAACACTGCAAATCATAAAATACGTACTCATTTTCAACTCGGTCGTCTTTGCCCTGCCGACCATGATCATTGGCACCCTTGCTGTGAGTCAAAACTGAACACTAGGCTTCCAACCCGACACGGGGCATCACTGACACAGAGACGATATAGCAAGCTACCGATGTGAATCCATTCCTCCGATCATTCAACTTGAAATGGGATCGAACGCAGCTCATCATCTACTTTGTGCAAGAAACCGCCCTCAGCATACTCTACCTCTTCCAGACCTACCAACATTTAAAGGACACCCTTCCCCTCCAGCAGACCTTCTGGTCACTGTCCTCGTCTTCAACAAGAGGCGACTCAAAGTCCAAAGAGCGATTTTCAGTCCTTCGCCACCTCGCCTACGCCAACATTCTCATCATTATTCTCGACATTACGCTGCTCGCAGTTCAGTGCGCCAATCTGTTCTACTTGCAGGCTGCTCTGAAGCCGTGCGTCTACGGCATCAAGCTCAAGATTGAGTTTGCCATTCTCAACCGCCTGATCCGCCTCGTCCAGCGCCAGCAACCGAGCCCGCAGGGCGCATACTGCGCAAGCGCGCCCGAACAACAGGATCCATTCGACAGCGCGGTGCTGTACTATGAGAGAAATGGGCGAGACGAAACGATGGTCGACTTTAGCGAGCAGACATCAAAAGCGCCAGTGCCATCATCGCGAACGGTTCCATGAG
The DNA here is from genome assembly GCF_000225605.1 of Cordyceps militaris CM01. Taxonomy (NCBI): domain Eukaryota; kingdom Fungi; phylum Ascomycota; class Sordariomycetes; order Hypocreales; family Cordycipitaceae; genus Cordyceps; species Cordyceps militaris. The sequence goes on along the minus strand of NW_006271974.1, from coordinate 2,303,956 downwards.
ACGTCCGACATCCAATTCTCTCATAATTGCACAACAGATACAGATTGCACCAAGCAATCTAGAAAATGCGGAAGAGTCGGGCGAGAATCGCGAATATCCGATAGCTCCAACAGAACTCGACCTATAAGCCATCACTACGCAACAGCGGTAAATGGCGTTGACAGTGTACGCGCTACTTGGAGCCCTTGGACGGTTATTATGACTATTCCAGGGCTATTGTTTGGGCATGGCGAAAGTCGTGCATCACACCAAGATTGCTGTCCTCAATGAGTTCAGTTCACTATACGCTACCGAGCCCTGTGCTCAACTACCCGAGAAACGTATTGATATTTTCATTAAAGAAGATATGCGCCGAGCGCTTGTATGAACGCTTTCCGGGGAGACGGATCGTGCTGAGCTAAATGTTCCGTGTTGGACGCGGACTTTGGTTTTTAATAAAACTAGTGTTAGGTCCATCGCGAGATGCGATCTGCCAAGAGATGTACGCTGGCCGAATTGACATGGATAACAGAGCACATAAAAATACATGATGCTGAAAGTTGCATCGTAATAATCTTGTATGAATTACTGTACCCTGTACTTCTATTTACATAAGAATGGCTCATTAGAGCCTCATCGCTTACTATAGACGGAATCTCAATTGGTTGTGAAATCGGCCCTTCAACGTGCCCGATCGGGCACCGGCGCTGTCTCCGATACGATGCTAATGTCTTGGCAACGATGGTCATAGCCGTAGGAGATACCGGATCCGTAGTCCTAAGCTACAACTGCTTGCTTACTGAGAATCATACTGATAGAGCTTCATCATTGATGGTCGCTTCTTTCCACGATTAAAGAGCCAAGTGCAAGACACCTAATGCGCTTGTGAGCAGGACTCAGTCATAGAGGAAATCGCACGGATAGTAGATGCTGCAGCTAATTTATAATGGAAATGACATGCATCGCTCTGATCATCGCTGCGGGGGAGGGCAAGTTACATGAAACAATTATTTCCGATGATTTTGAGAGATAGTGACACATCCAATGGCGGCCCATGTCTAGTTCCCCAGAACATGCCAAGTTGGGGAGGAGCTACACTTTCCCTCCTTGAACAGGAACCATCGAGTCTGGACCGTCCTTTGTTCCCAGAATCCGTTCAGAGTACTTCATAGCTTGATGTTTGGAGCCCATCGTGGTCGCCAGTGTTGTTCCTAACGCACTAACAGTCGTAGGGGGCTCTTTTTTTTTGAAAGTGCCGAGTGGATGGATGTTGATCAGCGAGCTGCTATTTTAGGAAGGTAGACCACCACGAAGCGGAAATCCGGCATCGGCGTCAAGCTAGTGAAACAGACGGGTTGGTTCTCGTCCCTTGTATTTAACTCATCTACGCGCTCTTCCTATCTGCCCGACAGGCCAGCCACGAGGATCTGCAACTACCGGGCGACTTCCGTATAGGAACAAGAGTTGAGAACGCTTTTGCCGCCCCCCAAGATGGGCCACATGTGTCAGATCATTGACAAAGGCTTCTCGTGGCGGCTCGGAGCTGCCTGTTATCACAAATGAGTAATTAACTGATCAAATCGCGGGTCGCAGTGTGCTTCCACCTGACATCTAGAGCGACAAACCTGCCCCAAGAGGAAGTTGTGCGATGGGTCAAGCCATCACCCTCTTATTACCTACTCTGAATGGTAAAACGAACTGTCAAGAGTATTTTGGGAAACGACGATAACAAGTCATCCACCGAGCATCCACAACCCATCTGAAAACATGTATAAATGAGCGACAGTCTCGCGGAAGTTGAGCAATGGACTCAACCCACATCTCAAGCCTTCCTCTACCCGCTCCTCCTAAGCAGCCAAGAAACAGTCGCCACCATGTTCAAAGCCTTGATTCTTTCCCTCGCCACCGTCGGCAGCGTCCTCGCCGCGCCAACCAGCAGCAGCAGCCACCTCGCCCACTCCGAGCCGGCCACGCACAAGCACAAGCGCGACCTGACCTCGCGGACGTGGTCCGGCGCCGTGCAGGAGGCGTCCGCCGGCAGCTGGAACTACGTGCAAGGCACCGTCGTGATCCCGACGCTCAACGACGCCAACAACCCCAAGGGCTCGGCCGACATCTGGGTCGGCATCGACGGCAACAACTGCGGCACGGCCATCCTGCAGACGGGCATCGTCGCGTACGGCGACGGCTCCTTCTGGGTCTGGACCGAGTGGTGGCAGTACACCATGCAGGACTACGAGACCGACCTCGCCGTGTCCGGCGGCGACACGGTCCGCATGACGGTCCACGCCACGTCCAGCACCTCGGGCACCAGCACCATTGAGAACCTGACCACGGGCAAGAGCGTGTCCCACACCTTTACCGGCGAGACGGCCTACCCTCTCTGCGAGAGCGACGCCGAGTGGATCGTCGAGGACTACCAGGAGAACGGCACCCCGGTCCCGCTCGTCAACTGGGGCACCATCGAGTTCACGGATACCGTCGCCAAGGGCTCCAACGGCCAGGTGTCGGCCGCCGGCGCGGAGAAGATCAACATAAAGATTGACGGGAGCCTCATCACCAGCACCGATATTGATAGCAACGGAAAGGTTTCCGTGACTTATATCGGAAACTAAGGTGCAAACTCCGGCTAGGCGGCTGTAGGCCGGGTTCGTTGCGGAACTCCGCTGAGAGACAGGGGCAGGAGCTATATTAGATCTAGGTAGATCATACCGGTCGCTAGAGTCAATAAACCTGCTTTCGACGCGCAGCAAAAATGGCTCACATGACACTGTGCAGCATTAGACGGGACAATCTCGTGGCATCAGTAACAGGTGAAAGAACTCACTGCTCAGCCAAATAAGTAAACCAGTCATGCTTAACTTTGACGTATTTCCCTTCAAGTTGCCGTATATTTCTTGTATTCCACTAATTGTCTCTACCCTTTCCTATGATATTGATTGTTCTTGTTAGTGCTCTGGAATCATTGTATCATGCCTCCAAAGTCGTTCGCTAGAAGACACCTCTCCAGTGTCCACGCTGCTTCTGGGGCTTGACGACCACTGTTTATGCTGTTGCCATGGCCAAATCGTCCAGGAAATTTGACATGCCCAGGAACTCCAAGTAGTTTGTGTTTGCGCCGTAAAAAGTGCAAAGGCTGCCCAACTCGTACATGTATCTTTTCAGGCACCGCTGCGCTGCCACCGCCGTCACATTGGCGGCGAGAAAGTCCGCATTAAGACGCATGATGATCGGAAGCAGTGGATGAACCTAGGGTCTTGTTAGCTTTGCAGCCAATTGCTGTACCAAAATATTCGGTTTTTTTTTGGTCTTCATACCTGGGAATAATGCAAGTTTGTCAGTTCCGCAACAACGTCCACGATGCGTTCTGCAGCGACGAGAGCACGATTTTGACAATCGATCCATTTCTGCGCAGAAATCGAAGAATCCCTCATGCAAGATTGGCTGAACCGGCGGTACAATAAGATGACAGACAGTTGCGCCAGCAAATTCGCGAGAATCAGCATCGGATCGGGACTACTTGCTGGGGGTGGATCGTAGTGCCAAAGAAGACGCATTCGAGGAGAACCTCCGGCCATGGAATCTTGCCGATAACCCCAGCTCGATGGCATGTATTCCTTTGGTATTTCCAGGCCATTTGAACGGGACTCCATGTGGCTCTGGGAACAGATTGTCGCAAATATTATACTCTCGCTGAATGGCGACCGTGTTTGTGGGATCGGCTCCAGGATTGCATCCATCAAGAAATCTGTCTGGGCTGGCTGCTCATTTTGGAAGTCAGACTCCGGCATCGGTAGTCTGGTTTGAATCTGCATACATGATTTTTAGACTTAATTTCTAAAAGTCGAACGTGTGGCACATACCATGTTGTGTCGTAGGGCCGCTGGCCAGTTGCCTCGAATCGCAAACATGTTATTCAGCAAGTATGTCATCCAGAATGTCCGACGCAACTCTTCCTTCTCAATAAAATCCTGCTGATCAAGGAATGGATTCTGCGCCGCTCCATCCACTTTGTTCAATCCCATAGCCTGCACCATACGAAGCGCTCTGCCAGCGCTCATCCACGCCATGTCGTAAAATCCCCTCATAGACTCGTAAGTAGATAGTAAGATGATTGCTTGCACAAGTTCAATATCTTGGGGCGTGTTGATATTGGCATCGCTCGATTTAGTGGATATTTCGACGTGTCTTTTCGCTGCGTCATAGAGCCTCTCGTAGAGAGTATGGCTCTGCGGCGACACCAAAGCTGCCAGCATCCAAACGGCATATTGCAGAGCTGTTTGCGCTACTGATTTTCCATCTTGCCTCGACCACGAAAGGTAGCGACGTTGATGGAGCACCGGCACAGATGACTGGACACGGTCGAAATACAGTTGGTCACTATATCTTCAGTACGCTTCCTTCAAAGCACAGGTACACACTTACAGTTCCGCCTGCTGCCAGTATGTGAAGTCAACATCTCCAACCGATTCCATAGCCACGGGACTGAAAGCGAAGCTTTCTGAGCTGCCAGGCGGTGTAATGCTGGCGGTGTGGGTTTGTGAGTGGCTCGACTGAGTATCGGCTGGAAAATAAATACCAAGATCCAGTGGTATAATGTTGTTCGAGGCAAACATATTACACGAATACTGTGAAAGGAGGTCCGGTCCACGAGAGCTCGGAACCACAGTCGGGCTCATAGCTGTCGAGGCTGATGCGCCCCTCTCGCTTGAGATGTCGTCGAAAATGTCGCATGCGGGATCATGAAATGCAAGTTTACTCTCAAGTAGCGCTAAAGGACAAATCAGCATATAATTCAAGGCTTTTTTTGTTGGCTTTAAATGGCGCAAGAAGTACAGACAGCCACAGCAAGAGGTGCGAATACGACAAACTCACCAATTCTAGTCTTCAGTGCCTGAAGGTATCCCTTTTTGGGACCCCTCGGGGCCTTGTCTGTGACAATCTCGCATTCCACATTGGATTGAGCACACACACGGCACCTCGGCCGCACTCCGTCACATCGAAGCTTTCGCCGCCTACACTCTGAACAAGCTGTACCCGGTCGCTGCCTCGAGGTCCGGGATTTGTATGCTGGACTCTGTCGTCCCTGATCTTCTTGTTCCATGGCTTTGCTGAGGTATTGGCAGTAGTAGCGAAGTCCGCGAGTACTGCAGTTCCATAGAGACTGTTATCGAGGTCCATGGATCGGAGACAACATCATGGGTTTGGAGAGCAAACCCACGCAGCTTGCCTGAATGGCTTGCATCGACTCTTTAATAAGAGTGACCAGGCTGCGCTCTAGTCGGCTAGGGCGTTCACTAGATGTGTGGCAACGATCCTTCTGTGGAGTTGTTGGTGGCGGGAGGGCCGGCCTTGCCCTAGAGGTTTGCAAGATTCCATAGTCGATCTACGCGATGATTGAAGGCGCACCTCCCGGCCACAGATGCCCTAGATGGCCTCATACCTGGCCCTTTCGGGGAGGATTTTCTTGACCTACGCGGTAGATGGGCTGTCCGAGAGGCACTCGCGTAGCCATGGTAGTATGGAACTGCACTTGCCTTGGGAGAGCCAATGCGACACTAGAACCTGTTAGTTCCGTTAGATCAAACGCACGAGGCCAAAAGTTCCGCGGATACACCACAAAACAAAAGGTCCTGGGGACAGACGGAAAACTCGGCATAAGTGGCAGGGGCTTCGGCATGAACTAGATAGTCCTATAAGGCTGACCATAATATGAGGCGGACGGATCGGTGAGGGAACTGGGCTGTTACGCCTTGCAGCTGATTGGCGTCGAACTAAAAATAAGGCTGTTCAGCTGTGATAGGGCCGATGGGTGTTTACCACGCCTATTTAGTATCTTTCCTATTCGCACAAGCTCGGGACAAGTGGGAGAAATAAGCCCGAGAACCAGTTTACTACTAATCATGTTCCAAGATGACCAAATCGTCGTGAGGTTTGTCAACTGCCCCCCGAGTCCATGAAGTGGCAGTCGCGCTAGTTCCACAAAGGCAAGTATCTGATGGGAAGCAATGTTTGAGTCATTATCATGAGCTTTCCACAACATACCAAAATAGCGTATTGGTCATAAATACTATGCAAGAAGAGCCCCAGGCGCACACTGCGGCGCTAAAATGTAGGTGTAGGTGCTGCTTCGTGTCGTGGCAGGTCGTCATGGCACTGGCTCTGGCCATTTCTTGAAGCCGGTGCTCTCTGTACGCAGAATAACAAGAACATCAACGTCAATATCGATGCGCCTTAGCTTTGTTAAGAACCGCAATACGCTGACTGCGTCGAAGCGGTTGTTGTACCTGTCCTTTGCAGACCATTTCCCTCTTTACTGTCCCGTCCCCATGACTAGCTATACAATTGCTCTGTCGATTCTCGGCAGTTGTTATTCTTGTTTTGTGCTTGTCGAGTCTTTGGCTGGCTGGAGCAACCCGCCGTTTCCCACTTGTATGTTCAATGGACTGCTGACGCCTGCTTCTTTTTGGAGGCGGTGTCTTCGCTTTATACGTGACACTAGGATGCTTACGCTTGGCTCGTTTTGACAGTGAAGTCCTGTTTTCATCTGTTTTGTCGTCTGCATCAGAGTAATTATGTCTCGGTCGTTTCGGTGGCGTTGCCCCGTTTGTATCTGCCCCATCGCGCACCAAATGTTTTCGCGGCGTGCTCTGTTCTCGAACTGTTTCCTCGGCGACATCGAGGTGTTTGCGTTTCCGCCGTTGCGCTGGCGGCGTCTCTTCGAAGGGTTCGTTGGTCGCATCGCATCTTTTTGTGTGCAAGCCTTGTAATTCCGACGACGACAGACTCTCGTACGGGGCAGCTTCCGAAGCAGCGGTGTCCAATCCACCCGCGACCCGCGCAGCCTCCGACTCAGCTATCCAGTCATAAATCCAGTCCAGTTGCGGATTTATCTTCCTTCTCCCCCTAAGCCCGCCATCCAGCTCCTTCCCAACTCCACGTATTCGGCGCAACTCCCGCTCCAAATACGCGTGACTCGACTTCCAGAAGTCCAGGTTGTCGGGTAAGGGGCTGCCGTCGATCATCAATAACTCGGTACATCGCTTCCGCGCACGCAGTGGTAACCGCGCGATGACGTCCAGACCGTCTTTCCCCCCCTTTTCCCGGACAATTCGGATACCTTCAGCGACGAGAACCTTCCAGCGCCGGAGACGCTCGACAGGCTCGCGCCAGAGGGGGTCGCTGGCCGTGGAGCTGTGGAAGGTGCGGATGGAGCAGCCGCCTGAGCATGACCCGGACCAGCTGCGGATGGAGGGGGGCGAGACCAGCGATAGAAGGGCGCCTTTGTCTGATACGGCCATGATGCAGCGTTGCGCAAATAAACAAATAAAAAAGCTCGCGGTATGCCGCTGTTCAATTTCATCGTTGACAGGCAAACAAGGCTACATGTGTCACACCCCACTGTATTCACAGTGCATAGGGTGCCACACAGCCACCCATAGCCACGGGCGGACCCGATAACACAAAATGAGCAATAATCAAGAGCATACGAAAATGTACAATCCATTCGCTGAAAGCACTCAGGCTTATCCAAAAAATAAAAATAAAAACTATAGACAAAATACGCTGTTCATACATCATCGGCTCAACTTGCACGCTGCACAACACGCTTACCTCCCCGTCGTCTGCCCAGCTCCCGTCCTGGCGCCATTGTTCGCCGCAGCCTCCTTATTGAGAGGATGCTCCGGGTCGTAGCCCACCGACTTCACAATGCCGAGGCCTTTCGTTCGCCCCTCACGGAATAGCAGCCTGTCGCCCGGAGCTAGGTACTCGGGCCGTTGCACGAAACGAAATGCGACCGTCGCCCGATCACCCGTGCGGATGAGCTCCCTATCAATGTCGATGATGGCACATGTCTGGGAGACTGGTCCGACATGCAGCATCGCCTGGTACTTTTTCTTGATAGTAGTAGCATGCGAGAGGATGAGGACTTGGAGACTTGGGTCAGCAAACATTGGACTTTGGCAGTCAGGGCCTTTTCGTCGTGACTCACCTTCAGCTACAAAGTCTCGGTGGACCACGGGCGGCACCTCGCCTTCGGGTTTCGGGAGAACAACCATGCCTTTTCGTACGTCTTTTCTCTTCACCTTTTTCAAAGCAAAGGAGACGGACTGACCAGCAGATGCCGCAGGGACTCGAAGCCTCTTGCGTTCGATTGAGCGAATCGCAGTGGGCATGAACTGGCCAAGCGAGTCCGGGCCAATGACAACAGTATCGCCCTCGTGAATGACACCCGATTTGATGATTCCAGACACTACTGTCCCGGTGAAGGGTACAGAGAAGGTATCATTGACTTGAAACTCGAACGGGCCCTCGGAATTGTACCTTCCGTGATGAGGAAGGATATTGAAAAAGAGGCGCACAAGATCGAGATTCTGGCCAGTGACATTGGAGACCTGGAAAATGGGACATATTCGATGACTGACAAACTGTGTTGCGGTATTGATGCAGTCCTCACGGTCTTTGATAAAGGTTGGGATCTTGCGCGCTCCGGGGCTCTTCATGATTTTGGTAATCTGCTTTATGCTCTCCTCGAGAACGTGGGGTGGGCAGATGTCAATTTTGGTGATTATGACCATGACCGGAACATTGAGTGCCAGCGCAATGCCAAGATGCTCTTTGCTCATCGCCGTTAGGCCGTGGTTTGCGGCAACCATGAGGACACAGTAGTTTGGGCTGCTGGAAAGCATGCCAAAAACTGTAGTGCGCAGGTACTTTTCGTGGCCAGCAAGATCGGTAAAGGTGATGACTTTGGCACTTCGCTTTCCGATCTCTTCCCAAGACAGTTTTCCTAGTACCCGTTAAAATGGGAAGGCAAAGGCAGGTGCAGGGGCAACATACGCCCAGGAACGTCAGAAGTGACAACTTTGCCCGTGGCGTCAAAGCCCAGGATCTCCATGCCGACAGAGCTGGTTCGCCCAGATTCAATCTCATGTTTATGGCGGAAGAGATTAACGCGAGCCTTTCCTCGTCCATCGTCAAGATCCCCTTTAACAAGGACACCCAGGAGCGAACTTTTACCGGCATCAACTGGCGCTGTATTAGTAGCCGTCTTCCATAGCCTCGAGTATGGACTCACCATTGCCCACTACGGCTATTCGCGTCTCGATGGCCTCTTCGATTTTCTTTGGCGCTCGGCGAAGCAGCACTTTACCACTGCAGCTCTTGTCCTTCGTTGGAGCGGTGGTTGTGCTTGCCGCCTCGGCTTCACCGCCGACATTGATAGTCAGCAGCAGCTGGCAGCTGGCGTCGATATTTTTGGCGGCTGTCTTGAGTGTGTCGTGGGCAATGTTCCATTCGTCCAGCGTCAGGTTCATCGATTCGCCACTATTCTCATAGCCCAGCTCCATGATGGCCTCTCCCTGGCCTTCCTCTATTCGCTCGACCATGAGGTTCTGCAGCTGAGCTATTGACGCTTCGTCAGCACCGAGGAGAAGCGGCTTCATATATATTCGAGTGCTAGTGTCTGCCAGATCCAAGGAGTCAAAAAGATCGTCGAGTTCTTCATGGTGCTCGGTCGAGTCGGCGGAGGTCAGGTGGGCAGTAGGGAATCGTATGTTCTGTTGCTGTTCAACATATTCGGCAAATTCGCTAAGAGCCTACTATATGTTAGCTTAGGTATGAAGAGAATGCCGCGGCAACAAGACCGTACCGATTCGCCTTTGCGCTTCTCGTGTGGTAGTGCTTTTAACGCCTTCGTAGCCATGGCGGAATCTAATGACGCGCGATGCGCTAATACTCAATAATATATTCGAGTAATCATTTGCTGTCTGTGGTTATGATAGTTTGAGGAGGACGGACGGGGATTTAAATAAGGCGGAAATCCTGGCTGTCGCGCGCCCTGTTGGTGTCATTGAAGAGTCATCGCCACCGTACAAGGTCGGAGCAGTCATAGGCAGACTGCGTGGGGAACTCGTGAACTGGTGACCGTGGTGAGCCACTCGGTGACCACGATTGTGGGGAACGCCAACTACCTAACCTAGTGAACGTCACAGGTGGCAACCGGGGAAACGTTGTCAATGCCTAGATTGATAGAAATTCAGGCGCGAAGAGGATTATTTTCTTTAAAGTGAGTTTCTAAGTTTGGTTCATCCTTGAAGAAAGAGCCGGCCAGAGCCCACAATGCGCCACCTGAGATGCAGTGGTCTCTTTGGCCTGTTTGTGGCGCAACGGCAAGGAGATGTAAACCACATCATCGCACGCCGCGATAGCTTTTTTCGTGAATCCCTCATAAAGCAACGTAACTGATACGCCGATGGAGAGGCCGAGTTTCCGTGGTTGGCGGAACCAAGACTACGAAGCTGCCGCTCCATCGGGCTCGGTCAAGCTATCCCAAGTGCTATGCCTTGCGCCTCACGTTCTGAACAGTCATGCTCAAACTAGGCAGAGATACTTTAGAGCATCTCAAAACGGAACATGAGGGGAGATGAGGACAACGCTGTCACCTGCATATGGTTAGTGAGTCGAGGCCAGCTTGAATTGTTTCCTGCGTTCCTTACGTACCTCGAACGAAGAGCATCTCAGACTTGCGACTAATGGTCTATTGACAAGGAAATTAGTCAAGCTCGGCAGATTCTCGCATTTTCATCGTATCATACCTTGGCTTCTTCCTCATCATCCTCCTCATCAACGCCATATATGGTCTCCTCCACTTCGCCCAGCACCAGGTTGCAATGGCTATCGTAAGCCTGCGCATGTCAGTTCCGTAGTACCCATGTGGAAAAAAAAATTGAAATTGAAACAACTGACATGAAGCTTGCCCTTGAGCTCTCTGTCGCCTCGAAGCTTCACAAACACGACTTCGTTGAGGAGCAGACGCACAAGGTCCAAGGGCTCCGCCACATGGCTAGTTCCGTCTGCGTCGTCGGCCATTATGAAATTATGAGCGCTCTGTTGTGAAGCAAGTCCGCTAGATCAATTTTGTGATGAATGAGTGGCGTGTGGCGGGTTCGCGAATACCAGCTGCGATGTTGCAAGGGTTGAGCTATCTCAGGTCATAGCTGGAAAATCTTCGGGCGAATTATGCATTAATCGGAGCACAGCAGACATATGCAACTAACCAGCCGCTCGGTTGTGGCCCCGTTTACCCCAACTTGCCCTCAGACCAGATCCACCCGTCCCGCCCCCAGGTCCTCCTCATCTATTATCGAGCGAACGCTGCGATTTAGAGCCCACGAGTCCAATTGAGCGGTAATATTCCGCCAAAGCTGCTGGGCTCTGATCAGAGATGGGCTCGCGGTCACCGACGTTGGCAATAGCATGCCTCGGTCGTCGCTCCGCGCTCGTCGCCAAGACGCAGCACACCACAGGCTACACGCGAGCAGCGACTCGGCTGGGGCGACGATGCCTAGCCACGCACGCAGAAACACCCATCATTCGGCCACAGTTTGCTGATGTGCAGCCGCCGCGCGAAAAGACAGAACTAGACAAACTCCTACGCGCGGTGCAAAAAAAAAGACTCCTCTCAGATCCTCCCCGCCTTTCTCCAATGGACAGACGTGCTGGCCAATGAGACGTCCCCGCTCTATCCAGGCGCCGTCGAAGAGCTCCTGAAGCTCTCCGCGCCCACCGTCTCCGAAATCATACGCTGCCTGGACCCGTTCCTCTCTTCCGACGACGACGCGGCCGAGAATCTCCGCATCAGCACCGGCGAAGCGCTGTACACGGCCTCGGGCAAGCTCGTCGACGAAGACGGCGTGCGCCGACGCCACCGCCGACGGCTCGCCGGCTTGCAGACGCTCTTCCGCCTGCGGGCCGCGTCTCTGCTGCCGCTCACGCTCGCCGACTACGAGGTCGCCATGCGCAGCGCCGGCGCCGCCGTCGACTTCCACGCCGCGCGCGCGTTCTGGGGCCACATTGCCGAGAACGGCCTGCAGCAGTGGCGCACCGCGCGCGCGTGGAACGAGTTCCTCAAGGCCTTCTTCATGACGGAGCCGCTCTACTACCAGTTTGACCGCGCGCGCGTCGCCGTCCATGCGCGCGCGCTGTACCGCAGCCGCAACCCCATGCACGGCGCCACCCTCGAGGCGCTCGACCGCCAGCGCTTCAGTATCAACGCCCTCACCGACGTGGACAAGGGCGTCATGCGCGACCTGCGGAAGCGTGTGCAGGACCGCGGCTACCGCGCTCACTGGACGCGCGGGCTGCTCTACGGCCTGGACATGAACGAGGCGCTTCTCTGCACCTCCATCAAGGCCTTCTCGCGGTCCGCCTCGCTGCACGCCATCAAGCAGCTCATATTCAGCAACTACTACGGCATCACCATCGACAACGAGCGCGATCCAACGCAGACCACCATCACCGGCGGCCACGACTTCCCCGCCGACTCGCCGCTGCGGCCAACCCCCGCTCTCCTGGAAGCCATCGCCGACGGCTTCGGCGCCATGTCGCACATTGCCCTCGGCCTGCAACTCGTCACCTTTGTCTCCCAGCGCTACGGCCTCCCGATCCCGGCCGCAGTCCGGTCCAGCCTCCTCCACTGGACGTACCTCTTCTCCTCGAAGCCGTTTGGCGACGCGCGGCGCAAGCTCGGCGTCTGGCCGTCGACGACGCAGCGGCCCGTCGACGTGATGCACATCTGGGAGGCCATGACATCGTCAGGCCGCTGTACCACGCCCACCTTTGACGACTACGACGTCTACATCAAGACGCTGCTCGTGCAGCGCTGCGTCGTCAAGGCGTTTCGCGCCATCAACGAGTACGCGCTGCCGCACTACGCCGCGCTCGTCGCGGCGTACGAGGCGGCGCTCGTCGACGAGGCTCTCCAAGCCGACGCCCTCTCCGGCGTCGCGCCGCGGCGCGCCGCGCTGCGCCGCCAAAGGGCCGAAACCCTCAAGGACCACACGCACCACCGCATCACGCTCTGGTTCAAGCAGCTGCTCAAGGTGGTCTCGGCGAACCGGCACTTCCGCGACGGGCCCGTCGGCCGCGCGCTCGTGCCCCACCTCATCCGCGACTACGCCTACTTTCTGCCCGTTACCGTGCGGTACCGCACGGCGCAGGGCACCGTGACGCTCGATCTGCGCGCCGACGAGAGCTGCACGGAGCGCGTCGACTGGGCGCGGCGCTTCCGCCCCACGCGGCCCGCCAAGCGCAGCGGCACCCACGTCCGCGCCCGCAACGGCGGCGCCGCCGAGCCCGCGTTTGACTGGCCCACGGTCTGGCCCATGACGGTGCTGCAGGTCCGCCCGGTGCCCAAGGAGCGGCTGGCGCGGGTCGTGGCGCCGCCCACGGCACGCGAGGGGACGTGGTGGGAGACGATGGAGAAGCAGCTGATGCTGTGACGATTGAGACGCCAAGAGTATAGTCATGAAAATCGTTATTCGCTAAGTAAAGTAGATAAAGTAAATAAAAGCACAGTGATATATAGTTATGCGTCCGTTTCGTCTTGTAGCTGTATGTCATGAGTGCCCTTTTCCCACCATCATAATCGTAGTATAGTCATTATATCATCAACAATAATAAAAAAGAAAAAAAGAAAAGAAAATCATCAATAAAACATGTCCGTCTTCAAAAGCCCACACCACCCAACAACAGCGCAGCACTACCAATGCCGACGGCACCGAGCGTCTCGCCCCACGACTTCTTCTTGCGCGTATCGCGGCGGTCTCTATGCGCGCGATGCGCCCTCTCGCCGCGCTCATACCCATCGCGGTCGTTGTACTCTCTGTGGCGGCGCGACGATGAGCTGCCGCCGCCGCCGCCTCCGTTGTAGTAATCCCTGCGACGGTCGTGATTGTACGAGCTCGGGGCGCTGCTGGGATGCTCCACCTCGTGCGGCTCCGGGTCGAAGCGGACGCGGTTTTCGTTCTTATTCTTGAGGATCGGCTTGGGCTTGACCGTCGTCGACGGGGACGTCTTGGATGACGGCGGTGGCGGGGCTGCGCTGACAATGTACGGGTAGCTGCGGGGGCTGCTGGCTCTACGGGGGCGGGGGTCTTCCTCGTAGACGGTGGAGTCGCCGCTGCTGCTCGAGTCGTAGAGGATGTCGTCGTCGCTGTGGTGCTTCTTGTTGTCGGAGCCGGGCCGTCGTCTGTTGTCGTCGTCGTCGGAGCTGGAGTGCTTCTTGGCATCCCGTCCCCGGTCGTCGTCGGAGCTGGGGTGCTTCTTGGGGTCCCGTCCCCGGTCGTCATCGGAGCGACGGGGCGGCAGCGGCGGACGCACGGAGCGGGCGGCGCGGCACTCGGCGCTCTGCCGGGCGAGCTCGGCAATCTGGTGGCGGTCCAGACGGCCGAGAACAGCCACATACGCAGGACGCGCCTCGTAGCGCACGCCGGCGCGGTCGAGAACCTCTGGGCTGACGAGAGTGCGGCGGATCTGGGTCCACTGGGCATCGGCCGGGATATCCCGGCCGTATCTGTCGGGCGCCAGCCAGGACGAGCGTGTCGGGTTGGCAGTGCCAGGGTAGGTTTGTGTCTTTGTATCCATGGGCACGCTGGAGTGGTACCGCGGCGAGCCAGAGACGGCCGTGGGCGAGAGACACGACTCTTCCCTGGCGTTGCCTGGCTGGCCTGGTTGCGCTGGTACGCTTGTGTGGATGCGGAGAGCACTCATGCCGTGGTGCAGGCTGTCCAGGGTCACAAGATCCTTGGTCGAGACAAGCGTTGTGGACAGGGGGTCGCCGCTCTGCTCCCGGTTGCCCTCGATGGCTGCGTTGGAGGCGTTGAACGAGTACTGCGCGGGCAGCACCGTCGGCGAGAGGCTTCCGGCGGGATGGGGCCGTTCCGTCTTGATGCTGAGCAGTGATTTCTCATTCTTGGGGACGTGGTTCATCTCCTTGGGCGAGTAGCCCATTTCAATAGGCGACTGGGTCATTTCTCCTAGCATCTGGCTGTTCTTCCTGGATGGCGGGCTACTTTCCTTGGGCGGGAGGATGGGCACCTTGGGCGGGACAACTGGTAGTTGGACGGGATACTGCACTTGGGGTGCCGTATTGGCCTCAAATTCGGCGACGCTTTGGTATGTGGGCGTGGCGCCGCAGTTTTGGTCCCATGCCGCGCTCAGCTTTTGAATGTATGCCTTGACCGGAACCTTTGGTGGGCGCATGTTAGCACGTGTGGTGTTGGCAGCGTCGTCTACTTGGTCTACTTCATACCTTGTGAGTTTCCAGCTCCTTGCTGGAGAAATCCTGCCGCTCCAGTTCCGCTTTGAACTCGTACCAGAGGGCTTCCGGATCAGCATCATGTACACCAGAACGGCGACTGAATATCTTGGTGGCCACCAGGTCAATATCCTGCTTCATCTCGTCGAGCAGCGACACCTGCTCCGGCACGGCGGCTACCGTCGCCGGACGCGCCTGCACAGTGTTAAGGAAAAAAGCCAAATCGGCTTCCTTTTCGGCAACGATGGTGGTGACGGCAGCAATGCGATCCGTCAGAGCCTCCTTGTGATCGGCCGCGTCGAAGCGGTCGAGGACCTTTTCGAGCTGGCGGAGAGCAAACTCGCAGTGGTCGGTGATGGGCTCGAGCTCGGCGGCGTAAAAGTCGACCGAGGAGGCATCCGACGTGTTGAGGACAGACAGGGGGTCGGCGGCCTCGGCGCGCAGGTGGCGCAGGGAAATGTGCATCTGGCGAAGGGCGAGGGTGGCATGGTCCAAGGTGGGCGGGGCGACCTGCTTGGTGCGCTGGTAGAGGGCGCGGGCGATGGCATCGACCTCGTCGATGCGGCAAGCGGTCGCGCTCCCGTTCATGCTGGCAAGAAGGAGCGGTTCCGGAGATGTTGGGCCTTGACAGCTACGCTTGCGTGCCGTGCGTGGTTGGGGTTGGGTGTGCGTGCGTGTGTTTGCTGTTCCAGGCAGCAATGTGGCGTCCAAGTGGGTGGTTTGGTGACGTGGATTGGCAATGTGTTTTGCCGCGAAAAGGAGGAGCACGACGTTTGGCAGAGGTTCCAGCCAAAGGGGCTGTGTGGTGAAGAAAAGATTGGCCGACGGTTTGGGGCCAAGACGGCTGCGGCCAGGCCAGAGATGTTGTCTTGGCTCGTGATGTGTTGTGTTGTGGCCAGGTGACAGCGGGCCGGGCGTGTTAGTCAAGACGGGGATGGGGCGCTGACGCGAGCAGGAAATAATGATGGAGAACCAAGGTGTTAAACTGTTCGTATGTCGTAAGGAGATGATGAAGAGGGAAGGAAAGAAAGGGGTGTTGGGGACAAGTGGCCATGCTATTTTGCCGCCCGGCTGTATGTGCGGCGATGAGTTTAGCTGCTTCCGTGATGTGATGTGCGTCTGACTCTATTTGCTGGTGTCTTGTGTCTGGAATAGGAAAAGGCACAGCAGGGAGTGTCACAAGTACAACAAGTATCGGCGGCAGCCGTTGCAGGTACTAGTATTATTAATTAGCTACCTAGGTAGTTAGTAGTTAACTCCAAGGAACCACAGCAACCCGCCGTTCGTTTGTTTCGCCTCACTTCGTGTCCAGCCTAGCGTTCAGCCTAGCGTCCAGCCAAGTGGGTGACAGAAACCCGGCAATAACCTACCCTACATACCTACTTGCCTTGCCTACCTACATATCGCCGCTTGCGGCAAAAGCCCGCATTTATCTCATCCCAATAGTCATCCAGATTACAAGATATAAATTGAGTACATCCCGAGTATATACCAGTTCCCATCAAGTTGGCCTTTTTCACACTTTGGCAACACCGGTTGCGCTTGTCACGGTCCGGCCACATCCAGCCATCTCGCGGGCTCTTCCGCTGCCCCCACCACGGCTGATGCAGTAATGCAATGCAGTGTTATTTTAGTTGCCGTCTCACTTGTCGGTACCTAAGTAGGTTTACTGGTAACTAGGTACCTCTTAGTAGAGTCGAGAGCATAAGGGGGCTCGGCGACTTGGCCCAGCCAGAGAGCCTGCACAGAAACCTTCCCCCTTCCCCCTCTTCTTCAGCCTCTAGCCCCGCAACAATGCGTCCTCCTCCTCCTCCTCCTCAGCCCCAAGCCGCCCGCAAGACGCCCGACCTGGCTCTCTTCAAAATCCAAATCATCTCGTCGGCCCGGATCCACGACCGGGCCGTCATGTAAGTGAGCGACAGTATGTATCAGCCCTTCCAAGCCAGAGTCATGGACAGTCATGGACAAGACTGTCACCTCACCCAACATCCAAGTGCATACACTCTCTACTCGTTCAAGCCTCTACAAGTCCCAGTCTCTACACGTGCAAGTCGCTACTCATGCAAGTGCCTTGTTAGAAAAAGGCAACCATTTGCCTTGGCCCCATGGCGTCTCCCCGCATGAAAGTCCGCCTACGCCCAGCCACTGTGTGTGCTCGCCGAGTCAATATCATCATCCTTGCCAAAGCATCAGCGTGCGCCCCCCCTAGTGAGTTGATCTGCATGTGTCACAGCTCCTCAACCTGATAACGTTAGCTCATGAACACCATTCCGCTCCACCGGAGCAGTGTTCCCTCCCTAATAACGGGTCAAGCATGGTGAAATGTTTAACACGCTACAACCGCAGCCCTGCTCTAGGGTAGGTATACGTCTTACATAAGCAAGTACCTAGTAGGAGGAGGACGTAACTGGGAACATACAGCGTGTCCCTTTCACTTGGCTATTGGTATGACCTGTAGACCAGGAAATGAGGGGATCCTAGCAAGGCTGGCCAAACGCGGAACAATGTTTATCCGCCGACAGCTTATAGCAGAGCCAGACAGCCCTGCTTCCACCCTTTATTCTACAATTCCCAATCGGCTCACCAAGCGCACAATGGAAACTCTCGGTTCCACGAGTACGATTGAGCCAGTCTGCAGGGGAGTTGTCCTCAAACAGCCAATTACCTTTCAGGATGATGAACTTGCTAAAATGGTTGACGTTTGCTTTTCTGTGGAGCCGCTTATCCTCCAAAGGCTTGGACAACATCCGCGAATTGTAAAGTAAACACACATAGCCATTCGTTTTCACATACAAACGCTGATTCTTCTAGATATCTCGGTCAACAAGGCCGCGGGATACTGCTTGGAAAAGCAAGCCATAGCAATCTTCAAGCCTACTTAGACAGTAGTCTCCCTTCGATTCACTTACACCAACGGATAATATGGTGCCGACAATTGGCTGAAGCTATCTCCTATATCCACAGCCGCGGCGTTGTTCACTCGGATCTTCGCCCTAGGAACGTTCTTGTGCATGAAACAATAGCAGGGTCTCGGGATTTATTGCTTTGTGACTTTGGCGGGTCTACATGTGATGAATTAGGTCTAGATGGGGGCTGCCTACCCGATGGCCCGTTCTACCACCCTACCTTTAAAACCTCTTCGACACCAGCTCTCGATATATTTGGGCTTGGCTCTCTCTTTTTCACTATCATGACAGGGCACTGGCCTTACCGATCAACCCCAGGTGCACCTGAGACAATAGAGGAGAAGCTGGCTTACGAAAGGGAGCTCGCCGACGCTTTCAACAACGAAAATTACCCAGACGTGACGAGACTAGTAGGAGGCAACGTGATTTTAGCCTGCTGGAAAAGGCAGTACTCGACAGCCGATGAGGTTCTGCGCGCCTTGGACAAAGAAGTGGATGTATCTGTTGTTGAGCCGCCGGGCGCAAAGGATATTGGCCACGTTTCAAAGCCTTTTCTTGGTGGCATACTTGTCGCTGCCTTGGTGTCCTCAGTGTTTGTGCTCGTCCGGCAACAGCGCCGGTAATCATCGTTCCGACACTTTCTCTTGTTTCATTATATTAGGCAATAGAAAAGATACACTTCGTATGAATTTACTGTCGGATTTTGAGTCACAAAGAGCTCCAACATCAGGCTACCGTTGTCTCCTAATAGGGTCCCCTGCATACAGGAAGGCCACCTATGAAAGGCCTCCTCACTGTTGAGCCGCAACGTCATGTGCAGCCAATGTACAAAAACGGCTGCGGTAGACTTCTTAACAAGCAGGACTGATTGATAAGGCCCATACTGATACTGCTTGCTTTTTTGAGCCAAATCAAATATAAAAAAGCAAGCAATATTGTTAAATCTAATCTAAAGAACCTATTCAACATCTAATAACCCACAAACTAGCCACCAACTTTGCGAGGTGGTCGTGCTGGCACCGAGCTCTCCCTACCGCTTCACGGCGGCAACCATCGGAGCCCTGCCAAGAAATCCAACCCAGCGCGGCTCAAGGCCAGTGCTGGCCCGGTCCCTCGTGCCAGACACCACCAGGGAGGCCCGGTCCCTCGTGCCAGACACCACCAGGGAGCCATCTTCTGCGCAGCACGGCGGGCTCGCGCGCCTCCTGAGCCGCAGAGGACTTTCCGTGCGGCGGGATGTAGATGCCGGGCAGCCGCGGAGGGCCGTGGGGAGGGCCGTGGTGCTTCCTGGCCACGTTGTTGTGGAGCTCAATGTCGGACGGGGCCGATGCGCGCTTGGCCGTGAGGTCCTCTGGCTGGGGAGGCGCGCCGGCGCGGTTCGCCCGGACCTGGATGCCGGGCTGTCGCGGAGGGGGCCGTGGTGCTTCCTGGCCACGTTGTTCTGGAGCTCAATGTCAGACGGGGCCGATGCGCGCTTGGCCGTGTTGCCCTCGGGCTGGGGAGGTGCGCCGGCGCGGTACGCCCGGGTCGTGAGGTCCTCTGGCTGGGGGGGTTCGCCGGCGCGGTGCGCCCGGGCCTGGATGCCGGCCTGGCGCGGATGGGCGCCGTGGTGCTTCCTGGCCTGGGTGCCGGGCAGACGCGGAGGGGACGCGTAGTACTTCCTGGCCACGTTGTTCTGGAGCTCAATGTCGGACGGGGCCGATGCGCGCCTAGCCGGCGCCGTGATGCCCTCGAGTCCGTCTTCAAGGACCAGGCCTCCGCTGATACCCTTGTCGTCCTCGGAAGGGAGCAGGGCCTCGACCTCGGGATACTCAATCTTGATCGGGGTCTTGTCGACAGAAGCAGAGAAAACTCCGCCGCCGCGGGGTGCGTTGACCTGGGCAAGGACTGCTTCGTGGACTTGTTCCACTAGTGGCGCCAAGTCTTGTTAGTTGTTTCTTTTTTTTTTTCGCACGTTTGATCGGGTGGGAGCAGTTCAAGCATACAAGGCAAGGCCTGGCCGATGGCAGCAAAAACAAGCGCTGCCGCGAGGTAGCTGGAAATCGTGAGCTGCATGATTTTTGGTAGGGGGTTTGCGGTTTGGGTTGGGATGAATGGTGCGAGTTTGTTTTGGTAGTGAAGATGATTCGAAAAAAAAAGAAAGCCTTGGGAGTGTGCTGCCGCCGACTTTTATATCTCCCAGTCGCTGCCGGTTTTTGCGCTCATTGCGCCAAAGGGGACGTCATGGTCCATGTTTGTTGATGCAAAAACTGGTGATGTCTTTCTGAGATTCACGGCACAGAGCAATCATGGGCGCCGCGCCGGTAAGCATTGTGTGTTGAACCGCTTTTTCCGAGATACTGTAGTTTGTGCCATGGACCGTAGAGTTGTTTGCGCCGGGGTTTTTTTTTGACTCGCATCTGTTTGTTCAGAGGTCGACTCCCTCTCCCAACAGGGAACCAACACCCCGGGGCTCACCCGACGGGCAGTCTTCCGCGTTCCTCACCATGGGCGGGGCCATATCTGTTAGTACCAAGGTAGAAACTGGGGGAGAGAGACGGGGGAGAAGAAAAATGACAAAGGTGCGGCCGTCCCGTGCCATGACTCCCTGTTGGTTGTTGTTTGGTTACCGGCAAGGGTTCTCACCCCTGCCCGTGGGAACTCGGTTCGTATTAGCGCGATCGAGGACTGTCATGCCATATTGTGATTATGATGTATTGTGGAGGTTATGTGAGCTCTAGAGAGGTCTCATGTACCCTACAGGCACTTGCTCATTCATTCGAGTCCAAATGGCCGGTTTGACATGCCCGCCAAAAGCGTGCCAAGCATCCAACCAAGATTCTGGATACTTGGGTGTGCACATGGGGTACATTTTTCCCTCGTGATCTGGTTCCCGACAAGCAAGAATAGCTCTCGAGCTTTTTGAGCGCCCATGACTGCCTGTCTTTTGCAAAGTTCCGCTCGTGACCTTGTTTTGCTTGGACAAGGGCTTCATCTGGACAACCGACACAAGGCACAATACTGCTGCTTTTTCACAGCACTTGTCTTGCTTCTCTTCGACGCAAACACCACAAGCGAGGGAAGAAAAAAAAAAAAAAAAAAAAAAAGGTCGCCCGCGCTTCCTTGCGCCGGGCGTTAGTAGCCGTTTGCTCACAGAAACCCGCCCGGTAGCAAACCTGCAGACGGGTTGCTACTTCCAGGGACCATTCAACCCAAGGCTCAATTACGAGCGGAAAAAAGTTACTGCCTTTGTATTCTTCAATATTGGCCCATAAGTAACCTGCATTGCATAAGTAACCTGCATTATTGCTCCTCTTCATTCCCCTCCGCCGTTAAAGGGACCATACATGTTGTCTGGTCAAAGCAGGGCAGAGAATTCCGCCGACGACAAGTAAGTCGAACAATAGTCTCGAAGACAGCAAATAGGCTAAGACAGATGGATGTATTCATGTAGATCTCTAGAATCACATCTTTGACTCTTGATAACAAAATGGCTGGTTTTGGGGTGGAAACCCAACAACGCTCTCCGTCTCTCCCGAACTACAAAAACGTATAAGAGCCCCTTTACCGTCTTCGATATCTACTTCAAACCTTGACCTCTTCTCTCGTCTCTACACTCTCCTCTCGTCTTTACACTCTCCGCTTATCTTTACACTCTCCTCTCGTCTTTACACTCTCCTCTTATCTTTATATATTAATTATCCCCTCGAAACCCCAGAATTCACTTCCATCATGATTTCGACTTTAAAAGCTACCGTGCTCCTCCTCCTCGGCGCCGTCACTAGCGCCGCCGCCCTTCCCTCCAGCACGGGGGGTAACTGCGTGCCTGGCGAGTTCTCCTGTGCCTATGACACCATCATCTGGACCTGCAACAACCAGCGCGAATGGGTGGTGAGCGCCGACTGCGGCCTGCGTTGCTGCCGGGAGGACAGCGAGCGCCACACGGCCCATTGCGTATGCTAAGTTTGGCCTATGACGGTTGGTGTCCGAGGCTCTCGCCATTAACGAAGACAACGACCCCATTAACGCTTTCCGCCCTCTGCTCATACCCTGTCTACTGAACAAGACCTTTATCGGGATAATACATAAGGCATACGGAGTACAATACTATTTGTCACAACCTATTTATAGTTACGTGCGAACAAGTAGCTATAAAAGAGCGATAGCGCAGCAAGGAACCACTAGAGAGGACCTTCCTCTCTAGTGATCAATAAAGTCATCATTGGGAACTACCAGCCATTACGTTACGACATCTTCGCTATCTCTCCTCTCTCCTTCTTCTAGCTAGCCGTTGATATCCTTGACACTATTGCACACCCGTTCAATGTCGACTTGTAGGGGGTTCCAACTAAGGACTTCCCCAGTCACTTGGCTTGTTTCTATTCGACGCAAACACCACAAGCGAAGAAGAACAAAAGGTCGCCCGTCGCTTCCTTGCGCCGGGCGTAGTAGCCGTTTGCTCACAGAAACCCGCCCGATAGCAAGCCAACAGCCATTCAACCCATGGCTACATTACGAGCGGCAAAGTCCCTGCCCTTTTTGGTCTCCAATACTGGCCCATACGTAACCTGCTTGCTCCTCTTCATGCCCCTCCGCCCTCCGACCTCAACGTTTTGTCTGGCCTAAGCAAGGACGGCAAACAAGTCAAAGAACAGCAAATAGGCCAAGACAGATGAATGTAGATCCCTAGAATCACATCGTCGTCTCTTAATAACAAAATGGCTAGTTTTAGGACCCCTTATTCCTTAAAATTAACACGCTCTCTATCTCTCCTACCTATAAAAAAACGTATAAAAGCCCTTTGATATCTACCTCTTACCTTAACCTCTCCTCTTACCTTAACCTCTCCTCTTACCTCAACCTCTTCTCTTACCTTTACCTATTAATTATCCCCTTAAAACCCTAGAATCTTCACTTCTTCTATCATGATTTCGACTTTAAAAGCTAGCGTGCTCCTCCTCCTCGTCGCCGTCACCAGCGCCGCCGCCCTTCCCTCTAGCATCAGGAACAATCCATTCATAGACTGCACGCCCGGCGAGTTCACCTGTGCCCAGTTTGATTACGGCCACGAGAGCACCATCTGGACCTGCAACAGCCAGCGCCAGTTGGTGGTGAGCGCCGAGTGCGGCACCGCCTGCTGCCGGGAGGACAGCGAGCGCCACACGGCCTATTGCGTATGCTAAGTTTTGGCCCATTATGGGCGGCGCCGCCGAGTCGCACAGGTCCAACCCATGGCGAAATTACGAGCGGCAAAGTGCCTGCCTCCAACTCTCTTCAAGATATCCTCAAGTTGTGCCGCCGCCGGCAGTGGTTGATGGTCTTGCGACCAGCCACATGATGGCATTTTTTGGACGGAGTCATCGCCTAGGATAGCTAGTCTGGCTGCGCGGAGGAAATGTTATAGCTGCGTGGGATCTATGGTGGTTATCGTGAAAGAGAGGATAAAGGGTGGTGTCGGGCCGTCTTGTATACCCAGCCGTTGCTGCTGGTGGCCTTAGTGATCCCGTCCGAAATCAGGCTGCTAGGCGAACTTTTCATATTGCAGACAGGGCTCCTAACGCCTATTATAACAAAGAAAGCTTGTGACGACGCGCCCGTTGTTCATAATTCACGAGAATGCATCCTAACACGTGACATATTGGTCCCTTGTGGCTTCCGGCGCAAAGCGTCGACCAGCGTCCGCATGGGCTCGTCGTGTGTCCAACGGGCTAATGGCTTAGACGGATGGATGTAGAACCCTGGAGTCACATCTTTGTCTCTTGGATACACAATGGCTGGTTTGGGGTAACCTTATTCCTTGAAAGCAACAACGCTCTCCATCTCTCCCGACTATAAAAACGTACAAAGCCCTTCGGTATTTACCTCGAACCTTGACCTCTCCTCTCACCTTTATAGATTAATTGTCCCCCTTGAACCCTAGATCTTCACTTCATCATGATTCCGACCTTGAAAGCTACCGTGCTGCTCCTCGTCGCCGTCACCGGCGCCGCCGCCCTTACCTCCGACGACTGGCCGTGCACGCCCGGCGACTTCGGCTGTACTGATGATAAGTACGAAATCCTGACCTGTGACAGCCAGGGAGATTGGGCGGTGAGCGCCGTGTGCGGCGTGCGTTGCTGCCGGGAGGACAGAGACCGTCACACGGCGCATTGCGTATGCTAAGTTTAGCCATTATAGCCGGCGCCGCCGGGTCGCAACGGGATTTATTTGTAAATCCAAAGATATGGTAAACACGATTTTTGTATTTGTCTAGTCGGTTGCGATAGCTAATTATAATCTAGAGCAAGGCCGGTATAAGGGGTAGAGGTTAACAAGTTGGAAGTGTTGTGTCTATCAATGTCATTCATATACGTTGGTTTGCTATCCAATACGTGGGAAAAAATAGATACAAAAATAAAAGCACATCAACACCGTCTTCAAGCATTACGCTTCCTTGCCATGCCACAGCGCTCTAAACCGTCCATTCTCTCTGCGTAGCAGCTCCTCGGGCGCGCCAACCTCCACCACCTCGCCCGCATCGAGAAGCAGCACCGTGTCAAACTTTTCCACCGTGTTCAGCCGATGCACGACCGAAATCACCGTGTGCTCGGCAAAGTGCTCTTCCAGGATCCGCACCATGTGCTCCTCCGTCTGCCTGTCCACAGTGCTCATGGCCTCGTCCAGCACCAGGATCGAGCTCTCGTCCCGGCTCGCCAGCGCGCGCGCCATGCACACCAGTTGCTTCTGGCCCTGCGAGAGCTTTAGGTCCGCCACGTCGCCGCCCAGACCCCCCTGGCTCTCCACGACATCCCAGAGCGCCACCGTCTTGAGGTGTTGGATGAGCGCGTCGTCGTCGTCCACCTCGTCGCCACTCTCACGCTGGTGGCGCACGAGGTTGGAGCGCAGGGTGCCGGGTAGCAGCATCGGCTCCTGCGGCACGGAAATCAACCGCGGCCGGAGCACATTCTGCGCAACGTCGGCAATGTCGATGCCGTCAATCGTAATGGAACCCGACTCCAGATCCAGCAGCCGGAACAGCGCGAGCAGCAGCGATGACTTACCGCTGCCCGTGCGCCCGCAAATGGCCACCTTTTGCCCCGGCCGAATGTCCACGTCGATGCCGTTGAGCGCGCGGAACGCCGGGTTACTGCCCTTGGGCGGGTACGACGCCTTGACGGCCGTGAAGCGGACTGCGCCCTTGGACGGCCACGTCGGCGGCACGCGCGTCGGGCGCGCCGGCGGCGCCTCCTGTGGCGTCTTGGTCTCGAAGCTGCGGATGCGCTCCACCGAGCCCAGCGCCGTCTCGGTGCTCGTGAAGCTGAGGACCAGCCACGCTAGTGAGTCGCCGAGGCTGGTGATGTTGGTCAACGCGACGCCGAGGGAGCCCGGGCTCGTCGAGGACGGGATGGAAATGCAAATGGCAATGAGCAGGACGCAGACAAACGCGACAAAGACGTCCAGCACGAGCTCCAGCCAGAGCTGGATGATACGCAGCATGTAGTTGGGCCGCATCGTCTCGTCCAGCAGGTCCATGCCCGTGGCCTGGTAGTGCGACTCCCAGCCGTACGCCTGCACCGTGGCCACGCCGTCAATCATTTCGATGATGTGCGTGTTCACCGGCGCAGAGGACTGCAGGTCTAGGTACCGCAGCTGTCGCGACGTCTGCAGGTAGTATTTTTGGAGCATGTACACAAAGAGCATCATGGGCAGGATAATGACGCTCATGTACAGCGAGCCGACGAGGATCAGCCCCATCAGCGCCATCAACCAGATGACGGACATGAACGTAAACACCAAGTTTAGCGGGAGGTCTAGATCGACCTGCTCCATGTCCCTGCTGAAGCGATTGACCAAATCACCCGGCGGCGTGGCCACGAAGAAGGACAGCGGCGCGCTCATGGTGGCTTGCAACAGCCGGGTGTGAATCTTGCGGAGCCCCGTCGGCGCCACGTAGATGAGGGCAATGTAAAAGGTGCCGAGCATGATGATAATTTCCATGACGTTGACAAACACGTACACGGAGTAGTAGTAGGCCGTGTTGATGGGCGCGGGCGACTCGTTGGCCTCGGTCCACCATTTGAGCCACAGGGTGGGCAGGACGGGCCACGTCGCCGACAACATCGCGGTAAAGCAGGCAATGACGGCCAGCTTGCGACCGACCATGCCGAGGTAGTACGAGTACAGGGTCATGTCGCCCGTCTTTCGAACCAGGTCTCTGGTCTTTTCCTCGTCGTTGACACTGGCGGTCTGGTCCGCGCCGCCTTTTTGCGAGCTTGCACTGCTGGTGGTTGTATTGTCGTTGTCGGCAGAACTGTGGCTCGTGGCAATCAAGTCTTGAATTTTCGTCTTCTCCTTGAGCTCGTCCAGTGTGCCTTGGATGAGCGATCCAGGACCGTCGTCTCCGACAAGCGTCACACTGTCGGGTTGATCTATCAAGTGAAGCGCATGGGTGGCAAGAACAACAGTGATGCCATTCTTCCGCAGGAGTCCAGCTGGCCCAAAGACTTGGTCCCAGACAAAACGCTGGGTGGCCCAATCGAGGCCGCTGAGCACGTCGTCCACAAAGACGATGGGTTTGCGAGAGAAGAGAGCGCGCGCCAGCGAGATGCGCTGCTTCTGTCCACCGCTTAGGGCAACGCCCTTGGTTCCAACGGCCGTGGCGTCGCCCTGCGGAAAGTCTTCAAAGTCCCTGTCTAGGCCACAGGCCGTCACAACGGTCCGATACCAAGCTTCATCCGGCTCCGATTTGCACACAATGTTGTCCTTTGCAGTTCCGCTCGTAATCCACGGCTGCTGGGCGCAGTAGGCAACATTCGAGGTGCGAATCTTGGCCTCGCCGCTGATGCTGAGCTGTCCCAGGAGCGCCTGCAAGAGCACCGACTTTCCAGAGCCGACCTTGCCGGCGACGACGTTGAATGTTTTTGGCAGAATCGCCAGACTTGCATCTTTGATCAAGGGCTCTTCTTTAGACCTTGCCGTGATGCTGGCGTTTGTCATGGAAAACACGGGTTCCCCGAAGCCAGGGAGCAGATCATCGGCCGTGGACAGCTCGGCCGAGGAGCCGACGAGTGCCACGCGGGCCTCGTACTCGCTGCAAATTTGCAGGAATTCCTGAATACGGACGAAGCACGGCAGAGCAGCAATGATGAAGGGGTACATGTGGGCCATCATGGAAATGGGACCGATGATGAGGCCCATGATGCTCATGGCGGTAAAGGCCTCGGCAATGGACAGCCGCTCGCCCGCCTTGGTGGCGAGAATAGCAATGCCAAAGGTGAGGGGCGGCGCCAGACTCTCGGGCACCTTGCTGCTGACATTCAGCACCGTCATGAGTCGCCGAAACACCAGCGACTCGCGAATTTCGACATCCATCAGCCTTTGAATGGCGGCAAACCACGAGTCCACCAGGCCCAGCATCTTGGTCTCCTTCATGTGGCCCAGTACCGTGGTCGTGTCGCCGATGCGCTTCTCAATGGCCTCGTTGACCTTTTTCTGGGCGTCGGGCACGTACAGCCCGCACACGCCCGACACGGCCGCGCCGACGAAGATGGTGAGGAGCGGGCCGAGGAAGCCCCAGCCCACCTGGCCGGCCAGCAGCCAAAAGGCAAAGGCCGTCTCGACCGGGGCAATCCAAAAGTCGTGAAGGAAGAAGAAGGAGGCCGTGACGCGGCCGACGTCGACGGTGATGAGGGTCAGGGCCGCCGAACCCTTCTTCTCGCCGGGTTCCATTTGCGCGCCGTAGTGCAGAATCGTAGCCACCATGGATGTGCGCATCATGATGCGCATGCGGCCCTTGGCCTGCTCGTAGGCATTGACAATCACCAGCCGTCCAAAGAAGAGGAAGACGGCGCCAACAATCAGGGCGTAGCCGGTGCCCTTGTCCACGTGCGTGTCGCGGTCCTGGCGCGTCGCGTACTCGATGACGGCTTTGATGTAGAGCGGAACAAGCATCTTGAAAAAAGAGAGAAAGAGACGCGGGATCGCGGCCGCCAATACAGTGGACCGGCAGCTGTTGAGGACCATGAAAGCCAGCGCGTACTTTCCCCTTCCTTTGTACTTTTCCCAATTTTGCAGCATCTTGGGCAGCAAGGCGCGCGCTCTCTGCTCCGGCTTGAGCCGCGGCAGGTCGTCCGGGTCCAAAAAGGAGGCGTTGCCAATCTGCAGGAGCGGATTCACCCACCACAGGAACAGCCGGCCGACGATGCTCGACGTCTCCTCGGCGCCGAGCGCCTTCCAGTCCTCCACCATGACGTCCCGCTTACTGTGCGCCTCGAGCGCAAAGAGAAGGGTCTTGGCCACGACGCCCGTCGCAAACAGGGAAGCCAGCGGGGCCAGCTCGTCGACCAGGAGCATCGTGCGGCATCGGAGGCCATCGAGTAGAGCGGAAAAAAAGGTGAAGCCAATGATGAGGTTGGATGGTGCGATGGAGCGCATGTGGCTCAGGTTTGCGAGGAGAGCGAGGAGGACGGCGTCGGCAACGTTGACGGCTGCGGCGACAACGGAGAGCGTGCTGCCGGGCAGGCCCGCGCGCAGTCGAATCCACTGGGCGAGCAGGACGACTTTGACAGCGACCAATGCCAATGAGATTGCCTAGACATGGCATTAGCCCGTGACGGCGCGGAGCGTTTGGTTTTCATCAACGCACCATTTTCAGGTAATATCGGCGCGTCGCGTACACTTTGGGCTTGCGGCCCCAAAGCCGCAGGATGCAAACCAGGGCGGCCAGAATGAAAATGGCCGAAGGCACAATGGCAAACGCGGCGTGTTCAAAGAGGAGGGTAAAGTCGAGGCGTCCATGGCGGCAGCCCACGGCGAGGAGCGGGCTCAAGGCGCCGTCGCACGATGCAAACGCGGCGGCGCCGAGCACAGCTTGGGCGGCATGGGCAGAGCGCAGCGGCAGCGGTGCTATTTGTTCCATCATGATGGCCTTGCTCGTTTGTGCACCAGGCGGGCACTCTTTCGTTCCGAGGCTGCTTTCAGCAAGAGGGGGGAAGTAAGAGCGAAAGCAGAGCTGGGCGACAAGACACTCTTTTTGTATCCGCACCCAGATGCCCGCATGGCCAGAGGGGTTGGTTGATCCATCACACACACAGCCCGTAAATGGATCAAGGCCGGGCGGAACTAAACTGTGATTGCCAGCCCTCGAGAAGCGCAGGGGAGGCAAGGATGCAAGGATGCAAGGAAGCTGCTCGGAGCTACGAGTTTCTACCTACGGCGGTTGTGCGCTCGTCCAATCACAGCACGGTTCCCCAGCAGCCAACTTGCCCTTCTGTCAGAATCAGCCCTTTATCCGCACATGGTCACGATAACTATTTGAAATGTTGCAAGAAAAACGCAAGGATCCGGTTCGTGGCTTGGCCTCGCTCACCGCGCTCGCAAGATCCGCCTCAAGACGAAAGTCGGAGGCACCCATTGTTCCTTTTTCTTGGACCCTGTGTCACGGCGGCGCAACGACGCGGGGTGGCGCTTTTAGACCCGAGACCCCAAAGTGTCACCATCTCACCATCTCACCATCTCCCCTCTCACCCCATTCCCATCCGGGCCTGGCCTGGTCTGTTTCTGCTTGTCAGAGTGCGCCAGCGAACCGTGATCGACAGGCAGGACATGGAGATGTTTTCTGCTTCTTTGCTCTTCTTTTCTCTTCTCTTGCACATACCTACCCAACTTGCTGCTTCCCGGCAGCTGCTACCCGGCAGCTGCTTCGTCATTGTAACTGCACCAATATCCGTACCAGTTCCCAATGATCAACGAGGCTCGGCAGGATTCACAGTCTAGCACGCGCAGAATCTTCTAGCGCCGTCCAAAATCACCATCCGGCTACGCATCCACGAATGTGCCCCAAGTCTCAGCGCGGAGTGGTCGGTCAATTCCTTTTGCTGCAAGCCCGCCAAGCATCTACGCGAAACATGGGCCCACGACCTGCCCGCCATCTTTATCCAGTCGCCAAACAACCTCAAACGACTCTCTCCCGTCTCCGGGTTGGGCCCTTGATGTCGGCGCCCGTTGTTGACGTCGTCACGGGCTCTGGCGGCGCTGTCGCAGGGGTTGGTTACCCGGTAGCCGTAAAGTGTCTTGTCGAAAAGGTGATTTGCATGCGTTGCCAGCAGGCATGTATTTATACCTTGACCAGACTTTCTGAAACGAAAAAAGAAAAAAAAAATCGCTCAGTTCGGCCAATGTGTAGGTGCAAGTCATCGGTGTAGGCAAATACTCGGTCAGTCGTCAGTCCGTGCTCGAAGCCGCCAAGAGACACGGGTTATCACAATCCATTGGACAGGCACAAAATGTTGGCTCGAAAAGAAATAGAATACTGCAAGCAGGCTCATCCTCTTTTTGCTTATGAACAAGGTTAAATTATACCCCAACGACACATTTATACCCCAGCAGGTAATATCGACTGATTTATTTTTCCCACATCCGGCCGACGCTAATAGCGCACGCCGACATCGTCGCTGCCACCTGGCCCGGCATCCGCCGCCGCCCTCGCCGTCTCCGCAGCGCGGTATTTCTGACTTTTCAATAATTTGATACAACATTTGATATTCTAGCCCCATCCTAATTGGTGATTTCTCTTAAAGAAAAGAAAAACAGAAGAAAGAAAAGAGCGTTAGATCCTGTGCCTCAAGGGATACGTCACGTCCTCGTCTCTCCCCCACTTACACCCATCTTCAAACCTCAAAGATCGCCAGAGTCTGCAATGACCGCCGCCCTCGATTAGCGGCACGGATGCCGCAACTGCCGAACATAACGCAATGTTACCATTTCCCCAGAAAATGGCACCGTCCTCCGGCACCACACTCCTCGCGGCACCGGCCGGCCTCCATCGCCGAGCAGCGCACCGACCTCGTCCTCCCGCACTGTGGCGCGATTTGAACCCATGCAGTTCTAAAGTTAGCTGCCTTGGGTTTTTCTTGATCCCTTTCACCGTGGTGTCTGCCAGTAGCTGCTTGAACGTCTTACTCACCCCGAGAAAAAAAAAAAAAAGATACGCTTTTAGGTTCTCGTCTGAGCTCAGAGTCATGGCTGTTGACGCGACAGTGTCCGAGGCCGGGTATGCCGAGGAAAAAGGCATTCGCCGGGAGCCGGTATATCACACAAGACCGCTCCCATCCAGTGCGGTAAGAATACCCAGCGAGAGTCGCAACCACAGAGAACAAGAAAACTGACAAACGGCAGGCCGCCTTTCCCATCGGTGCGTTTGCCACGACACTCACAACCCTCTCCCTCAGCTTGATGGAATGGCGCGGCGTCACCATCACCAACGTCTACGTCGCCAACTTCTTCTTCGTCGCCGCCTTGGGCCTCCTCATTTCCGCCCAGTGGGAGCTCTCGGCCGGCAACGGCTTTGCCTACACAGTGTACAGCGCATTTGGTAAGCCTGCTACCTACCGCCGTGGTCCAAAACGCACTCTCGTCTAATGAGATGCACACCAGGTCTCTTCTACGCAGGGTACGGAGCCGTCTTGACACCGTCGTTTGGTATTCGCGCTGCATACGGCGATGATGTGGCGCAGTACAACAACGCCCTCGGATTTTTCGTCCTATGTACGTGCTCGCGGCTTGTCGCACCCTTCTTTACATCATGCGCTTCAGCTTCTGATCAGTTCCTTTCTGTGCAGTATGGACAATCTTTGTCTTCACCTTTCTCGTCGCCTCCATCACCACCAATCTCGTCAGCATCCTCATTTACCTCTTTGTCGATGTTGGCTTTCTCTTCATCGCCGCGAGCTACTTTGCCAAGGCCGACGGGCACACAAATGCGGCGCGAGGGCTACAGATTGCGGGCGGCGCAAGCTGCTTCATTGCCGGTCTGTTGGGGTGGTATGTACCATGACGCCTTTTGCAGGCTCTCACCTTGAGCTCTGGCTCTTTGCTGACAAGAAACAGGTACCTGACTTTTCACCTGCTCTTAAAGGACGAACTGCTAGAGCTGCCGCTCGGAAACACAGGCAAATACTTTGCAAGTAAGCGAGCACACCATACTTGAAGAAAAGAAAAGATCCAAAGTTTGGCCTTGTATTCAGTACCCCTGTAGAAAGACGAGACATAATAGACAAAAAAGCATTCATTCAGGGCTGGCAGTTTGCGCAATCCCTGAGAACACTTGTCCCTACCATGGCGTCCATCACCGCAAACCATCACCGCAAAGCACGCCATGTCCCCATTTGAGGAGTAAGTAGCGTTCGTCACAAGGTTTCCGCACTTGATAGCGCGATGCGACCCTTCTCCAGCCAACGTGGAATGTAGCAAACCAGAGATCTGCTCCGCACAGGTTGCGAGCTGTTTGTGGAGTGGCGCCATCGCCAACGCGCATCGCGACAGCTATGTCGCAATAGATTTTCGACTACCAACATCGATGCTACATCATTTATATAGCGTGCCGTCTCTCGAACACGCGGCGAAGAAAGTAGTCTCACCACGGACACTACATTAATATAACTTTCAATTCGCAAATTAAATCATGTCTTCCAACGCTCGTGACGCACCGGCGACGGACCCCAAGGTGTACGAAGAGTATAGCGACAAGTGGCAACAGCAGCCCACAGATACCGCCGCATGGGTACAGCGTGCCGTCGACGTTGCGACGGTACTTGCGACTGATGCCGCCGTCAGAGAGCGCGAGAACAAGTCGCCAAGGGCTGAAATCGCACTGCTCAAGCATTCGGGCCTGCTCAAGGTGCTCGGGCTGCCCAAGTATGGAGGTGGTGGCCAGCCGTGGTCGGTCGGATACAAGATCATCCAGGAAGTTGCCAAAGGCGATGGGTACTGCTAGTCTTCAGCGTTGCAGAAAAGAAAGGCTCACTAATTTTCCCACAGATCCATTGGTATGCTGCTTGGCTACCACTTGCTATGGTCAACAACAGCACGTGTCGTCGGTACGGATGAGCAGGTCGAGCGCACCGAGGAGCTCATCCTCAAGAACAACTATTTCGTCGGCGGCGCCGTGAACCCGCGCGACAGTGACCTCAAAATCTCCAGCGACGGCGAAAATATTGTCTTTAACGGATTCAAATTCTTCAATACAGGCGGTGTCATTTCGGACCTCACAGTCTTGGAAGGCGTATATGAAGACACGGCGGATCATATTTTCGCCATTGTCAAGACGGACCAGTCGGGCATCAACTTTGGTCATGACTGGGACAATGTTGGCCTGCGTCTGACAGAGTCGGGAAGCGTCAAGATTGAAAATGTCAAGGCACCGTGGACGGATGCTCTCGGGTGGGATGCTGCGGCCAAGAAGCCGGATCCGGCCGTCCTGGGCATTCCATTCGGGTCGCTGCTGCTACCAACGTGAGTTGTCTCGGGAGAAACTGATCTCGTAAGCGCTAACTGAGATTGCAGGATTCAACTGGTGTTTAGCAACTTTTACATCGGTATCGCCTGGGGCGCACTGAATACGGCGACAGCTTACACAAAGGCCTCGACTCGAGCATGGCCATTTGGCGGAGACGTAGGTTACGATGCGACATTTCAAAGTTGACTGCTAACATATCGTTAGAACAAGGAAAAGGCACAGGATGAATTTTACATTCTCTCGACGTATGGAAACTTCCTGGCGCACCTCCGTGCGGCGACGGCATTGGCGGAAAAGGCTGGAGAGCAAATCGACGCCGTTTACGACGGGACGCAGAACAGTGTCCAAGACCGTGCCAAGGTGACGGTGCAGGCTCGCGGCGAGGTTGCGGAATGGGTGGCCAGCGTCAAAGTGGTGGCAACTGATGTCGGCCTGCGTGTCACATCGGGAGTATTTGAAGTGACTGGCGCCAAGGCGACGGCTACCAAGGTCGGGCTGGACAGGTTCTGGCGGGATATTCGGACACATACGCTGCACGATCCGGTGGCTTATAAGAACAGAGAACTTGGTAGATATCAGCTGCTGCAGGAGATTCCCGAAGCGACGTGGTACACATAGAGAGGCTGCATGCTCGGGTTCATGCGAGGGGCCATGTCACAGCATTGTTAGTTGGCAGATGTCATACATGCTAGTAATACATTTGTGTCGACAGTTTGGCGTGGCGGGTTACTTGGTAGGCTGCGCGAGTGTCGAACAGTAACTAGTTTGTTTACACGGTACCCCGTGTTGGATCATGGTAAGAAAGAGATGGCTCATTACCACAACTACGATCGGTCGAGGTGGCCCGGAATGATTAGCAGCCAAACTGCAGGTCATTTGATCCAAAGGCTTGCGCTTTCCTGTTCTTGTAAGTAGTGATCGACGCGACTAGATAGGAAGAGGCCAGCAGGGTTGATGCAGTCCACGTAATAATATGTACATAGGAGAGAGCGCCAAGCGCTAGGCCTGGGCTTTGCTACGCCGATAGCGGGTCAACGGCGGAGGCCGATGGTGGAGGCTTGTTCGCTGGGGCGCAACGGTGTTGAACCGGAGGCTCGGGCTGGAAAGGCTGGGGCGTTGTCGCTAGCGAATGCTCCTTGTGCGTGTGTATCATTTTAACTAGTTATGAGTTAGTGATGGTCATGTCAACACCATGTCGGTCAGACAGGAGTCGGGTCGGAAAGGACCCGGGTGAAAAATATGCTTAAATATTGGCGTAGCGAGAAGCACAGACGACGAGGAGGGCGCATAAATTGGTGCGACGCTGTACGGGGAGGGCGGTCGACGGTGCATGTGAGACAGTGTGTCTGTAAGATTGATTGCTTGTGTGGCGATTTCCAGAATGGTGACGGTGACGGTGACGGGATGGCGACGGCGATGGTACGCAATGCGATGGAGATGTAGAGTAATTATCAAGAATAGATAGAGCCCATGTTGATGGAACAACAAGTTCGGCCTTTGTCATTTGTCATTCGCCGTTTGCAAGCAGGCCTGGCAAGGGTTGGAAAGCCGGAGTAAAGCGTGGCGGGCCGTCGGCGACATCGCAGGCACTTGCTGCACCAGCGGCCGATAGTGGCCTGTAGTTGCCTTTTCTAGCCTATTACGGCCAATTACAGTGGGCAGGGCCAAGCCAGGCACCTGACCGGCCCATCGGCTAGCCTTGGCCGCCTGATTTGGGGGCTCGTTTTACGAGTCAAAGCAGTGTACCTACAGTAAGTAGGTGTAGTATTGCTGGCTGCTCTCGCCGCTCATTGATTGCTCGCAGTCGCCACGCCACCACCAGCCAAGAAATCCAGAAAAAGGCGGATGGGAATTGGAGGGCCAAAAAAAAAAAAAAAAAAGTTGATTAAAATTCAACCAACCCACCCCACCAGGATCAAGGATCGATCGCCCGGCTCTGTCCTCCCACTCGCTCTCCTTCTCTCTCACTACTACTACTCTACTACTACCACTTTACCACTCTACTACTGCTACTACTTCCAGCCATTGTGCCCGCATTCTCCCACAAACGCTCATTGTCCCCCTTTTACCAGAGACATCATCTTTTCAATCCATCAGTTCCTACCACTGCCTCGCCACTCTGGACTCTATTTCCGAACCTGTCCGCCATCCCTTTTTGCTTCTTTCCGCAACTCGGACAGACGCAAGCTCACAACCCCCGACATTCCGACACTGCACCACAGTGGCGCTCCCGACTTCCCCAAAAAACCGCCCGACGGTCCGTCTGGCTGCTCGCTGCTACTCCATGAGACACACCACCGAGGATGAACGTTGCCACGCCTCTCTCCCCGCCTAACACGCTGGATGCCCGGAGCCATGCAAGGTCCGCGTCCGAGGCCGCCGTCGACCCCGCGCCGTTGCAGCCCATCGCCGGTGCCTTCACCGCTGCTGCCCCCGCGACGCCCCTGGACCGTCGGCCAAAGAAGTCGTCCTCCACTTGCGCGACCTGCCGCCATCGCAAGGTTCGATGCAACGGCGCTCGTCCCATGTGCTCCAATTGCCAACGCCTCGGCTTCCCCTGCTCCTACGACGAGGCCGACGCTGATGCATGGCAAATCGCCCTACCACGTCGCCGCGTCAAGCAGGCCTGTCTTACCTGCCACAGCCGCAAGGCAAGGTGCTCCGGCCACCTACCCAGCTGTGAGCGATGCTCCTCGCTCGGTCTAGACTGCGTCTATCGTCCCACCAAGCGCATCAGGACGCCATCTCATCCCCACGGCAGTATTAGGAGCCCCGCCACTCGCTCCATAGACAGTGACAGCTACGATGCCCGCGATGACAGCGATCGTGCCATGAGTGACCCGGTCAGCACACCCGCCTCCTACGGCCATGACGGGTAAGTCGATATCCTTACCAGTAGAAGATGCCATACGTAGAAATTGTCCGCGTCAAGTCAAAAATGCTAACGAAAAAAAAGTCCCTCGCCAGACGAGTCCTTTGACTCCTTAATCCGGCGAACCTTTGAAAAGTTCTTTCATCATATCCATCACATCCCCGTGTTCTCCTTCCTGCACCGCGCCTCTCTGATGGAGCAGTACTATGCTGGAAAAGTAGACAAGGCCCTCCTTCTCGCCCTCATCGGCATTACCTCGTGTCTTACTAGCATGGGCCCCGGCATACGTGAATATGGTGACGGATGCATAGACGAGGCAGAGTCGCTCATCTTTGCCGACTACACAATCCCCTCGACCATCAAAGTGCAAGCGCTAGTCCTCATCATTAAGCACCGTATACTCTGCAGCAAATTTCCCAGCGCCTTTATGCTCTTCAGCCTCGCCTCCCGCTTCGCCGCTGCTCTCCGCCTCAATCATCACAGCCCCAATCTCTGCTTCCTCGCCCAGGAGTCGCGCCGCCGCCTCATGTGGTCGCTCTACTGCATTGATTCTGGGATATCGGGCGGCTTTGCCGAGTATTCGCTTTGGCGCGCTGACCGTATCTATGTTGGCCTGCCGTGCAATGAGCGTAACTTTGAGTTTGACCTCTCAAAGCCCACCGAAAAGCTGGTCCCCGACCCCGACGACCCGAACCAACCCCGGTCCGAAGACATTGGCAGCTTAGCTCTCAATGTCCGCATTTTGCACATTCGGCAAAAGATTATCGAATTCACAAAGACCGCACTCATCGGCCGCAACATCAATGCCGCCGAGTTGCAGAGCCGGGTCATTGGCCTGCACCAGGAACTGGAGGACTTTGCTTTCCGCATGCCCGCCTCATTTCAGTTTTCGGAAAACTCTATGCGTCTGCGTGCGTACTCGCCTCGAATATGTGCCTTTGTCATGATCCACATATACTGGCGCCAGTGTTACAGCGATCTCTACCGTCTAGCTATGACGGGCTTTCGCGATGCACTGCCGCTGGAGACGCTCGAGTCACTGGACCAGAGCTTTCTCGACCACTGCCAGCGCCAGTGTGTAGAACACTCCATCGCCATGACCGACATCTTCCAGTGCATGGAGAAGCTCCATGCTCGGCCCATTGCCGATCTCGACCTGGCCATTTGCGCATTCCAGTGCGCCCGCACATTGCACTACGCCTACCGCCTCGATGCCGTCAAATTTGGCCTCGCGGCGGAAAGCGTGCTTGAACAGTCCAAGGCGTGCCTCAAGGTCATACAACAGTGCTGTCGCGGGCCGGCCGCGGCCGGCGTGCAGGCCGACCTCGAGCGCCTGATCAATGGAGGCCTCGGCGCCGCCGACACGTCGTCGCCCGTCCTCGAAGCGCAGAATAGTACACGCGGGCGCACCGCCTTTCCGCAACACCCGGTTCTCAGGAATATTCGCGTAGGCGACGAGCCGTCTGTGATCCACACCCCTGCGCGCCTGAGCAACGGCTCAGGAGCGCGACCCGACGTGTACAGTCCCAATATGGCCATGCTGTCGCCGACGATGCTGCCGGACGCTTGGAAGCCTTTTGAGTCGAGCATGGGTGCCAACGACGAGGAAGATGCCACGGGGCTGACATCGACGGAGCTGAATAATGCGTACGAAGGTGCCCTAGAAGGCCTGGGACTGGCCAACGGGCTGGACCATGCGATGGGTGTCATGGACCTGAGTACCATGTGGGCGCCCAACTCTGAATGGATGGCGCCGGAATTCGCCAATGGCGCGGGCGTATAATTTTCCTTTTCTAGCTTTTATACGAATTGCGAATGACGAGAGACGGCTAAAGCAAGCGATGTTCTTTTACAACTATTATCATACCATGTCGAAAACAGCAGATGGATGGCGTCCATTCATCCAATATCAACTGACAAAAAACTCAATTTTCCTAAAATGCAAGCGCTGTGACCATGACGAAGCAAGCGTCGCTCCAAAACATGACTGTACAGCTTACATTTTGACGCGAAAGAGGTAGCGAAGCTGAACCTGGTCAGTGTCGTAGCAAATGTACTCGTTGTAGTAGAGCGAGGCGTTTTGGATGTTCGTGTTTTGGGCGGGTTTGCTCGGATCGGGCTGCAAGTTGTTAGCGTCACGTCCCATTTACATTCGATATAAGCCCACGCTCGAGCGAAGAGAGGACCCAAAAAAAAAACATACCATTGTGATGCCCTTGAGGCTCCTGTGGACGGCGCCAGCGTCTATCCACTGGGGCGGCGCAAAGGTACCCTGTCCCTTTGTGCTGAACTTGCCGGCGTTGCGCGCCTCCTCATCTGCGGTGTAGGACGAGTGGACGAGCTCGAGCATGGGGTTGCCGAGCTCGGCCTCGCAGAGGAGCAGCAGACCCTCACCTTTGGACATACTGGGCACGCAGTAGCCGGCCGACTTGGACGACATGTCGGCGAGGTAGATGCCCTTGCCAAACATGTAGCCGGAGACGGGGGCCTCGGGAGGCGCGATGCGCAGGCCCTGGCTGAGGATGCCGCCGAAATTGGTGGAGCGCGAGCCGTGCCATAGAAGGCGCTTGTCCGAGGGGATGCTAGCAAAGCTGGACGCGGCGAAGCGTTGCTTCTCGCCGCGGCGCTCGATGCGGAAAATGTCGACGACTTGGTAGTTGTAGTTGTGGGTGCTGCCGACGGTGCCGCAGAGGTACTGCTCGAGCGTCTTGAACTCTTTGGTGGTGCGCTTGAGGGCCGTCATTTCTTCCATGGCAAGGCCCTGGAACTTGCGGTCGAGGTGATGTACGGGGTCCGTCGCGGCAGCCTTGCGGTCGGCCTTCATAAGGTCGGCCGCAATCTTCATGTCGGAAAGAGACTCCAGCAGCTCGACCTCCCGCTTCAGACGGCGCGGGTCCGAGATGACGGGTGGCCGCTGACGGCCGAAATCATGCGGGATGAGAGAGTAGTAGGTGTTGGACAGGTACTCGATGGCGTTGGGAAGTGGTAAGCTCCAGCGGGAGGCAGCAAGCGAGCTGTCGTCAAAGAGGTCCGAGAGGGATTTGAGCTGCTCAAAGCCGCGCAGGATGGTGGTTTTGCTGAGTTTTCCGAGGGGCAGCTTGTTGGCGTCGTAGTTGAGCTCAGCGAGCGTGGCCTGCATAAAACCATTGTTGAATATCATCTCCATTAGTGCCTTGGTCGGCTCATCGAGCGTGCAGTCAGGCTCGGGCTCTTCTTTCATAACGGTTTTCGTGTCACCGGCCGCACTACCGTTGCCGTCGTCCTCGTGGTCCGAGTCCGGCTCGTAACTGCGCTCCACAAACGCGTACTTTCCCGGGCGCGGGGGGTTGCTGCGATCATCCCATCGCAGGCCCGACTTGTCCTTGAACTTTTTCTCAAAGTTGGTCAGAGCGCTCGAGAGTTCGCCGTTGCCGAGAGAGGCGCTGGCGCCGGGCTCACCGACGCGGCCCCAGCGAGTCCAGGTAGAAAACTTGCCCGCCTTTGCGTCGTGTAGCAGCTGGAAACGTTAGCGGTGACTGGTCGGTTGGCGGAGAAGCAGAGCTTACCTGGATAATATAAAACTTGTTATTGTTATTGCTGGCATTGGTTTGGTTGAGCGATGCGTCGTAGATGACACCAGAGTCGGGATCAAGGTATACTTGAAAGCCGGGGAGGGAGCAGAAGCTGTCAACGGGAATGACGAGTCCCTGCTTGGCGATCTGGCCTTGTTCTTCTTTGGCGCCATTGGCGCCATTGGCGTCCTCCTCTTGCAGTTGCTTGGCGGATTCATCGTCCTTGTCAGCATCCTTCATCTCCTGGTCTTCCTCCTCGAAGGGTGCTTTCGCCTTGCCCCTTGCGGATCGAGCCTTTTTTGGCTTGGGCTCTGCTGCTTGTGGCTCGTCTACGTCGTCGTCGTTGGCAGCGACATCATTCGAGTTGGAGACGGCAATGGGACGCTTCTTGTCTGCGCCATTTGTCTGGCTAATAGTTTGTGCCGCGAGAAACTCTCGGCGGGCATCTTTGAGCTTTTCCTCCTCTTCAATGACTTGGGACCAGGTGTGCTTTTCGACGTCAACGAGGGTCTGCGTGCGGTCGCACTCTGTGACCCATGCAGC
The DNA here is from genome assembly GCF_000225605.1 of Cordyceps militaris CM01. Lineage (NCBI taxonomy): Eukaryota > Fungi > Ascomycota > Sordariomycetes > Hypocreales > Cordycipitaceae > Cordyceps > Cordyceps militaris. Next base: position 2,263,752 of record NW_006271974.1, on the reverse strand, counting down.
TCGCACAATGGGAAGGTCCTTGTCCTTGGCGTTTCGGACCTTGGTGGCATTTTTAAGGTAGTCTTCCCTGGTGGAAACGACGTGTGTGACGGCATTGACAACGCGATTCTCTTGGACAGCGCCGAGGTCGCCGAGGAGGTACTCAATACCATGGGGCCCGTAGTCGCTCACATTGACGTGACCGCTGACGGCGATTCGGAGGCCTTCGAGAGGACGATGGACCGCGCCGTAAGGCGTGGCATCGGGGATGGTGGATGAGGTTGTGGTGGTGCCGTTTGCCGCACCGTTCATGGGGGCTGGATCCTCAGTGGCCTTCTTCTTCGCCCGAGGCATGTTAAGGGAAAGGCTAATTGGTCTGAAGTGGAAGAGAAATGATGAGGCAAGGTAAAGTGTACACAAAATTTGGAAGAATGCGATGCAGGACGAGGCTGAAGTTGCGCGGATGGACGCGGGTTTTTATTCTTGTTGCTCAGTAACTACTGGCAGTGCACGGATGGAGGAGGCCAGGCAGGCAGCGAGCAGGGAGCAGGGAGCAGGGAAAGCAGGAGAGCGGCTGTTATGCGCAATTAATTAGGCACACAAGGCTGAGATCGCTAAATTGCTGTAACTAACTGGATTCGCTCATCAGGGGCCTCTGCTGCCTAGCCCGACCCGCTTGTTGTCGGCTTGGCCCAGCCGCGTGAAATGTCAATAATCAATAATCGTGCCTTGTGCACCGCAATCATCCACAGCTGAATTCTAGGCAGCAGACGCGCCAGATCGTCATGGATTATGGATTATCCAGAGGCTGCACACCAACCCGACGCGTGCTCACGTGGGTCAATAGCCTCAAAGTGCGCTTGCACTTCATTACTAGGCACTTATTCTTGATGGTGAGCCTCTCCTGTTCCAACTACCGCGCAGCGACCTGTCCGCCATGTTGATTTGTCGGCCTTCTTAATTTACTCTGTGCTGTGCTGGTAACGTTACTTTCCATTTGTCGACATCTGTCTGTATCTCTCACTTGCCGTACTCGTAGCTGCGCCGCGTCTACCCGCCCACACACTTGCCACCTGGCAACCTGTTTGTACGTATTGCTGAACCTTCAACGGTCTACCAGCACCATCTGAGCCCTTGCGAGACATATTATTCTGCGTGTTCTTAGATGGTAATGCACGATGCTGAGATTGCCAAATTTCTTGATTCTTCCCTATCAAGCTCCCTGCACTTACGTTCTGCCTCGGCTAGATATATTGATATACTCGTCACTGTCAGCTTTATCGAATCCTCCACCCCGCAGCGGCTTGTCCCACCATCCACCCATCATCAAACGCTCCTACCCATCTTGACTTCTCCCATCCTCATCCTACACTTCAATACCTCGCGTTGGTATAAATCATGACGAACTTTCCCTCTATCGAACCGCGTCGCAAGCAATGGGCACCTAGAGTTCGCACAGGCTGCCGTACCTGCCGGTTCGTCTACCAAAAGCTGCATCCTCGCCCAACCTCCGCCAACTTTCGCCCGTTTCCTTGTCTCTAATTACTGCCTGCAGCACGCGCCGGATCAAATGCGATGAGACTCAACCTGACTGCAGAAGATGCGTGAGCAGTGGGCGCACTTGTCAATACTCACTCGTATGGCGTCCTCCGGGAGACGGCCAACCTTGCCGCCAGCAAACAGTCCTCAGTACCGCACCGTTTCGACAAGCGCCGCTTCCGGATGCAGACATCATGGAAGCTGTGCGTTATTGTCAGTTCTCTTCCCGCCTGCCCCCCCCCCGCCTCGGCACGCTGTACTAAATAGTTTGCCATGACCGTCAGACCTTCGAGTCTTGGTCCCTCGCTATCAGGCATGGAGTCTCACCGACATGCACGGGCTGGAAGCCCACAGCGTGACCCTACGATCTCGACATACTTTTGCCACGGCTTTGCTCGGAGAGGGCACCCGCGCCCTATACCAGGAACATGGTGTCGTCGGCCGACGCGATGCTCTACCTGCCATAGAACATACTTTCATCATGTCTATGCTCGCAGATCGCATCCGCGCCATCTGCCGAGAAAATGGTGTCTTGCCGCAACGCGACGCCTTGCCCGGAATTGAACCCCTCTGGCATAGCTTCCAAGTCTACATGACTTACACCCTCGCTGCATTGAATAGCGAGCTCGCTGATCGCTTTTTGATACGTTCTTCACTCTATCAAATAGCTTCCCTCATGTTCACAGGGGTAAGCCACCCACGCACCCATCCTGCTCCTGCGCTCACTGCAACTCTCCCATTCAGTTCCACATCCCTGATCTGCCATGGCGATCCCACATCCGAGGTTTCTTTGCCCTTGTCCGGCACCATGGAGGCTTTCAAGCTGTTGTTGACTCGATTCCCCAAGCCATATTTCTTTTTCACAGTGTTGCCATGTGAGCGCCCACCCATTTTCCCACAGTACGCTTAACGACTGACATGGGACGCCACCACCGAAAAACAGCGCCGTCACCATGGCCAACGCGACTAGCCCTGCCACCGACCAGATAGCACAGGCTAAGGAATGGACTGAAACGCAATACTCACAAGCCTACGACTACTCGCTTAGTGATATCCTACCATGCCCCACGGCCCTCTTCCTCTGTGTAGGTCGCATCACCAATCTTCGCGTGGCTGTAGCAAACGGTGTGTCGCCTGCTGCCCTGCTGGTCTCTGCGGAGCGCACTTCGGAAAAGTTGAACCTGTTTGATCCCGCCTGCTGGACCAAGGCCTTTAGTACCGTGCCCGAGCCTCGCAAGGTGAGGACTGTCTACGACACGGCATTCAAACTCGCCACTATACTATATGCCTTGCTCTCGCTCCCAACTGAGTTATCGCAGCCTTTTGCCAAGATGGGGCAAAAGCCAAATCCAGAACGAAAAGAGAAGAGCAAACAGCAACAAGTCAGTGAGGTTAACCAAGCACGTCTCCACTACCGCAAACTTCTCTTTGGCATCGTTGTACTTGGCAAGCGCCGCGCCAGTCTGGTCCATGGCTGCCTGTGCTGGCCGCTTGCCGTGCTCGGCATCGCATACCATGATGGACCAGCGGAAACCAAGGCGGCCATCTTGACCGTCGCCGACGAGCTGCGCAGGGTGCCCGTCGGCAGCAGCGGCCCAAGCAATATCTTGTTCACACTTTCTCGTTTTTGGGCTTCGGGGAAAACGCGCTGGGACGAATGCTTTGATACACCGGTACACGTCTTGCTTTGACACAACGGTGCCTTGATACCACTGTGATTTTCTTACTTTACTTGACAAACCCACCAAGGACGACATGAATCGCAACAGGATTGGTTGTATTAACTGCGTGTACTTCTTAATACATTTGACACCTCAAGTGCCCATTTTGCCCATCCTTTTCCCACCGTTGCTACCCTGCTAGAGGGAGTTGGTGTCTCTGCCCTGCCTGCCAGGGGAATAATACGAGGCGACACGCACGTATCAAGCAAAGTCCTGCCAGCTCGTGCCCTTTGGCTTTGGCTTGGTGGTGGTGGTGGCCGGCGCGGAGATCGATGTCTGCAAGGTGACGGGCGTCTTCACAATCTTGGTCCGGGACGCCAGAGACACCTTTTCCAGCTCTGGCTCCATCTTGGCCAGAGTCATGGTTTCGGTGGTGGTGGCGGTGACAGTGACGGTGGTGGTGGGGCTGTCGCTGCTGCTGCTGCTGCTGGTGGGCTTATGCTTCCAAACCCAGTCGGAAAGCGTGGTCAACGACTCAGTGGCAGAAGTCTGGGTCTGGATCTTGCCCTTGGTCTTGGTCTTGTGCTTGGTCTTGTTCTTGCCCTTGGTCTTGGTCTTGGTCTTGGTGACGGTGGTGGTGGCAGTGGCAGTGTCAGTGGCAGTAGCAGTAGCAGTAGCAGTAGCAGTGGCAGTGGCAGTGGCAGTGGCCGTGGCCGTGGCCGTGGTGGTGATGGTGCTGCTGGTATCAATGCCATTGTCAATGTTAATGGATTTGAGCTGCTGCGCGGCCGGCTCGGGAATATTGCGGGCCGAGGCGGCCGAGGCGGCGACCACGACGGCGGCTACAAGAACAGAAGTCTGCATCTTGAACAGGGTGTAGTCTGGCGTACATGATCAGTGTTGAGTTTTTTCTTATTCCGTCTAGTTTCCATCCAAGGATAGACAGGTGCCGCAATGTAGAGGATCAGTGTTACTCACAAGTTTTGTGTGTGTGTGTGTGTTGGTTGCAAGTCAACGAAGTCTGGTGTGTTCTGGGGAGAAAGAAGGAAGAGCAGGAAAGACCTGGCAGGGGGAAAAGGGAGTCTTTATATACCAGAGGAAATCAACATATTTCTGCATATTACTTTTTAAGTTCCGTGGCGAGACCGGCTTACACAGTAGCGCGGCTCGGGCTCACATGGCACACACACACTACCAGCCATTGCTTAACGCGCCTAGCGCTCGTGAATTTTTTGTTAGCGCAATCATTAGTTTGCACACATTTCCTTATTCCCCTCGTCTTTGGGCGGGAGGCAAGAAATACCTCGCTGAATAGCTACACTGTAACAAGAGACTTGGCGAGAAACAAAGAAAAAGGAGTTTGCTGGGGAGTAAAAACATCTCGGCCGTCATGGCCAACTCTGTTCCACATTCGGCTTACACCCTCATCGCCAACAAGTCCCATGTTTGTTTTTTTTCTTTTTTGTTTTCTTTTTTTACCTACATCATACATCACCCATGTGGGTGTGCTAGGCAGGACCCTGGCGGCGGCGGGCGACTAAAAGAAAGCGCAACATAATCAGCCCTATCTCCTCGGCCCCATTCCCAGCCCCGCTCTCCGCAACGCGAACAACTATCGGTAACAAGGCCAACTAACTATCAATAGTTGCAAACGGATAACAAATAGATCGTATCAAGGTTTTCTAATGACTAATGGTTGACGCATAGACATGGGAAAAGGTGTGTGTAGTCTGACGCTAGCCCTCCGCCATGGGCCGAGTCCCATGACAGCTCCGGTGGCAACTGGGTATAGGACTGTTGATATCGTCTTGAATGTTGTTGTCATCTTAATCATCGTCGCTACTGTCTTCGTTGTCCTGACTGTCCTCATCCTGCACAATGCGTGTAATCTCCGCGCTCTCCAGCGTCTCCCGTGCAAAGGCCCGCCAGTCGGAGCCTATGTACTCGACCTCACCCCCGCCGTCCCTAAACCGTGCGGTGACAGGCCTCGACCGGATGACCTGCACATCGTCGAACGTTTGGCGTCCGACCTTGAGCCGGCGCAGCTTGTCGAGCCCGCCCAGGCCGCGCAGTTCTTGCCAGAGTCCCCGCCACGCGACGAGCTCCTGCTCATCGTCCACGCACAGCGTCACCTCCCAGAGGGCAAGGTCCTCGAGCGTCGGCGCAAACTTGCGGAGCAGCCGCACAAGCAGCGGCGGCTGCACGTAAATCCTGCCGAGGCTGAAACGGGTGAGCTGCGGAAAGCCGACAGGCGGCGGGCCGGCCTGAATAATGGCCGTCTCCTCAGAATTCGTGACACCGGCAGGCGGCGGCGCGGCCGAGCCGGCGTCGAGGCTGAGCCATTCGAGGAACCGTGCAAACACGACCGTGTTCCCGCCTTGGCCGTTGAAGCGGAAATCGCGGAGATTAGGCACGTACGAGAGAAAGGTGCGCAGGTCAAAACTCCAGGTTTCCGCATCGAAGGAGTCGACGTTGGGCCGCGCGCGGTAGTTGTCGCCAATAACGAGGTGTAGCTTGGTCAGTTTTGCCAGCACCGGCCGCACCGTGGGTACCAGATACTCTGGGATGTAGAACGTGCCGCGCCATGGCACGCCATGCCGGCGCAGCAGCAGCTCGATCCCTCCCACATTGGCATCCGCCGCGGCCAGCGCCTGCAGCGTCTTAATGAGCACCCTGTAGCTGGCAAACTCATCGTCCCTCAGCGCCATCGCATTCGACAGAAGTGTACCCGTCTGCTGCCGAAATGTGGCATCTCCGTAGCTCCTCCACGTCGCACCATGGCCGTCCCTCGACCTTCGCGAGGAATTGGTATCCCGCAGCACCACGTCTTCCAGATTCACCAGCCCCCGCAGCGCCTCGGCCAGCAGCACCACATCCTGGCCGGTGGCGGAGAGGATCCAGTTCTCGGCGTGCAGCCGATTGTGGCGGTGCGTATGCGCCGTCGAGCGCTGCGTTTGGCACATGCTCGCGTGAGAGACAGTCTCGAGTCCAATGTGCAGGAAGCGCAGGTGCGGCGCCATCCGGCTGCGCGACACTGCAACGAGCGCTTTCAGGCTGAACTCGGTCAGGTTGAACTGCTTGTGAAGGAAGAATTCGCGCGCGAAACTGTGGAAGAGGCTGCTCTCAACGTGCCGACAGCTCAAGCGTAGGTTGCCCAGCTCGATGGTCGTCAGATGATGGCTGACGCGGAGCAGCAGCTCGAGCGGAAGCCTTAGGAGAGGACTTCCATGGGTATACGCAGTGGACTCGTCCATGATGGATGATGCTGAAGGGGAATGAACGCTGGGTTTCGAGTTTCGATCCGTTTGTGTTGATCCAAGTGTTGGAGCCTTGTGGAAGCAGCCACCAAGTGACCGATGCCTCTAATTGGTCGAGAGCCGGATCCGGACCCACTTCTCCAGGCAGACAACAGCCTTCAAGGAGCAATAAAGACGTGCACGCATCCTGTGTGAATCAGTATTATTAAAAATCCCTAGGCCTGTCCTTTTGATGTCTTCTTTTTACTTATTATTATATTATTTTTCATATTTTGTAACATTCACGTCGTTTTGGACGCCATGGTAGGGACAAATTTTTAGAGCCTACTATATACAGAAACGGCTTATGAATAGTCGTGTCAATGGATAGCGGCGACGGCGATCAAAAGAGGTTATCGTAGGTTTCACGGGTTCCACAGTTTATTGTGATTCCTACTCTACTATCAGGCTTTCATCTCACTGATGCTAGGCAGCAGCTATTGTTGCAATGCCGATACCCTGTCACCAGCTTTATCCCATTATTCACGCCTGCCATACACTACACTACCGACAAAACGCCCTTGTTCAAAAACACAGTCTATATATCCAATCTATACCCAAATCGCCATGCATGTAAAATATGCGCAATCATAAAGGATGAGCCAACAATACAGGGCACGAAATGTCCAGATATTATACCCAGGTAATCTCAGCATGCCCAGATCCAACATGTCCCGGTTCAAAAATACGCCAAAAACTCCCAAAATCAACAACACCACTGGACTCATCCCCGTACCATGAATTCATTTTGTCGCAAAAAGCTCGTCGCAAGCTCGTCGCCGCCTCGCTCCGCCGCCTCCATCCAGTGCACGGCTACGCACATCAACCCCGGGTCGTTTCTCACGTCGCTGTCCTTGCCCGTTGTCTGCGGGCCGCCGCCTAGTGCCGCCGCGCCGGCACCACCCCCACTCTGCCCCCCCACGCCGCTGCTGCGCTTCTCGTTGCGCTTGTACTTGTCCATCACGACCTGCTTAAAGACTTCGCGCGGCTTCGACAGAGGCAGTGTGATGCGTTCCACAAACTCGGGGTTGGACAGATAAAACAGGGCGAGCTCGCGCTGCGCCGTCGGGTAGCCCTCACGAGCCGTAATGGCCCACATCCGGCCTACGTCTTTGAGCTTATACGTCGACGACGGTGGCGGCGGGGTGCCTGTGCACGACTGCACGGGTGCGCCTCCCGCGTTCGTGTCGATGGCGGAGCCTCGTGTCTGTGTATGTGCTGCAAACACTTCGTCTGCCATTTCCACCATGGTCCGGCACACCTCCGACTTGAGCTTCAGCGCCGCCAATCCTACATCCCAAAAAGCCTTACTTTTGTCCGGTCGATCAAGCACGGCCGGTGAGACGAAGGCTGAAATCAGCTGCAGGTCACGGTACAGCTGTTTTGGCCGCATCGACGGGTCCTTGAACAGCTTCATCAGCTCCGGAATAATGGCGTCGGTTCCAGACGTCCCACGAGACCCGCCACTGGCGGCGTACAGGTTGTAATTGCCCGTCTGTTGCATCCGCTTTTCTTGGACTGAGTCAATGGCTCCATCTAGGGTTGTGCGTCGAGGCGCCATGTCCCTGGTCTCCTGACTGGTCGCCATCTCCGGTCTCCATCTTGACTTTTTGCGTACCGAGGCTGGCATCGACGCCGCCAAGAGATGCTCAAGTTCCTTCAACGCCTGTAGCTTAGCGTAGGGATTCGGATGCACCGAAAACATGGTTAACAGGCGTCGGTAGGCATTTCTGAATGGAAATTCTGCGTCCTGGTCTCTCGGCTTCCCAGGCTGAGTATCTTCCAGCTGGGTGAGAAAGCTCGACGTGCTTGGACTCGAGGAACTATCCACCCCATCTAGCCGCTCCAGTGCGCTCTCCCCAGCACCACGGAGGTTGCCAAAGCTTTTCTTCTTCTCAATGACCCTAGGTTTTGTCGAACTGCGGCTTGGCTTCTCCTTCAGCGCACTCTTTCGTTGGGCGTGCTGCTCCAGCGCCTCCTTGCGGTCGATACATTCCTGCCCCAGCTGCGCCACCCACATGTCTGTTTCGGATCCTTTGGATAGGAGCTGGCTACCCAGGTCAGACAACAGCAGGCTTGTCAGGGATTGTCTGAGCTCTGTGAGAAACCTGGCCCGATCTCCATCAGCAACGTGCTGGTACACCGTTTCGGTAGACGACGTTGCTGTAGCTGGCCGGCCAGTGGAAACACTGCTATGCGATGCCTGCGCTGCGTGATGCGGGGAGCCGGTAAAAGTCGTCGAGAGATTACTTAAGCTGGTAGTGGGAGAGTAGGCGCGGCCGGAGGCAGGAGATCTGGGCGGCTGAAATGGCGACCAGAAAGTGTGGACCGAATCCGATGATTGAACAGGCGAGTATCGGTCAAAGCTGTCATGGCCATCAAGTACCTCGGACAGCGACGCGGCATGTCTTGCAAACCCATGCCGAACAGATTCCAGGGATGTGTTTTGTGAGCTAACGGTCCGCAGATCTCTTCCAAAGGTCGAGGGTCGCAGCGAAGAAAATGTTTGCCGTCGCTCATTTTCGCTCATGATGCTAGCTGTGTCATCGCTTGACCACCCATGGTCTCTCTCCCGCATCTTCATCCGATCGTACATTGCCTTGTCCCGTTTGTAGAGCTCGCTGGACCACAGCACTGGGGCCTCTCTAATTGTTTCTCCAACCAGTTTTCCCACGCATCTTTCTACCTCGCAGCAGAAACGGTGTATCCTCTCTTCTCCCTGGCAAAAGTTTTCGATCCCATATCGTTTGAGCCAAGCCGATGTCAAATCTGCTTGCTCGTCACTCAATTTGTTGGGTCCGCCTTGGTCAGGCAAGGCTGCAATCATGTCCAACACTTGAGACTCAGCCTTGTTAATGTATGAGCTGCTCTTGCCCGACCGCGAGGTTGGCGAGCGCCAGCGACTTGTGGTGCCCATGGCACGAAGTGCTTGGCAAATGTCACGGCTGTGTTCGTACTCCTTGGAGTTGCGAACATCAGCAATGTACCACATCTTATCGCGAATCGCCCTCGTCTGCCGCATCATGAGATCAATCTGACACTCTAGACGCTCCTGACTCTGCTTAAGCCAGACCAGCCAGGCTTCGTATTCTTCAATAGCAATGGCCGACTTGCTGATATAGTCTCGTGGTTCACGGGAAAATATGTTGATGAGCGCCGCATATCCATTGCGTCGCAGAGATTCCGAGCTTAGGCTGCGAAGCTGATTCAGTGTCCTCCAGTACATATGTGACGACACAAAGTCGGCCTGCGCTTTGGACTGAGACCACGCTGCTTTAAGCATTGTGAGGAGCGGGGCCTCTTTTTCGGGCTCGGCGGAATGGATCACAGGCCGAGGCGATGTGTGCGGCGAGTGTGATCGGCGTATTGAAACACCACCAGTTGGCTCCGGAGCAAGCTTCTCTCGCCTAGCGGTGCGTTTCGGCATAGGCTTTTTCAGCCTAGACGGACGATTGGAAATTTCAACATCGCTGGCCTCTGCTTCCAGATCTCGAGGAATTTCGTATTCTTCCACCAGCTTAAGGACTGCATCACGCAGTTGGTAGTAGCCCTTGTCTAGCTCGGATGTTGATGCAGTTTCGTTATCGTAGTCGCTACTCGACGAATTGCGCTCATCGTGTTCTTCATCAGCGTCGTAGCTGAGACTCGTCTCTAGCTTCTTGCCATCGGACGACACAAAAAGCACCACCCAACGTTCTGCGCAAGGGTGGCTAGCGCCACGAACGAGGTCTGAACCGAGAGTTCGGCTTAGTTCGTGAAGCGCAAGTCGAAGCGGATAGCCGCCGTCCTCGTATTTGTTGAGCTTGCGCTGTAGATCTGGTTCTGTGATGGTGGGCGAGTCTCGCACTGAAGTAGTCTTGGCGGAGCCATCAGCATGGTCGTCGCGAGAGGCAGCCTCGCTAAAAACAGAGGATACACTAGTGCTAATTACCGATGCAGTCTCAAAGCTGTTTCTCGGGTTGGAAAAGGCCACAGGTGTGGACGCAGAGGAAAGGCCTGATATGGAGGCAGAGCCAGATTTGAACGTGCTCGAGGCGGACGATAGTGGACGGCGTTCCGGATACAGGGCATTCACCAAGCAGGACAGGTCCGCCGGACACAGGACTAGATAGGGGTGAACTTCTACCGTTTCGCGAAGAGATGTTATCGACTTGGCAGGCAAGAGACGAGAAGCAGGGGGTTTGTACTCGGAGTTTTGGAATCTAGCCAGAATGCTCTCGATGTGGACCTGGATATGGCGCGGAATATCAGCTGTCTTGGCGGCAGTAGACTTGTTTCCGCTCCAGAGACCGGAAACGTATTCGTGTGCCTTCATGGCAACCTTTTTCAGAATCTTTTCCCTGGCATAGGGGGTGATGTGGTGCTCGGTAAGCATTCCGTGTGACTCTGGATAGACAATGACGCCGAGGAAGAAGACAAAAAAGAGACATCTCCAGACAAGCCATTTGGATGTGTTGTCGAGATACTTACTGTCCAACTTCTTCAGGACGGCGTTGCCAAGTTCAAGCAGGCCATCCGGGATTCCAGTATTGTCCGGGTCATCCACGATCTCAAAGAGCTGGTCCACGGCATTCTCGTAAAACTCGCGGGAAGCAATTTCGTCGGCCTGGGTCCAATCGGAGAGATTGAAGCGGGTGCCATGTTGGTCTTCGGCCCTTTCGAGGAGAAAGGCGCCGTCAGACAGGATCTTCATGAGGTACCATTCCATGTTGGATTTTCCGGACCACTCGCGCATCATGGTCCAGCAGTTGAGTACGCAGATCAAGAAGTGCTCACTTGAGGACTTGGGCTCCGATATGAGTTTGGCCAGGACCGAGGCCCAGACCTCCAAGCGTTTTCGGTCCTCGCTGCTGTCAGGGCCTGCCGAGTTAGCAAAGCAAGTGTGAATGAGGATGGAAAGTGGGTCGTGGCGCTGAAAGGACATGAAGCGCTCGACGTCGCCGACGGCGTGGCGGTTGCTGGGGTAGTTCCGGGCATAGGAGCGGTTGGTGGAAGAAAGGACAGACTCGACTGGTTCGAGGCCGCGATGGGGGGTAAGAAAGACGTTGAGCTCCGAGCTGGAGAGGGAAGATATCCTAGCGGGCAAGTAATCCGGGTTATTCCGGATCTCGGAGAGGAACTCAAGGAAACAGTCTCTAGCTGAGACAGAAATGTCGTCGAAAAAGGTGGCCGCGGGGCGTGGAGGGGCTTCGTCATTGGAAGGGGGCGAAATAGTGTCGACGCTTTCGGAGGAGCCAAGGATGGGGGAGGACTGGGATTCCAGGTCAGGTTCGAGAAGGGCAAATCTCCTCAGTTCGTCGCAGCTCTTTCTGACGTCCTGTACGGCATTGTACAGGGCGGCAAAGTTGTCCTTTTCGTCCTTGCGGAAGCTGTCGACCAAGTTGCGGTGGGCAATGTGACCGCAGCGCGTCAGGCGGGCGCCGAGCGCGGTGCTGATGAGGGTCCTCTCCAGACGAACACGGGTGATATTCCTCTTGCGGGCTTGGTACCTGGACAGTCGGGTCAAGTGGGCTAGCTCCTGGAGGGTGGTGGTGTCCCTGGGCACGGGCAAGTTGTGGTTGGTGTAGAGGGCGACATTATCGATGAGGGGCCGGGGTTTGCGAGCGGCTAACCTCTCCCCATGGATGGTATGGGACCTCATGGGGAGCTCCTGGGACGGACGAACAGACGCGGGTGGCAGGGCAGAGGCCGTGGTGTCGGTCAGCAAAGGCTTTGCGGCCTGGGGACCGTCCTGGAGACGGATGGGCCGCAAAGTATCGTCATTCCTGCGGGAAGGCCTGGCATCAAGGGTCCGGGAGCTAGAGGTAGGCCTGGGACTGGGGGAGCGGTGCCGGACGGGTCGGTGCGGCTTGGTCGAGAGGTCTATCGACGGCGGTGGCGCGTTGGCTGGCGCAGCGGAAGCGAGTTGGGGAGCTGTAGCAACGTCAGTAGGCTTGCACGAACAAAGTATACAACGGGTTTTGGGTCAGGCTCTGGAGCAACGTTCAGCCGCGGCTTGTTGCGAAGACGTACGGGGCGTGGATTGCGTACGGACTGGCGAAGAGAGGGAGCGCTGCATGGACATGATACTGGTCCCATGAGAGGTGAAGCTATTCGGGCGCCAGGCAGCTCGAGCAGTAGCTTCACCAGGAAGCTACCAACGGGCTAGCAGGGCGAGCAAATGAGCGAGAGAAAATCCGAAAGCGAGGTGAAGATGGAGAGCGATGAGTGCAGGTGGGAGAAGAATAGGGCGAGGATGGCGCAAAGGGGGGGATATCTGTTTGCCTGGGAGAGACGAGAAGCTGTCGTGCGACGATGGAGGGTGGTGGCAGTGGCGGGCGACGACAAGCGACAAGGCGGTGCGGAGCCCCAAGTCCAGCGGGTGCGTGTGCAGTGTGCAGCTTGCAGCGTGCGTTGGCCAGCCGTAGCGGTGGCGGGCCGGCAGGCCAAAAAGCTGGCAGGGCGGGTAGAGGTAAGAGTGGTAGCGTCGGTAGTACGACAGGTACCTCTAGGCCTAGGCGAGATGTGCTAGTACTTGCAGGTACTTGGAGGGAGTTCCTTGGAGGGGCGGTTCAGAAGTGGGGGTGGAGAACGGTCCAGGGTAACGTCGTAGGTACTGCGGTACGCAAGTATGTAGGTACCCGGCATGAGGCAAGATGGGGGCAAGGCGTTGATGGAGATGGAAGAGGTGGAAGAAAGTCAAGAAAGGGATGGGAATAGGGACAGATTACACGATACGAGGTCACCAAAAAGGCAGAAAAATACGAGGCCACACTGTGACGGGGACGTGTGACGAATGGGCTGTAATAAGCACCGAACAGCACAGCAGATGCGCTGTACCGCAGTGCTAAGAGGCGGGTCTACAGTGGGTGTACTGCCGGTAGAGGTACATTAGTCGCTGCAGGCAGGGTCAGCCAGAGTCGCTGCACACGATGAACGAGCAGGCTGGGGTGAGCCAACGCATGCAGGAGGGGTGTCTGGTGTCTGGTGTCTGTTTCTTTCTCTCCTTTTCAGGAATTTATTGCTCACATGATTTCTGTACATTTCTTCCCCCATTCTTCACTTTTTATCTAGACGTGTCAGGTACGTCAAGGAAGTGCCGGAGCGTACATGCCACTACTGTAGGTGTAGGCACTGGGGTGTGCAGCAAGTACACGAAAATGAAATGCACTACAAAGTGCTGCACAGAGAGATGGCCGAGGGAAAGACCAAGATAATACTACACACGGCTGGATGCATACATATAGCTCTATATCGCATCAGATGCTCGAGTCACGCCGTCCACCTGTGAAAGTTATACTGATGGATGGTGTACCGTGGGTGTTAGTCAGCGATGGAACTTCAACGACCACCACGCCCCCATTTGCGCACTGCCATTTCGCTCGTCTGTGGCAAAACACATCCCAACCGACCCAGCCACCTAAAGAAGCAAACTCTTAGCATTTCTTCCAAATTCCTCTCTTGTCGCCTATTCAAAGCTCTATTGGTGGGCATCGCCAGCTGGCATGGATGGTCTGCGCTCCAAAGCGAGCCGGCCACGGACGCTAAGGCCGTCTGGAAGGGAGGGGCGACGCCTGCCAGCGCACCGCCCATCAGCTGCCAGTAGACGAACAAGAAATATCAACACAGGAGGGGGGGGGTGTGGCGCTGGAAGGAAGAAACGGAGGGTGTGTGTGCCTGTCACTGACCAGAAGAAAAAAAGCCACTTTGTTTTGCGTCTTTCGTACCTGTTGATAGATTGAATGGCGCGGTATCTAACGAGGACGGGCGGGAAAGGCGAGGTTGAGAGGGCGTCTCTCGGTCGCTGCAGGACATTGCTGACGAGCCCCTCCAAAACAACGACGATCAGCACGACACTCGCTGAACAATGATTATCACCAGGGGGGGGGCGGGATAATCTAAAGAGGGTAGGTAGGACAAACTACTTTGTTCCCACGTTTCAACAAGTTGAGTTTCGCTTCCCAGGTTGGCGGGCTGAACCACGCTGGCCATAGCTTTTCTTAACCTAACTAGTAGTGTATTTTGTCAAATCCGTCCATCTGCGCAAGTGCATCGAGACAAGAGCCACCGCGCGGGTTAGCGAAGGAAGAGAGACAATATGTTGCTGCGGCTCTCGTGACAGCATGGGAAAAAGATGGCCTACGGAGAATGGGTAACGCCCACCCCCTCTCAGTTCCGCCGTCACAAGACACTCTCCGCCTTCTTGTCGATGCAGGTAATGCCACCGCGCCCAGGCACAAGGCGGATCAGCAGACCACGATGGCAGCAAAGCAGACTACTTTGGTTTCGCCATTGAAACGTCTGTTAGAAAAGGGCAAGGTAAAAAAAAAAAAAAGTACCGCAGCACCCCGGCCAGGGAACCACGATTCTCTCCATCTTACTATTAGTTGTGAAGCCCAACCCAAACAAAGAACAAGATTGGAATGAAATGGCTAAAGAAGATGATGGGAAAAGCAATATTCTTTTTTTTTTTCCTTTTCAAAACAAAGTAAAAAGAAAACACATCATCCATCGACGTGTTCAAGGGCCCACGGCCTGCGCGCCATGAAGGGAGAGTAGTGCGTTGCTGAGCTGGCACTGCATCAACCGTGCATATATACCTATATACATCCGTCCATACGGATACGCACCGAACTTGACAGATGTACCAGTCGCTTCAGATGGTTAGTTGGCCTTTTTTTTTTTTTTCCCTTCCTCTTTGCAACGGTTTGACATCGTCTTCTCTGGCGCGCCCGTCGTTGGGCCAATCTGCATGCTCTCCGCCACCCACCCCCCCCATCCATCCATCATCCATCACGCACACCACAACACACAACACACACACTTGCCAACGCACCACGAAACAGCCCTTATTTCGTTGTCGCGCCTTGGCCAACCAAAATACCTCCTTCTGTGTCTTGTTGTTTCTATTTTTTTTCCTGTTTCCTCCATCCTGTATTGAAACCTCCTTGATTCAAGCTACCCACGTCAAGGACCAATCACCTTGTCCAATGCCTACCGCAGCTCATCAAGCATCATGCACATCACATCAACCCAAAAGCTTGCGTGAAATACCAGTAAACTTGGGGATAACTATATTTCTCATTCAATCATAAGAAAAAAAACAGCATCATTATCCCCTGCCACACACCAACCTGCGGTCAGACGAGACCTGCAGCCACTTGTTGTCGGTGTAGGCCAAACAAACCCGCCCACAGGCTTGCCTACCGCCATCTCATCGCTGCTCCGCTCGCTTCGGTCGCACACCGACGATGCGCCGCAGCCTGTTTTTCATGTCCCGTAACAAACTATTACCTCCCCAAAAAAGAAACCATTGTGTAAAACGGCACGACGCCTCAAACCGCTCTCTCTTGTGAGACCCCTGTACCGCTTTTCTGGGCGCTGCTCCGTTCCGTCTAACCCCAGCTCGTCCCGACCGCCTGGGACAGTCTTGTCCACCCGGCTGTCCTTGGCTGGCCGCCCGGCATGTCACAGTCGTGACCGACACCGACTTTAACATGTCCTGTCACGCTCTGATTTCCTGTATCGCTTTCCAGATTTTAAACCTAAATTATGACGTCTTCATGCTCGTAGTTATCATCATTAGGGCAGATATGTTACTAATATTCACACTCAGCCCAGTGCTCCGAGATTGATCATTGACCATTGTCATGATAAAATGACGAAATCCTCCTAAAACGCCTCGAGTACGTATGACTCTGTAAAGAGATAAACAAAATGAAAAACAAAGTAAACCCTTCCGTATACCCTAAGTTTTGTCGGTTCACGTTACTATACACACGCAACACCAGTGACAAGGTGTAAAAAAAAAGGCAAGATACAACACAGAGTGTGCTTTAGCACTCCCGTCCAAAGCGGATATCAAACTCCTTGAGCACACTCATGATACTGGCCGCCTCCACCTCAATCGCGTTCCGTCCCCTCGAGCTCTGTCTCGAGGTCGACGTCCGCGATGTCGCTTTGAGCTTGGGCAGCCACGAGTTGATATCATCGGCCGCTTCGGAAAAGTTGCGATGGCTGGCCAGCGTCTGGTACGCCTCGGCGCAGCTTAGTCCCAAGCTCGGCAGGCTCGGCAGCGTGATGCGCTCCTCGTCCTTCTTGCTGGCCGCCGCGCTCGTATTGGCCGGCTTGGACTTGCAGCAGCCGCCGCCGGCACCCTTGCCCCCGCAGCACCCGCCCTGCTCCTTGCCAAACTTGGCATTCATGAGCCGGCAGAAGAGGCCCGACTTGGGATCGGCCTGGCACTGCGCGCAGGTACCGGGCGCCCCGGCACCACAGCCCACGGGCTTTGCAGCCTGCCCAATCTTGGGCTTTCTGGGCGGCAGCTTGACGGCACCGTCAGCCGTCATCTCCATGATGAATGGCTGCGGCGCCGCCACGTCCGTCTCTGACGGCGGCGGCGTCTGCACCTGGCGGGGGATGTTGGGCTGTGATTCGGGCGGTGTCATGGCTGGCGTGGCCATGGCGGCATCTGCGCAGGCACAATACGTGCCGTCCTTGCAGAAGCCGCAGCTTTCCTTGAAGGAGATGCCGTCCACTGATGACGACGGCATCATCATCATATCAGACGGCGGGGGGTCTGCGTCTAGGGATGCCACTATTTGGGACTGCCGGCGGGCAAAGGCCGTGGTAAAATCCATCTCCTGATCGGCGCGCGACTCCTGACGCATCCTCTTGCCGGCAGCGCCATGATTGGAGGGCGACGACGGCCGCTTTAGCTCATTGGTTGGGGGCTTGGAGGGGCTCAGCTCCTCGAGACACTGGCATGAGGTTCCGAACCCGCACTTGCCACAGCCCGACGTGGCCGTAGCGAGGACTTCTTCAGCGCAGGCACATCGACCGTCTGTCGTGCAACCGCCGCACGTCATATCCGTGTCCGCCAACGGTGCTGCGTTTTGCGAGTCCATGGAGTCAGGTGGCGTGATGATTTGTGAAATGGAAAAATCCCGGCTAGTCTCTGGACGAGGCAGCCTGTTGTTACTGGACATGCTCTGGCGATGCTGCTGCTGCATGCTGTGATGGCGGTGATGCTGCTCATGGGGCGATGGGGCGCTGTTGACGCGCTCGCTCCGAAAGACGTGCTCACTTTGCCGACGACGTAGTGTTTCGGCTTCCGTCTCGACTCTAATTCTGTCCTGTCGCTCTCTATCGAGCATATTCTCAAGGAGCATGCATCGCGAGCGGAACGACTGCACGTCGAGCTCGAGGCTGTGAACCTTGTCTTTGAGGTCCGACTCCTTCTTGTCCCAGTCTAGCTTGTACTGGTCCAGCTGTTCCTCGAGCTCGCCCACGCGGGCGGCACGACGCTCGCGGAAGGCCCTCTGTGCAGCACGGTTCTGTGCCTTGCGCTTGGTGGGCGGGGTGTCGGTGGCGGGCTTGCGGCCGGGCTTGGGACGCGGCGGGATGACCCATTCCTTGGAGGTCATGGAGATTTTGGGCCCCTCCATGGGGTGGGCGGGCGCGATGACGGCGGCCATGGTCATCTTATCCGGGGCCGGGGGCACCGAGACGGAGAGTCTGGGAAGCGGCACCGGCTCCGGCTTGGGCTGCTTGGTGGCGGCCGGGGTGGCAGCAGCGGTGACGGCGACGGGCTTGTTGGGCTGGGTGGGCAGCGGCGCCCGCTGGTGGTGGTGCTTGGCGGCCGGGGGTGCGCAGGCGAGCGGCGCAGGACCAGCGGCGGATGATCGGGCCCTGGCGGTAGATGGGCGCGAGGTTGGCAACGGGACGGGCGAGGTCAGTGTCGTTGGTGAAGATGTGGTGGTGCTGGCCATGATTTTCGTGGCGGGCCTGCGGACTCGGTCGGATGTTTGCGGGCGGGCAGGTGATTTGTGGGGCGCCTGGCTCGGATGTCCGAGAGGGCCAGTGAGTGTTGTGGCAGTGGGTGGGAGGCGGGGAGAGAGCGCGACCGCTACTGCAGCCTTGCAGCGCCGAACGGGGGCTGAAGTAATTTCAAAAAAAAGTGTAGGAGAGGCAGAAACAGGAAAGCCGATGCTGGCAATGTCCTGGATCTCGGAAGCTCGGTCGTTGTCGTGTCGCGCGGGGACAAAGATTCGTGGGCGTCTCGGTCGCGTGGGCTGGCGGCCAATTGCAGGCAGTGGAAATGGCTTGGGGTTGAGAAAATTGCCTCTGGCTGTAGTGGTTGCGTGTTTTGAGTATTTTTTTATCGGTTGCTCGCAGTGCTGACTCGAATTTCAATCTGTTGCTGTTTTTTCTCTCGCTTCGTGTGTTTTGTGTGCCGCTCCTTATCAGATGGACGCTCGCAGGATGGCAAAAAGAAGGCAAACGCAAACGTGATGGGGTGTGCAGAATGTGTGTTCCGAAGAAAAAATCCAAAAAGTGCGGGACAGCCCTTCTTTTGAGCAGAATGGCGCGGTTTGCTGGGGCAGCCCAGAGAGGTCCGATGGTAGGAGGCGGCGACGACAAGGTGGGAGGAAGAGGTGGTGGGCCAGATGCGATTGATAAGATGCTGATTGATAAAATTTCTCACACAGTCGGCCAGCCTGCCTGCCAGCCTGCGTGAAAAAACAAGACAAGACGGCCACCCACGGCCACCCACTCTTCCATCCGTCCATCTATTGGTAGAGCGCAGTACTGCCCGCTTTCCTAACACAATATCTCCACAAATTTTACCCAACATGAATTCAAATGGCTGAGCCCTTTGGCCCTGTATCCGCATCTTTAATAAACTAGCAACTGATGGCGCACACGCTTGCGACACTCGGTTCTTCACAAGCCGACAACCATTTCACCCAACCTGACACTACGTACCCTGACCGACATGTAAACGTCCACCTGGTCTCTCTCGCAATCATGCATCGCGCGCTGTCCATGACACCTTCATCTCATCTCGCCCCAGGCCAAGACCGCACCACCACTGCACCAACCCTGGCAACCTGGCAAGCCCTAACTTCAATTCGCGCGTCGGCTCAGCACGGAGTCATGTCCTTGGCACGAGACCCCTCATTCATCCCGAACCTAGCCAGCCACGCTCTATCCAGCAAGTACTGCCGCTCCTCCTTCTCCACATCATGCATCCAGCCGAGGGGCCGACCTAGTCACGTCTGGCATGGCAAAGCACTTGGAATTGCCGTTCCCCAAACTCTCCGCTCGGCGGTCCATGTCTTTATTGGCCAAGAGGACATTCCATGACCCGCCCGAGTGTCTCGTCCTGGATCCGAACGCCAACTTTCAAGGCAATCTGAACGTCTGTTACCCTACAGACAACATACGAAAACACTCATCGCGGGGTGGCAACGCATGTGAAGCTGGGTTCTTTCCTTGGTCGTTCGACTGTCTATGTATTCCTGTTCTTCTCAACCCTACCAGAACCAGGGTACCACGCGGCATCATCCATGAACCAAGCGCAACCACGTCTCCATCATCTCGAAAAATCCCACTTTAACATCCCTACATTAAAATATGCTCCATTCTCACACACAACATTTTCTTGTAACCCACTCGATTTGCGCATATTCTGTTCAAGGAAAACATGTTGGTTGTCGGTAGAGACTAGGCGCCATATCAAAAGCATGCCAGGCATAGAGCGCGTTGGCCATCAAGCATCCACGAGCCATGCCTCTACATCATCTTCTACCTCTAGTATCGAGGGGAAAAGGTTCATAGCGATAAGATCGTACTATGCAAACGCTGGTGTCATGCTCTGGACACCCCTGCACTCGCCATGTAGCCAGGTCGCAGTCAATCACGTCCGGTCGAGCACGCTTAGTAGTCCTTGTAATATGTACGTATGCAAGTATGCTCGCTCTTACACTCCACAGGAAGCAGACTATCAGCTTTGCGAATGGTCACGGGATATTTCGACTCATTTACCCCGCATTTTGCCAGCCGGACTGTCGACTGTCGACTTTGCCTTCCCGCGACATGACGTGATGTCTCGGATGGCATCTACAAGGCGGACCCCAATTATCTGCATCGAGTTTATGACGAGGCTTGCACGACTCCGGTGCTTTGCATCAATCTCTCGCCGCCCTGGCAAGCTTTAGGAATTATCGCAGGCTGAACAAGCGACAAATCTGGTATGATCGACTCCACGTGCAGTCCCCGCGACAACACGGTTGCCGTGGTCTCTTACGTCGCTTCATAACGTTGAAGTTTTGACCTTGTGTTTTTAGCAATGGTGTATAGATTGAAGATATATAGGTAAAACCTGTACCAGATTGTACATCGTTTGTATCAGCCCAAAGGCTCTCTTCATCGTCAACATGGTGCCCAATAACTTGGCCGCAGAACTCAACCGAGTTCCAGCAACCCCACAGGTCTGAACAGACAGCTCACGAGCATAGTCAACATGTAGAATCAGTTTGCCAGGATTCGTTTTCCTCCGGCTCTTGGACATTGAAAATTCTCAAGAACGAGAACCATGCACTCTGTAATAGCAGTTGCCGTCATCGCCGCAAAACGTGGCTAATGGGCCGCAGCAGGACTGGCGGCAGCACCAGGCCCGCCGGCAGCAGCGGCCAAGGCAGAGGAATGGAAACTCGCGAGTACATTGCGGCATGTTTTCGGCATTGTGGCCTCCAAGCGTAGGTGGCCGGCTCTCAGCGGCATCTTTGGTGTGGTCTGAAAGATCACCAGGAACCCATGGTAGCCTTGTCTCTTGGGTTTCGTCGCCGGAGACGGCTGCACCGATGAGCGGCAGTAGTGAAAGAATGGCAAAGGTGATGATTTTCATTGCGAGGAAGTAGAGATGGTTGAAAGGAGAAGGGTACTGAGTTGAGCAAGGTTGGAGGTGTTGCGTAGGCAGGCTTTGGACGGATATATATACTTAATTTCTGCTGTAGGGAGACACCATCCTCACTTGGGCTGCTAAAAAGTTCCCATTCTACTTACTGTATTAGTACCAAGCTGCAGATTCTTGAACAACTAGCGCAAGACATGTCTTGAGCAATGTTGGCGTGGTTGTACGAAAGCTGACAGACAGCCGATTGGACATTTCAGTTGAGGCAGCCGACAGCCGACAGACAGTGCAGCCGACATCGCAACATTCCCCAAATTGCCAAGGCCGGACCAAGCTTTGGGTACCAATGCAGTAGAAAGGGCGATTTATCCGGATCTAGACTCAGAAGGTGGATGCTTCACTTGGATCGGGCCGCCTGCTTCTACGGAGTGCAGGAATCACTGAACGATTGGTAGAGTAGTCTAGGTTCACTTGTAGAAGAAACATTGTCAACTTCGCTACTCTAGCTCAATACATCAGAAGTGACCTTCCTCTTGCGCAGCGAAGCCTTGACAGGGTTAGGAGCGTCAAAGATTTCCGACATTTCCTCGAGGGATCGACCCTTTGTCTCGACGGAGAAGAGGTAGCTGATGGTGGCCTGGATGAGATCCCACGCGATAAAGACAAAGTACGTCTTCCAGCCAATGTGTTGCAGCGCAATGGGAAAGCAGAACTGGTTGACAAAAGCCAGGCAGTGGACAAAGGCAAAGACAAAGGCCAGGCCCTTGCCGCGCTGCTCGTAGGAGAGGCACTCGACGGGGTACAGCGCCTGCAGCGGCGTCATGCCAAAGTTGTAGCACCACCCAAAGATGAAGATGAAGGCGACGCCGGCCGAGGCGGCGCTCTGCGCCTTGGTCGACGCGTAGATGCCCGTGCCGGCCGTGATGCCGGCAAAGCACAGGGAGCACGCGACCGACGTCCAGATGCTCGTCGGGCGGCGGCCCATCTTCTCGATGAGGCTGGCGCCGATGTACGAAGCGACGGTGGCGACGGCCGTGTACCCGAGGTTGATGTTGAGGATCTGGTCCGCCCGCGTCATGCCCGTGGTCATGAGCATGGCGGGCAGGTAGTAGCTGACGACGGCGTTGCCCGAGCACTGGCCCCAGACGGACGGGATGAGGGCGTTGAACATGCGCCACCGCGCCGCCCGGTTCTTGTACAGGTCGCTGTAGTCCCACCACTTCTTGTCCGAGCCATTGAGCGAGATGACGAGCCGGTACTCCTCCATCTGCATGCGCACGAGCGCGTGCTGCGGGTTGCCGTCGCCGTGGTAGCGCGTCAGGAACGCGAGGCTCTCAGCCTCGCGGTCGTGCGCAAACAGCCACCGCGGCGACTCGGGGAAGAAGAGCACGCACACGGCGACAATGGCCGGGCAGACGAGCTGGCACCACACGGGGATGCGCCACTGCGCGTCGCCCGCGTACCGCACCGAGCCGCGCGTCACGCCCGCCGCCATGAGCGCGCCAATCGCGTACGTGCAGTTGTAAAACGCCGTCAGCACGCCCCGGTACGCCGGCGGGCTGATCTCGGCGCACCAGATGGAGCTCGCGCACCGCACGATGCTCACCCCGAAGCCGAGGAAGAACCGGCCCGCCGCAAACGCCGGCGTGTTGCTGGCGAGCGCTGACAGGATCGTGCTGGCGATGACGATGAGGCTGCCGAAGAACATGCCGGCGCGGCGGCCGCGCACGTCGCACGCCGGGCCGGTGAGCGGCAGGGAGGCGACGGTGCCGACGGTGTAGATGGCTGAGATGTAGCCGAGCTTGGTGCCCGTCTTGCCGACCTGGAAGCGCTCACGGAAGGACTCCATGGCCGGCAGAGAGCCGAAGATGGAGCCGTCGTAGCCTGCCGATGAGTCAGTGGACATGCTATTTTAAGAAAAAATGAGAGGACACGCGTACCGTTCATGGTCGAGCACAGAAACGCAATCACGCAAAAGCCGTACAGCTTGAGCAGAGGCCGGCTGAGCGGCGAGAGCTTGGCGGCGGCAATGGCCTCTGCCATCTCCTCAGCAGAGGGGTGCGTGTCGCAGTGCAGCACCTCTGCGACATCTATGTCGCTCTTCTCCATGGAAGGCTTGTGCTTGGGGTTCGTGTCCGCCATGGTATGGTGGTGGGGGGGGAGAATCTGGGGAAAGAAGCTCGGGAAAAGATGGAGACGCTTGTCAAGGACTCATTTGATGGAAAGAAGGCCAGATAAATGCATGTATATAAATGGGAGGCTCGCGTGCTCTGCGAGGGAGCATCTCATCACATTGGCCTGGGGTTCAGCAGGTCGGTGGGCTTGGAGTGGGTGGCCGGAGCAGTGTCCGGCCTGCCCCCGGGCTCCGGCGATGCGGGGGCACAACGGCTACGGGGGCCCGCTGTGGCGCGCTAAAGCGTTCCGGTAGTCGTGATTTATTTGTGTGCAAAACATAGGCACTCTGGCCTTCTCGGTATTATGTGGTTTGTTAGAGCAAGACAATCACAGCGAAAGAATAGAGTAGTAATGGTGGTACGGTAACTGAACTCGTCAAATCAAATGAGATGTCTATCTAGGCCACAGTCTTGTCCAAGGCTCAAGCATAGCCAAACTGCAGCAATCTATTTCCAAACTCGAGCAGATAATAGTCAGCATAGACCAAACCATGATCAGCATACCTGTCGGTCCAATTCTCGTTAAAATTAGCCGTCGCACACTTCAAAATACAATCAAAACGGCTCTCAGCACAGCCAGATGCCCGCCTGGCCACGACACCGACACCTCCCGCACCGCTTTCCTGCCCGACCAGCTCCAGCGTGTCCTTTGCGTAGCACAAGGCCATGGTCTCGTCCACAATCGTCGTAGCGGCCCTGTAGTACTTTTCAAAGCGCGCAAAGTCGCCGCTCGCCGCCGCGGCGTGGGCAATCAGCAGCATGCCGTTGGCCGCAATCACGCCGGCCGAGGTATCCCGCAGCGGCCGGGCCTCGTCCACGGGCGCGTCAAAGTCCCACAGCGGCACGTGTCGTCCGACGCGGCGCTGCTCCACGCAGGCCGGGGCCTCGCGCAGGCGCAGCAGGAAGTAGTCGGCCAGACCGCACGCGGTGCGCAGAAACGTCGCGTCCCCGGTCCAGCCGTACGTCTGCGCGAAGCCCAGGATGGCCCACGCCTGGCCGCGCGACCACGTCGACGCGGCGGCGTAGCCCTGCGCCGTGAGCCGCTGCAGGACCCGGCCGGTGAGGGGGCACACGTTGGCGACGTGGCACGTGGAATACATGGGATCGCTGGAGCCGGGCATGCTCGGCTCCGGGCGCAGATGGGTGGCGCGGATGGTGTGCGCGTGGCTGGTGGCAATGTCAATCAGCCGCTGCGAGGAAACGTGATGGCCGGCGTAGTAGAGCAGGTCCAAATCTATTTCGGCGTAAGCAGTGAGAGATGATAGAGGAAAAGGTCTCGGCTTGGACTTACTGCACATGCTGTCGATAATCAAAAGGAACTCGGACTCCTTGTCCACGAAGTTGTTGCCGTTGTTGACGAAGCGGTCCCAGCTGCGAATCGCCTTGGTCGTCTCGCTGTACCGGCTCGCCAGGCTCTCCGCCGCCCTGACCAGCGACGCGAAGCTGCGCGCGCTGCCCGTCAGCTCATAGTCCCTGCGGAGCGCCGGCTCGACAATGAAGCCAATGTCGTGCGTGTCCTTGCGGCCCGCCATGTCGTGCAGCGGCTCCGACCACGTGCGGCACACGGCGAGCAGCTCCGTCCGCAGGCGCTCGCGCTCGCGCACGCCGCTGCCGGCTTCCGCCAAAAAGGCCTGCGGGTACCGGACGGAGCGCTCGAGCAGGCAGTACAGACTGCCGGGGAAGAAGCCGCAGGTCCAGAACTCGGCGTCGCGGTACTGGTACTGCCCGGCCTGGGGACCGGTCTGCGGACAGGTCTCGGGGAACGACTGCGGAGGATCCTGACTCTCTTGTTAGCACTACTCCCCCAAGATTGAACTGTTTGTTGGTCGAGCTTTACCTCGCGCGCAATATGCTCGACGGCTGTTTTCCAGATTTTCAATACGACATTGTCGCTGAACAGCTTCGCGAGGTCGCCGCCCAGAGCGTGTCCAGGCGTCGTTGTTTCAACCGCGCTAGGCAGACCAGCTTGTGAATGGTTCTTGGACTTGATTCCATCGATCAGAAGTGGAACATCTTCATATTCCAATGAGCCGTTGCTTTGGCCAGTAGCTGGTAGGGTCGAGGGAGACATGATGTTGTACGATTTCGTGTGTTTTCGCGGTTGACGCCCAAGTCAAGGATCTTACTCATGTATATTTATCAGTATCAGGATTCTGCGCCTACGGCCGTGTTAGTAACCACCTCGTTACGGCCGACTTGGCAGCCGCAGCCTGACGGACGATGACAGTCCGCGCCAAGGTGGGCCATCGTCGGCGACGGCGCCGTGCCGCTCCCGGCGTCCGCGACTCCACGTCCGCATGATGCACATGCACAAGGTGGCTTCAAGTTTCACTCGACTCCATTTATCTCCATTTTAGCTAGCATCCGTTCCTCTACTCGAACAACCCGCACTTGCCCCCCAACTGTTCCAGTCTCACCGCGCTGGCCTCCCAGGTATGCCACCACTGCCCGGCTTCTCTGACAATGGCTTCACCAGCCGCTCCGAGGCTGTCGCCGCCTCCAAAGCGCTTCTGAGGCCTCTCGCTCCATACCTATCCCAAGGCCACGCGCGCGTCAAGATTCCAGTCACGTCCGGTGCTCATTTCGACGACGCCGCCGGCGCGCTGGAAGGATATGCACGCCCCCTGTGGGTGGTGGCGACGCTTTTGGCGGCCAGGCGGCACCATGCCGACGAGGCCGATGCAGAATCCAGTGATCTTTTGAATCACTGGGTACAAGGCCTTCAAAATGGCGTCGACCCATCCCATAGCGAGTATTGGGGAGCGATCGGGGACTGGGATCAGCGCATGGTCGAAGCCGAAGTCATTTCGTTTGCCCTTCTCTCTGCGCCAGCCGATTTTTACACGCCGCTGGACGAGACGGCAAAGTCCAATCTCAAAGCATGGCTTAATGGACTCAATGGCAAAATCATGCCTGAAAATAATTGGCGCTGGTTCCGCGTCTTTTCCAATGTCGCCCTCATCCAGGTGTGTGGTGAGGACAAGGACACATACTGGCCTCTGATCAAGCAGGACCTCGATACTCTGGATCAGTTCTACCTTGCAGATGGATGGTCGAGCGACGGAATCTGGCGTCCGGCTGCGACTGATGTGAAGGACGAAGGAACAGGCGAGAATGCGGCTCGCGGGCGACATGCCGATTATTACTCCGGCAGCTTTGCCATTCAATTCAGCCAAATTCTGTACACCAAGTTTGCTGCTGAACTTGACCCCCAAAGATGCAGCATCTTCAAGAAGAGAGCCCATGAATTTATTGAGTCTTTCTGGGCCTATTTTAATACTGAAGGCACGTCGACCTCCTCACCTTGCAACCATCTTGTCGGCTAACTCTTTCACCAGGCTCTGCGATCCCGTTTGGCCGTTCCCTATGCTACAAGTTCGCCATGGGTGCGTTCTACGCAGCCTTTGCCTACGGCGGCTTGTGCGATGACTCTCACTCCCTCACCTCCCACGGCGCGGTCAAGGGCATGCTTCTCCGCCACATGCGTTGGTGGGCTGCCCATTCCCAAGACATCTTCTGGCCAGACGGCACGTTGAATATCGGCTACCTCTACCCAAACATGTACATGTGTGAGAACTACAACTCTCCGCAGTCGCCGTACTGGACCCTCAAATCGCTCATTGTCATCGCCCTCGCACAAGACGATCCCTTCTGGGTAGCGGCAGAGCTGCCGCACCCTCTGCAGACAACGACGGCAGAACCGAGCCAAACCAGCGTCCACGTTGTCAAGCCGGCACGCCATATTATCTGCCATGATACAAGCGGCCGTCACCATTTCCTGCTCTCGTCCGGGCAGTTTTGCGTGTGGCCCATGAAGGCAACGCAGGCCAAGTACGCCAAGTTTGCCTACTCGTCGTCGTTTGGGTTCAGCGTGCCGACGGGCCCTTTGCTGGCGCAGATGGCGCCCGACAGCACCCTTGCGCTGTCTCGCGACGGCGGCGATACATGGGCGCAGAGGTGGATATCCATTGGAGAGACAGAGTTCCGTCTCGTCGCTGTCAAGGGGCAGAGCGCAGGCGTCACGGCCATGGTGAGTCGCTGGAAGCCATGGTCCTCAGCCAGCGTGACCATTGAGTCCACTAGCATCCCCCCTTGCGACAAATGGCCCGACTGGCATGTGCGCGTTCATCGCGTGCGATCCGACGACCCTCTGGAGTCGCCCTTTACTGCCGTGGAAGGGGGGTTTGCTATTTCCGTACCGAGAAAGGGCGACAACCGCGTCATGCAGACGACAAAGTTGCCTGATGCTGCGCACGTCTCCCTTGACAAGATGGATCAAGATGGCATGGCGATGGAGACGGCGCACGAAGCACTTGTAGTATCGGAGGCTGGGGCGAGCGGAATCGTCGACTTCTCGCCCCGGTCGCAGGGCGCTATCGCCCGGGGTGACGTTATGCGTCCAGACCCAAACACAAACATCATGGTGACCAAGACTATGATTCCGAATATACGGCACGAGAGAAGATCGTGGGACGCGGAAGAGATTATTATTGCGTCGGGTGTATTCGCAGTTGCCGGCAAGGAGGGCAATAGCAAAGAGACGGAAGCTCGATGGCTTAGACGGCCTGGACTTTCATTTTCAGCACAAGGTGAGGTACTATTATCGTAGTACACCCCTGATACTCTAGATCAGAAAAATCGGGCAAGACTGCAATTTCTATTTTCGCTGATATTTCATCAAAATGTTTCCGATCATAATGAAAAAAAAACCTCCGATCGTGGACTGCGGAGGCAGACAAGTGCCGGTGTGTAAGTGGTCGGACCGAATAGCCCCGACAGACCGACATATATGTGACATGTTGTTTACTCAGTAGTTCAATCTGTACAGTGGAGCCAATTATGAAGCCACAATTAATTATACCTCGTCCGCTATCAATAACGCCTGCAGTTGGTGTTGGTGCGGGGAAGTCAACCCTATTCATCCTCGGGCTCCGGAGGCGGCTTCGGCGATCCCCCCTCGCGAACGAGCCAAGTGCCGGGCCTCCTTCCGCGTATGTGCCCTGATACGCGTCACTGGTATAAATAAATACCCGCTTCAATCACCAATACAAGCCATCGAATCACTATCAAGGCCACCAGCAGGAACGCTTGTTCCCCTCGCGCTCCACCGCCACCATGCTTCACGCCCTCCGGCTCCTCAGCGCCACGGGCGCCCTCCTCGCCTCCGCCCAAGCCACGCAGTACTACGTTGACTGCTCCGCTGCCTCCGCCGGCGCAGGCACTCTTGCAAGCCCCTGGAACAGCCTCGCGCAAGCCAACACGCCCGTCTTCGCGCCCGGCGACGTGCTCGCCCTCAAGTCCGGCACGCAGTGCGACGGCGTGCTCTCGCCGCAGGGCGTGGGCACGGCCGGCGCGCCGATCCTCATCACGCGGTACGCCGCCGGCGCGCGCCCCGTCATCAACGCCCACGGCGCCGCCGCCGCCGCCGTCACCCTCAGCAACCAGGACCACTGGACCATTGCCAACCTCAGCGTGACCAACCCGTCCAGCTCGCTCGCCGCGCGGCAGGGCATCCACGTCACGGCCAGCGACGGGCAGACGCACACGGGCATCACGATTGACGGCAACGAGGTGCACCACGTCGCCGGCCAGACCAACAAGGCGACGCACGCCGCCGACTTTGTGCTCTCGGCGGGCATCCTGGTCGACGTCGGCAGCGCGCCGGGTAGTCGCTACGACGGCGTGCTCATCCGCGGCAACACCGTGTCCGACTGCGGCGGCGGCGGCATCAAGGTGCGCGTGGGCACGCTCGCCAACCGCGGCGCGCAGGCCCGCGTGACGCGCAACACGATCCGCGCGTGCGGCGGCGACGGCGTCATCGTGTCCTTCAGCGACACGCCGCTCATCGACTACAACACGGCCGCCGACCTCGGCACCGGCGCGTACCCGTGGACCGGCGGCAACTTTGCCGGCATGTGGGTGCTCGGCGACCACAACCCGACGCTCCGCCACAACGTCGTCACCGGCAGCATCATGTCGGCGTTTGACAGCGAGGCTTTTGACTGCGACTGGGGCAACACGGGCACCTGCACCGTCGAGTACAACTTCAGCAGGGACAATGCCGGCGGCGCCTTTCTCAACTGCGACGGCTGCGGCACCTCGGGCGGCGCGAACCAGGTCGTTCGGTACAACGTCTTTCAGAACGACTGCCGCATCTACAGCAACGGCAACAAGCCGACGCTGTACTTTTACCAAAACGTCATGTACTGCGACAGGGCCGCGTTTGATCTGACGCTGCCTCCCAACACGCAGATGATGAACAACATCTTTGTTGGAAACGGGCAGTCGTCGCTTCCGGCGCGCAGCGGCATCAGCTGGATGTGGAACGTGTTTCACAATGTCAGTCGGCCAACGAACAACGGGATCCAAGGAGATCCGATTTTTGTAAATCCAGGCTCTGGAGAGGACAGCTTGGAATCCGCGGCCGGATATCGCCTGCAGGCGAGCTCGCCGGCGTTGCTCAACGGCCAAGTCATTGCGAACAATGGCGGCGTCGACTTTTTCGGGAACCCTGTGTCGCAGTCCACAAAGCCGAATAGGGGAGCGTACAATGGCCCGGGTATTTGATAGTATATTAGTTTACAGCAGTCAGTGCATAAATACATGATTGGAAGAGCATCGGTACAGGATTGCAGACAACATTACTTGACATGACTCTGCTCCGGCTGTCCTCGTAGCTTTCTGCCTTGCTCTCGCGCTCTCGATTCAAGCTTTCGAAGCTCGGCCATGAAATCAAAACTCACCTCAGACTCCCTCGCGCCATTTTCAAGCTGGCTGTCCTCGTTGTTCGGGTTTTGCAATGACGGCTGCTGGCCGGTCAGGAGACCTCGATCAAAATCCACCGGAGACTCGTGGTCGAAAAAGTTCATGCCAAACACGCTGCCGCCGCTAGACGGAGACGTTGAAAAGGAGTGCAGCATGGCGGAAAAGTCCACCATGTTCATCAGCGGCTGCTCAGTGGGAGCTGTCATCTCCAGCCCTGGTACTGCACTCAATGCCGCGTTTTTGGTACCATTGTCGTTTGCCGACTCTCTCTGTGCGATGAGTTCCGTGCGAAGTCTTATTGCCGGGTCCTCTGTAGTTGGGCTCTGTCCCTTCTCGCTTGTACCTGAGATCCTGTTGGACACCTCCAGAAGCAGCGCAAGAAGCGACGTAACGGTTTCAGACAGCCTTGTGGTATTCCATTCTTCATCGCATAGAAGATCAGCAAGACGAGGCTTCATGTCAGATAGGTGCAACGTACGAATTAATGTCTTGGCAGCGATATATATGCAAAGCGCGAATTGATGCGGTGGGATCCCGGTGCTCGCGTCCAAGAAGCGCCGTGCAATGCGATCAATCTTGATCGAAGCCATCACACAAGCTTCCTTGGACGCGCCCGACACGAGTGAAGAGAGCCAAACCCGTGCTTGTCGCGGTGGAGTCGCAAGGCGACTGTGGAGAGTTACGATGGCCGCATTGTGCGTCATGTGCGCCATCGTCAAATTCGGGTCTATGTAGCCATCCACCACGCGGACTTCTCGCCAGCGGTGTGTCAAGCACAGCTCCCATCTAGCTCGAGTTAGGATACCGCGCACGATGAATACAGTGACAAAGTTTGGGCTTACTGTAGGAGACGTGAATCGAGCTGCCGAAATTTGTGCAACCAACTTGAGAGCTGCGATGCGCTGTCCGGTTGGAGTGGTTGCCGCTCGTGGAACTTATTGACCAGAAACAGGGACTCTGTAGCTTCGATTGTGTAGGCCAACCCACCAATTACACTCGGCCCTTCCGACTCGTTATACACCAGTGGAAACGGTTGCTCCTCCGTGTCGGCATTGGCCTCCATATCCTCTTGAGTTTGGTCGTGTATCTTAAAGAAGGATGTTTCGACGCAATGGTCGCCCTCCCACAGATACCCATCGCATGGCAATCGTCTTTGAATGCTCCTGCTAGAGATGTTGGGGTTTGATCTAAAGTCTTGTCAGCATTCTATAGAACGAGGTTTCCTTCTCCTTGGACGTACCCAGTGGCAATACTACAGAACCTATCGAGGAGGAACGCGCCCCAAAAGACGCGGCGTCGCTCTTCCACCTCTGTCCACATGGTTGGCGGATCCAGTGGCTTTGTAGGCTGTGAGAAAAAGGCAGCCACATGGTGTTCGTCTCTCTTCTCTTCTGCATTGAGCTGCAGTCCCTCAATCTTCCGACAGATAATGGAGACGAGGGACCACGGTGAGCAGCTTAACCCTCGCTTGATGGTATCGAATGCAACCAGGATTAAAGCCTGTATGGCCTCTTTTGAGCTGCTCTCTATTGCTGAAACGACGACATCTTGGCGCAGCTGTGATACATGGGTGTGCAGGTCTTGAGCATGGACGGTCTCGGCTGATACAGAATATGGCAAGGCCAACGCAGTGATGGCCTGCAATATGAGGGTAACCCCGGGTGATCTGTCTGGCTCGCGCGCTCTCCGCAGAAATGTTGCCGTGTGTATTACTGGCATCCAAGGATGTATCATCTTGAAGTAGACTTCCAGAATGGTATCAACAGGTGCAAGTTGCGGGGTGATGTATCCGGTACTCATAGCCACGCATACTCTCTTTTGTGGAAGATCAACGACGTTTGGCTCATCCTTTTTCACTCGTTTTCTGCTGGTTGAAGCGATGTCAGCGCTCTCCGACGCACCAACATTATCTGTCTCTTTAGTAAAAGCTGCGACGTCCGACAGAGCCTGTTTGACTCTTTCTGTAGACGCGGCAAAGTCGGTGGACGCGAAGCTTTGAACAAACGAGTCCGGCTTCACTGTATTCTGTCCCTTCATGAGCTGCTGCATCAAAATGCTCTGCCCTAGAAACATGTGCTCAATTGTGTCTGTGACACTTTGTTAGTCGGGAGAGCAGAGGGACTCGGTTGTAGCACTGACCAATGCGTTGGCTTAGACGCTCTATGACACCGATTTTGACGCCACCTTTGGCGCGTTTGTCTTCATACACGCAGTCCACCCCTTAGACCAGGAGGTTGTCAGTAAACCGAACAGTACAAAACCCCTTGATTGAACTGGAGCTTACCTGATTTGACGCACTGAGAGCATGGCTGTTGTCTAGAGCATTTTGCTTTTTTCTTGCGACAAAGCTGGCATCTATACGGGTCAATCAATGCATCCTGGGTCGACAATATGCGCAACTCGTACTTACGCTGGTGTCTCATCCGATACCACACCCACACCAAGCAGACTCTGGTTTTGGGGGAGCTCCTCCCAGTCCACGTCACCTTGATGATCGCGGTCAGTGGACAGAGACATGGATTCGAGTGTGCGTTGTATGTATTGACTCCTTTACTGCCGTTGAGGGATGCAAAAGAGCGAGCTCGCGTTTGACCCCTCCGCTTTGGGGGTACCCCAGGTTCTCATGGCCCCGAGCGGAGACTGAACAGTAGTAGCCGGTTTCTGGGGTCAATATTCCAGCAAGCCACACACACAAGCTGAGGAACCCCCCCACTGCAGTGGTGCCATGCGGGGATGATGTGCTCGGGTTGTCGGAAGAGAGATAGCGAAGTTCAGACAAGTGACATGGAATGGAACGTTGCTGCAGCTCCTATCGTTGAACTAGTGATGAAGACACCACCTGGGCTAGGCTTCCTGCGGTGACAGCTCAGACGGTCGCTCTCGTAGGCAATATCCTGCCTCGAGAACTATCTTTCTGGGGATGGGTGATGGAAGCCAGTCTCCCCCTTTGTCGAAAATTCAATTTCGGCATCAAGAACACGAAAGAAAATATGTTTGTCAATGGTAGACATGCGGAATTCGATAGTGGGTGGAAAACACACGACGAGGTTGAAGATACAGGTTTGGCTCCTAGCTGGAGTAACTGTGGACACGCTATAAAATTACTGCAGACAGCCACACAGCTTCCTGCGGCAAACAACCCCACGACGACAGAGATAACCCAACGCCTTTCCCGAAGCTTCATTACATTTCGACAATACCAATCTGTCCAACCCCAACATCCCCGAGCAGAAGTCTTCCTCCATGGCCAGCACACTAGACCGGCCACTCCCATCGCGGGGCCGGCCCTCCACCTTCAACCTTTCCTCCTCCTCCTCCGACCTCGACGACGACGCGCCGCTGCCCTTCCCCGAAGCCCTCCCTCGCTCCGACTTTCTCACACCGGCGTTCGACCCCGCCGCCTACCTGTCCGCGCTGCCGCACCGCCACCAGACGCTCGAAGACCTACGCGCGGACCTGCGCGACCGCAGCGCCGCCATCAGCAGCGAGCTGCTCGAGCTCGTCAACGCCAACTCGACGACGTTTCTGTCCCTCGGCACCGACCTCCGCGGCGGCGACGACAAGGTCGAGGACGTCCGCGTGTCGCTGCTCGGCTTCCGCCGCGCCGTCGAGGACGTCAGGGCCAAGGTGGTGGCACGTCGCGGCCAGGCCGACGTGCTCACGTCGGAGCTGCACCGCGTGCGTGCCGATATTGAGCGCGGGAGGGCCATGGTGGAGATGACGGAGAGGCTGGCCTCGCTGGAAGAGAGGCTCGCGCTGAGCAGCAGGACGGAGCTGGAGTCGGACGATGATGACGACAGCGAGGAAGAGGAAGAGGACGAAGATGAACAACTACAGGGCCTGGTGGGAAGCACGCCAACTGTGCTGATGGCGTTGGCAAAGGACTATAATGCTGCCGAGGCATTGCTCAGCTCGCTTACGGGGCTGGCATTTACGGCAAAGTTGGAGACGCGCTTGATCAAGTGCAGGAAAACGTTGCTGTTGGACCTCAGCAATGCGATAAAAGAGAGTCGCAAGGCGGGTGCCCCAGCACAAGATAGGGTGCTAAAGTATCTCGCCATATATAGGATACTGGGTGCCCAGGACGAGGCAGTCAAAACCCTGAGGACAAAATAGATGGTGATTACGACTTATTAATGAAAAAAAACATACAATATTTGCGCGATGCGCTTCGCGTACCAATCGCTGATGCTATTTGTTCAGTAACTTAGATATTATACAGATAATACAGGGCTAGCACTTTATGCTACTTTACATGGCGCTCGATAATTGTTCCGCGGTGACTGCATCGTCCTCGCTGACCATCTTGCCGCTCAAGCTAACGGCAGGCCCATTAGTCGTGCTCAGAATGACATCGTGGATCTCCTTGTGCGACTCCTCCGAAATCTCCGTGCACTCGGCCTTAATCTTAGCCAGCACCGCCGAGATGTTGGCCTTGAGCTGCTCCGCGGTGTGCCCGAGCTGCCCAACCGCCAGCCGCACCACGCCCATACGCTCGCGGTAATCCGCCGAGCCGGCCGTGTCGCGGATAGACTTGGCCACGTCCGTCACAATCGTCTTCATGCGCGCCGAGGGCATCAAGCCCTTGGGCCCCAGCACGCGACCGAGGCCGGCCTTTTGCAGCGCCTTTTCGCTGCCCTCGTGGCACAGCAGTCGGTCAAAGGTGATGTTGTCGTTGAGGATCTGCTCAAAGAGGGACGCCTCGCCGACGGCGACAGCACCGGCCGCAGATGCGGCTGCCGCAACGTCGCTGCCCTCCTTGCAGATGACGGCGATGCGCCAGTCGGTGCCGACGGGGTGCGGCAGACGCAGGCTACTCTTGATGACGGGGCCGTTGCGGGCGGTTTTCAGGTTGATGGCGAGATCGTATTTGACGGAGGCGGGAGGCTGGCCGACTTCGTATGCGCGGAGGATTCTGGGTTCCGGTTAGCTTAGCTCGAGGCGGTCGCGTGAGGTGGCTTCCGCGCAATGGGGGCGTACCGCATGGCTTCGACGAGCGAGAATCGGGGAAAATCCGTCTTGTCGAGGTTATGGCGTCTGTATTCCTTTGGCACAGACTTCTTCTTGACTGGTCCCTTTTTGATGCGGACGACGGAGGCTTGGCGAGTCTGCACGAGGGTTGCTGGCGCCAGGCATCGCGACACCATTGACGTCGTTGGTCGGGAGGCTTGTAGCAGGCTCAGCCTAGCCAGAGAGGCCAGGCATTTATCGACGGCAGGCATTTTGTGTTGTGAATGGTATATGTGGTTGTATCTCGAGCTCGGTGCAGCTCCTGTCGCAAAATGGAGGCATCTCGAAAAAATGATCGGGCCTGGAAAGTTAGGCGTCAAAAGTCCTTATCGATAAACCACTATGCAGACTGAGTTGTACATCGCCAGCGTAAAATTGCACAGAAATATGGGAAATTCAGAATTGTCATATATAGGCTTGAAGCTATAAAGAAAACCTTGGAAATTCAACCTTTTGTTTTATTCGAAGTTCTTGGACCTGTTTGGGCGTAGAACGCTGGGTCGTGTGCCTGACCAGAGTTGGGCTTATACGGGCACGAGTTGACTTCGGCCCTGCAGCGGGACAGGGTCATAATATCAGAAGAATGAGGACACAATCTAAGTAGTAGCAATGATTCATGTCTTATTTCGACAGTCCGATGGAAATCATATTAGAAGGAGGGTGTTGAATGCTCAAGATAGCTAAGCTTCGACGGGTATTGGAACCGCTGCCCGCTGTTTAGACACTACAGGTAGGACTTGGGACTGAGTTGCTTGGGTATTGAGGAGAGAATTCTTCCGTGATTCATATTTTTCATTATAACATTCTCAACAGTGAATTTATTTATAATGAATCCCTCACATGGAACCGACACCTCTGTAGCCATTGGCTGGTCAAGCGCGTGCTACCCCGCCAAAAACCCCTCCATCGACTCCCCACCAGGACCGAAAATCCATGACTCAAAACTTGACCTCATCAGTTACCCTTTCCACGACCGACTTCGTTGCACTGCAAACACCATCACAATGAAGCACGACGAGCTCGAGACCGTGGCCGCCAGCCTCGGTGGCGATTTCCGCTCCATTGAGCCCCATCTGCGCACCATCGACAAGCACCTGACGCTGCGAACCTACCTCGACGGCTTCGCCCTCGGCCCCCTCGACACCAAGGCCTGGCAGAGCCTACGCGCCAACAAGGCGGCTATGGGCTTCATCCGCAAGAACACGCTCGGTCACCTGTCGCGCTGGTTCAGCTACATCGAGGAGGCGCACCCCGAGCTCGGCGAGGAGGCCAAGGCGGCCGACGCCGCCTCCAAGGCCAAGACGGCGGCCGCCAGCAAGGCCGGTGCCAACTACAACCTCGCGCTCCAGGATACCGATAAGGGTGTCGTGACCCGCTTCCTTCCCGAGCCCTCGTAAGCTCCCACTAACGATGCCTGCTTCACAACGCGTACTGACTGTTGCAGTGGCTACCTCCACATCGGACACGCCAAGGCGGCCCTCCTCTCCGACTACTTTGGCCATGTCGCCTACAAGGGCCAAATGCGCCTTCGTCTCGACGATACAAACCCGTCCAAGGAAAAGCAAGAGTTCCAGGACGCCATTGTCGAGGATCTCGCTCTCATGGGCATCAAGCCTGACATCCTGACCTACACGTCGGACTACTTTGACTACCTCTACGACATGTGCATCAAGATGATCAAGATGGGCATGGCGTACGCCGACGACACGGAATTGAAGGTGATGCGCGATGAGCGCATGGACGGCATTGCCTCGAAACGCCGCGATCGAACCATCGAGGAGAACCTGCGCATCTTTGAGGAGATGAAGAAGGGTACCGAGGAGGGTCTCGCCAACTGTATGCGTGCCAAGCTCTCGGTGGACAATCCCAACAAGGCCATGCGCGACCCCGTCATCTACCGCTGCAATGTTGAACATGCTCATCACCGCACTGGCCGCAAGTGGAACATGTACCCCATGTACGATTTTGCCTGCCCTGTCGTCGACAGCCACGAGGGCATCACCCACGCTCTCCGTTCCACCGAGTACACCGACCGCAACCCTCAGTACCAGTGGTTCCTTGATACTCTAGGCCTCCGAAAAGTACACATGTGGGACTTTTCCCGCCTCAACTTTATCAAGACCTTCCTCTCCAAGCGCAAGCTTGCCACGCTCGTCGACAGCGGCAAGGTCTGGGGTTGGGACGATCCTCGCATGCCGACTGTTCGTGGTGTCCGCCGCCGCGGCATGACGGTTGCTGCCCTCCGTGACTTCATCATTAAGCAAGGCCCTAGCCGTAACATTGTCTCGATGGACTGGACCACTTTCTGGGCTGCTAACAAAAAGGAGATTGACCCCATTGCTCCCCGCCACACTGCTCTGCTGAAGAAGGACTTGGTAAAGGTTGACCTTTCTGGCGCCGACACTCCCTCCGGCGTCGTGGTTGAGGAGCGCCCCAAGCATCCCAAGAACCCCGACGTTGGCAACAAGCAGGTATACTTTTCCCCTCAGATATATCTTGACCAAGTCGACGCCAAGACTTTCAAGACTGACGAGGAGATTACTCTCATGGGGTGGGGTAACGCGTTTGTCAGGGACATCCCGTCCGGCGACCCCATCCCCAGCCTCAAGCTCGAGCTCAACATCAAGGGCGACTTCAAGTCGACCGAGAAGAAGGTGACGTGGCTCTCGGCGCAGGGCTTCGATCTGGTACCGGCTGAGTTGTGGGAGTTTGACTACCTCATTACCAAGGACAAGCTCGAGGAAGAGGACAACATTGAGGATTTCCTCAACCCCAACACGGCCAGCATGGAGGAGGCTGTGTGCGACCCTGGCGTTGGAAAGCTCAAGACGGACGACATTATCCAGCTTGAGCGCCGTGGCTTTTTCCGTGTGGACAAGGGCCTCGGCGACTGGGCCGAGGGCGAGGCGGGTGAAAAGGGACCCCGCGTTGTTCTGTTTGCCATTCCCACTGGCAAGGGTGGAAAATAAATGAAGAGCTAGCAAATTGCATAGACATGAATACAATGAATTTATGGGACAAAAGGTATTTACATTATGTACTGTGTTTATATATACAGACCCGCGTTGGACGGACAGTCGTCGTCGTGCAATGTTCAACGCATGCAGGAAAGCATGCTCTTGAGCCTGTCGAGCACCATTTGCTGCTTCTTCACGTCGTTGGACGTCGTTTTGTCCCTGGCGTTGCCGATGCTGACGGAGACGTAGCAGCGTTTTTTGGAATGGACGCGGCGCTCCGTCGGGAGCCGCCTGCGACCGCACCACTTGACATCTTTGGGGGAGAACCAGCCCGGGTTGATGCGGGTCAGCACCCACCGGAACGTGGTCGGGTCGGAGCAGCGCTCGTTAATCCTGGGAAAGTTGACATTGAGAAAGACTTCCTTGGGCAGGTACGGCTTGCCGCCGGCGATGACGACACTGGTCAGGTTCATGGCCAGCTGGGCGTAGACGGCGGCGGCGCGCGGGGGCGGGAAGGTGTCCCAGCGCGCGGTCTTGCGGCGGTCCTCGTCGCCGGAGAAGGCGATGGCGGGGATGTGCGCTCTTCCGGCGGCCCAGACGGCGGCGCCGACGGTGCCGGAAAAGGGCACGGTGAGGAAGATGTTGGCGCCGACGTTGACGCCGGCGACGGCGAGCTCGGCCGTGTCGCCCCAGTGCTGCGGGCCAAAGGTCTGGATCCCGTACCGCATCGCCGTGGTCGAGAAGGAGTTGACCCAGTGCAGGTCCGGCCGCGAGGCGTTGAACCCGGTCGGGCCCGCGTACTCTGGGCACGAGTTGTACTGGCAGGGCATGACGCGGGATTTTGGCTTATCGTCGAAAGAAGCTGCATCCCGGGGGTGCGGGGGGGGGAAGGGTGAGTATTAAGTTGGGCATGATACTTGGCGGGGGAAACGACAACGTACAGCAGCCGGAGTTGTCGCTGGCAGGGCAGGAGAGGACCACGTCGTGGCCTGCGGCGCGCAGGACGTCGTTGAAGGAACGCGTGAAGAGCTCGGCCCAGCCGTCATCGTTGCTGTGGACGATGCGGATGCCGTGGACAACAAGGCCCTGCAGGGTGGCGAGGGCGAGGGCGATCTTCATGGTGGATGGGGTGAGAAGAGCAGGGTTAGGAGAGAATGAAGCATAGAGGGGAGAGGGTTTTTGTTACGATTGAGGGCTTCTTTTACGATTCAGTGCGGACAGCCGCCTCTTGATCTGTCCACACGACTAGTTGCCGCGGTGGCTAATCAAGCTGACGACGTCGCGAATAATTGGACGCCTTGTTTTCTTGTTATTTAAGAACTAGCTAGTCCCTTGCTCTAGTTGGATCCAGATTGCTTCCGAGACTGGCTGGCCGTCATTGACTTGTCACTAGATGAACCTACATGACGAAACTAGTCCAGGCCATTTGTAGTTTTTCCCAGGCACAGCTAACACTGAAAATAGTATAGAATCGGTAAAAGGCCACGTGTGGACAGAAGAAGCACTTAGAGCTATCTACTTCATCCCTAGCTATGTACCATCATTGCGCAGACATGGAGGGAGTCCGACGTGTACACCAACAGCCGTAAAAGTTGTGGCTATTGAGTAGTAACATTTTTCTGATTCCAAGTCTAGAAAGGTTCTTCTAAGTTCAACAGGTTCCCTGGACTAGCAACATGACACCGCGAGCAAAGAATCCAAACAATGCCGGCGCAATCACCAAGGCAAAGGTAACCGATCGATGGAACACGCATCACATGTGCCCATCACGTGCCTTTTGACTTTAATCTTCGCCGCAGAGCAATACCTCTGTCGGAGAAAGACCAATATACAGCACTTCTGACCACGACGGTCGAAATGGCCACACTCGTCGTACATAATGGCTCTGTGCCGGCACATGTTTCTACTGAGTGTTAGCAGGGACCTCAGTGCAGGTACCAACGGCTTCAAGCACTGTACCTGTGATGTTTTCGAGTGGTTTTTGAGTAGTTTGGTCCAAGAAGAGTCAAGGCCAGGCAGAATTGATATTGGCGATCGTTGGAGGGCAAGAATTTGAGTATGGACCAACCGAATTCAGAAGTTGAGAGAGACATCTGCACAGGTAGCTACTCCTTATTTATACAACAGCCAAGTCCCATTTCGGGGTTTCACGACCAAGGCGTCGACCGAGGCAGCCGTATGATTCTCTTGTGTTGGTCATGCGCTCTGTGCTCTCCTGTTGCACGAATTGTTGAACGGTTGCGAGTGTTGCAGCCTGCACACAAGACATGCAGGCCTCTAATTATCCCACCTCAGTGTAGACCCTTCTTTACGCTCTCCTTCCGATTAACCCGCGGGAGTGCGATTCGCTCTGGTGGAATGCTCAGCGGCAGTCTGGCGCGTTGTTGCCCTGTTCCTGATTGATTGTCTAACTCCACTCAACTCACATTTCAGGTAGAACCAATAAGGGCTGGCGCTTCCACAAACAAGTGACGAAACAGGACTGCCTATTTATTTGCGCAAAACAGCCACCTCAGGTTTTACATGGCGCATGCTAGGCATCCGATGAAGGAGCGCAGCTTGCTACAGGTGTCGTCTCGTCACCACACTTCCTACAGGGTAAGTTCCTTCGTCTGGACCAAGCTCGCTGTACCCAAACGCAACCTATCAAAATAATAATATAGATATTAACAATATAGACGATATAGACAATACAGATAATGTAAGCGATAGAGGCAACGCAGGCAATATAATAGTATGTTATCGTAAATTTAGGGCTAGAACAACGCCTTGACGAGTTAATAATTAATACTGCCGCCGCCGCCACCGCCGTTCTAGCCGCTAGCTTTATCATAGCATAATTATCAATTCTAGCCATCGTGATGGTAGTCCTTGATAGATATAATTAATACTGGTTGAAAATTAACGTTAGTACTATCACCTATAAAACTTAGAAGAGCCTCCATAGGGACCTACCCAAATTGTTTAGCTGTTGTTAAAAGTGCACAGTGTAGTTGTGAGCCAATGAGCGTTCTGCAGCCGTTGACTCATCAAATTACTAGGTTCAGCCGGGCGCAGCCTTATAGTCCGCCTTGCCCAAGCCATCGGCGGCCCGCTGAACTAAGCTTCCTCGACATCTTGCCATCCGAGTATCCGGAAACTCTCATTTTCCGCCGGCGCCATATATCCCGGCTGTGGCTATCTCGTCGCAATGTCGACGACAGTGTCACCAGACCGGCCGAGGTCCGGCCAAGTTGTCGGAGGCGACCAGGACAAGGACCATTCATCCGAGGCTCCGCGAACAAAGCGATGGGCGCCCAGATCCAGGACAGGTTGCCTGAGCTGCCGGTAAGCTGCATTCCTCTCTTCCATGCCTTGCCCGGCCCTGCTTGTTGCAATAGCAGTATTCGTGCATGCCTGCAATGCAAGATATGCTCACGCACCAGCTTTGCACAGTGCGAGGCGCGTCAAGTGCGACGAGGCAAGACCCAAGTGTAAGAGCTGCCAGAAGCGCAACGCCAAGTGTCATTATGAGTTGAATCCGCCAGGCACGGGCGCGTCCTCGGATGCGCTGCCCAGACGGAGTGTTCATATCCGGCCAAAGCCTGCCGCGACGGTGTCCTCGGATAATAGCGCCGGCCCCGTCAAGTGCGACGAGCCGCCGTCAGCTTGTCGGCGCTGCGTCTACTCTGGCCTCTTGTCACCAGAACCAGAGACGCTGCACGATTCCGGAGAGTCGCACAATTATACCACCGCATCAATAGCCGTCAGACATGGCGGCACTCAACAATATCATGCCGCAGCGCTACCCTTATCCACCTCACAAGCTCAGTCTAGGCGGCATCAACGGAGACCTGCGCGAAGCCAAGACATT
Organism: Cordyceps militaris CM01; assembly: GCF_000225605.1. Classification (NCBI taxonomy): domain Eukaryota; kingdom Fungi; phylum Ascomycota; class Sordariomycetes; order Hypocreales; family Cordycipitaceae; genus Cordyceps; species Cordyceps militaris. The sequence goes on along the minus strand of NW_006271974.1, from coordinate 2,221,841 downwards.
ACTCTGGGTGCCGATATCCTTCCTCCAGATTGGTATTACTCCGAGTCCGTAACATACTGCAAGTTTTGCCCACTTCCCGGCTTCTGTTGCGTTCATGCCGCGAGAACCAGCCTGTTAATTATAGCACTAGTTAATACATATCTCCTGTGCAAGATATCAAAATTCGAGGCCATTCCCATCAAGTACCATAGACCCCTCGGGAAGAATGTGGCCAACTATGATGCCTTTATTGCCTTTATCCTTGCCTACCGTATCACGCAGATTTCCCACGACCGCGGCAATTTGGTCCAGCCCAGCGAAGCGTACCGCACCAAGCACTTGTGGGAACGCCTCTACACGTGCATATCAAATCAGATCACCTGCATCAACGCTGAAATCGCACGTCCCGATGCCACCGATGCCGCCAAAATCAGGGTCTTGACCCGGATCCAGGGCATCAAGTGCGTCGAGTTGATGCTGCAATCGCCGATTTGGAGGAACCACATGGAGGGGTTCTTGTCGCTGCTTCGATTCTGTGGTGGCGCCAAATTTGCACAAGGACATGAAGGGTTGATCAAGAATAGCAAGGGAATGTTAATGTAAGTAAGCCTGCATTCGTTTGGGACGAGCGCTGACCCATGCATCAGGGAGGCTATCCTCGCCAACTCTGTTGCCCCGCCAGATAACCAGATCCTTGGCACATCCGCCTTCACAACTGAGGAACTGCTCTTCTTCCACGGGCAAATCCTTCATCCGAGCTTTCCCTGCCCTACTTACTTGTTTGAGGGCATTATTGAAACGAACAACCTGCGGGTCAAGATGCATTCCGACCCGTCGCTGGGGCACTTTACGGCCGCACTCACCATCCTACAACGCATCGACGCGTTCCAACCAACCGCCTGGACCGAGGCCGCTTACGAGCTGCCTAACATACCCGAGGTCCCTCTCATGGCCAGCGTGTATCAGCTTGCCGTCGGCTTGTTCTGCCTGATGGCTCTTCAATACGCCGGGCTAGGGTCCATGGATAAAGCTGAGAGACGTAGCTCTCTCCTTGCCTTGCTCAAGGCAGCCTGGAAGCTCGAGCATTGCAGAGACGCGCTCAACTGGCCGCTGGCAGTCGCTGGGTGTGCCCTCGCGGATGGTGGCACGCTGTCTGACCGGGCATTCATCTGCCAGTGTCTCCAAGACGCCGCGCAGCATGTCTTTGCTGTGCATCCGCTGGTCATCATTGCGAGGCTCAGGCGGTTCTGGACATCGGGCATGACGCACTGGGATAAGTGCTGGGATGAACCCTGTCCGATTATAGGATAGCAGGATTGAAATCGTGAAAATCACTAAAGGCCGGATATGAATACATCTGCATTTAGCTGTCACTATTGAGTCCATTTATATACCCGTGTATGAGCTAGGAAATTATGCTGTAGAGCCCAGCCATATCGTAACTTCTTGCTCAGTAGCTCAGTTTGAGATGTTGTCTACTAGTCTGCTTCCGTTTGGGGGTCTTCTTCCCCTTCTCCTTATGTCATCTTGTACCAGGACTTGCCATCCGTTTCTAGCTCCTTTTGCATTTGGTTCCATTTTGGCCATGCGGACGGCAAATTCCACGAACCCAATCATTTGCCTAACAATAAATTCTCCGTCGCCCATCCAAAATATTAATTTCGGATACGCAGCAAATATCATGGAATAAATCTACATATTATGTGAGCGATGGCGGTTATCGCAGGGCCCACAGCATCTCGGTCCAAGTTGTCGCGTCACTCCGGCCCTGTGATTGGCCCAGCCGAAATCTCGACTTTCTTCCCCGGTCAGCCCCCATCCGCCCTGCCAAGTATAACCCGTTCCGCCAACCTCGACCATCCTCCTCCATCTTTCCATTGAGTCGTACCTTTTTCTCACCTTCTCTTTTCTTTTTAACTCTTTTCTCCACGAAATTCCGGTTTCCCCTATTCCACCTTGAAAACAAAGCCATCAACCATGGAAACTAAAGAGAACATGGAAAAAGCACCACCACCCACCGAGGACGCCCTCGAGTGCGGCGGCCAGACACCGCCGTCGGACAAGAAAGTCTCTGCGTTCAAGTCCCTCGGGCTGCTGGATCGCTTCCTGGCCGTCTGGATCTTCCTCGCCATGGTGATTGGCATCCTGCTCGGGAACTTCGTGCCGCACATTGGCCAGTCGCTGCAGCGCGGCCAGTTTGTCAACGTCTCCGTGCCCATCGGTAAACCCATCTTCTATCCTCCCACGCCCCCTTTCCCTTCTCGGCTGACAATCGTCCTGTACAGCAATTGGCCTGTTGGTCATGATGTATCCCATTCTCTGCAACGTCCGGTACGAGACGCTGCACCTCCTTCTCCGCCAAAAGGAGCTGTGGAAGCAGATTGGTTTTTCCGTCTTTATCAACTGGGTCGTTGCGCCCTTTTTCATGGTTCGTCAGCCCCCTTCCCCCCCACATGTCCTTCTTGAACTGGTCTTCTGACCATTTCTAGATGGCCCTTGCATGGGCGTTCCTCCCCGACGAGCCCTCCCTCCGCGCCGGGCTCATCCTCGTCGGGCTCGGGCGCTGCATCGCCATGGTGCTCATCTGGAACGGGCTCGCGGGCGGGGACCCAGAGTACTGCGCGATCCTCGTGGCCGTCAACTCGGTGCTGCAAATGGTTCTCTTTGCGCCGCTCGCCATCCTCTTCCTGCGCGTCATCTCGCGCAGCGGCAGCACGCCGAGCCTCTCGTACGGCGTCGTCGCCACGAGCGTCGGCGTCTTCCTCGGCATCCCCCTCGGCGCCGCCATCCTGACGCGGCTCGCGCTGCGGCGCGCCAAGGGCGGCGACTGGTTCCAGCGCGTCTTCCTGCGCTGGCTCGCCCCGTGGTCGCTCATCGGCCTGCTCTACACCATCATCGTGCTCTTCGCCTCGCAGGGCGCGCGCGTCGTCCAGCAGGTCGTGTCCGTCGTCCGCGTCGCCGCCCCCTTGGTCGTCTACTTCATGTGCATCTTCTTCGCCACGCTCTGGGCCACGCGCCGCCTCGGCTTCGGGTACCGCCTCGGCTGCACGCAGAGCTTCACCGCGGCCAGCAACAACTTTGAGCTGGCCATTGCCGTCGCCGTCGCCACTTTTGGACCCGATAGCGACCAGGCGCTGGCCGCGACGGTCGGGCCGCTGATTGAGGTGCCCGTCCTAATTGGGCTGGTGTATCTTGTCAGATGGCTCGGCGCGCGATGGAACTGGAAGGAGTAGGACAAGCGCGGTGTGTTTGGATGTGGATAGAAATAATGATAATATTGCTTGTCATTCGCTAGATGGTCGAATAGCTATACTTGCCTATGCAGCGTGGTGTGTTGGATGTGGATAGAAATAATGATAATATTGCTTGTCATTCGCTAGATGGTAGAATAGCTATACTTGCCTATGCAAGACTGGATATTGACATGTAGATTGTGCAGTGTCTGTACAATACATCTCCTGTGAATGCTGTGATAACTGCGTTGTAACTGCCATGCAGATGCAGCATCCATACAAGTCCAACATGGCCGTAAATGCAAATGACCTCCTGAGTTGTCTCTGGGTATCTCCTCGTCCAGCCATTCCCACCCATCATTCCCACATTTTCCAATCCTGGGCGAGGCCCTTCCTGCGCCTTTTGTTCGTATTTGCCCATGCCCAGACTCATAATACATTTTGTACCCAAACTCCTTTTTGTGTGACAATTCATCCTCCAACATTTGTTTTTCTTTTCTGTTTCTTGTTTCTTTTTTACGCACTCTTTTCCATTATTTGAAACAGCAGCGTATTCTTGACAAAGCATTCACATTCCGCATCCTCGCACCCCAGACTAGCCTTGACGGCGTGTCGGTTGACCGGCGCCCCCCCTTGCATCTCGGCAATGATTTGCGCGGCCGTGTTGCAGGACATGACGAGCGGCGAGGCAGATGTGGTCTGTGATTGGGGCGTAGCGTAGGAGTGGTGATGGCTGTGATGGGTGTAGTACTGGCTGTGCGGCCCCGAGACAGGCGTGCCGGGCATGGTGCTCGGTCCGGTGCTGGGTGGGCTCTGCGCGGCAACGGTCGACTCGCTGGCCGTCGAGCCGCTGCCGCCGCAGCACTGGTCACCGATGCTGGCGTCTGCTAGGACAGCTAAGCGGTCAATGCCACTGTCGCTATGGTACTGGCCGTCGCTGTGGTACTGCCTCGGTTGTTGATATGTGCTCATCGCCGTTGTTGGTGATGCAGTCGACGGCGCGTAGGCCGCCGGGGCAGGCGGAGGAAGAGCCTGCAGCCCGCTCCCATTGTGCAGGATCTCGTCGTCGCGGGCAATGCCCGTCTCAAACATGGCGAGAAACTTGTCCACCTCGCGATCAGTGACGCCGCGGCGGGCGAGCAGCAGCCGCAGACGCGAGTTCTCAATGGCGACGGTGCGGGCGGCCTGCTGCATCTGGAGCGTGGCCTCGACGCCCTGCTTCTCGTACTCATCGAGGCGGCGCTGCATGGAGTCGACGAAGTCCTTGCGGCGCGCGCGGGAGCGGCGCTGGTTCTCGCGGATGCGCTCGGCGGCGGGGTTTGTCGAGGGGGCTTGCGTAATCTGGGGAAGCTGCCGGGTTAGCTGTGTTTTTATTTTTCGTTTCGCTCGGCGGGAATTGTAACAAACAAGAGGCATAGAGGCATTGGAGGCAGCGACAAACAGGAAATGGGCAAAACACGGCGAGAAACGGGGCAACGCAAAGGAGGAAAAGCTCTAACCGGGTGGGAGCGTACCTTGGCACCGGCCATTGTGTATGGAAAGCAAAGATAAAACTACATCAACACGTAGAGAGTATTATGATTGATTTATTGATGAGCCAGGAGCAGGCAGAGGACCAGTCACGCGTTCACTGTGTCTGGGGACGAGTTTGTGTTGAGAGTTGTGTCACAATGTTGGTGGTGCAAAGTTTCTTCACTTACAAAAAGTCGACGGTCCGTGCTGTGTCAGCTGGTGGGGCCCCTCGTCAGGGCATGTCACTGTATTGTCACAGGCGCAGGGAGCGATTGGGGGAGGGGCAGTGCTTCATCCGCCGTTTTGCGGAGGGGTTCGTACCGAGATATTTTCTTTGCGTCTGTCTGGATTTTTTCCTCAATTTTGAAGGCCTGCGTGGGCTGCTGGTGGCAGATCCAACAAATACACGAACCAACTCAGGGTCCTGTGGGTGGAAAAATGAGACGCTCCACCAACACCAACCAAGACACTGCCATTACAATGCGGAATAAACCAAGACATAAAAAAAAATAGATGAATCAATTTTAATCCTGCAAACTCCGAGAATGCCTTTAATGCTAATGATAATAATCGATGGGGGAAAAAAAGCACAACCCTTGGGTATCATGGACCACGATCAAAACTCCCCACCACCACCCAGCCACGTCTACTTGAACAGTTGCTTCCTCGTCCGCGCAGAGAAGCGCTCCACGCCGCTACCTTGCTGGTTGTGCCACAGCTGCTGCATGCCTACACCGTGGCTGTGCTTGGACGCACGGTACCGCAGCCACGCAGCGCGCAAGTGGTCTGGCCGCAGCGGGCCGCGCTTCGGGTCCTGCTCCGCTGGAGGTTCCTCATCACCGTTGTCTGTCGCGGCAGCCGCCGCCGGTGGTGGCGTGGGCAGCTCACTCTGGTGCTCGCCGGCGCGGATCCATTCGGCCTGCACCCCGCGCGCCTCCTCGAGTAACTCGCCAGCAAACAGCTTGGCCACGGCCTTGACGGCGGTGCTGACCATTTGCGGGACCGACTGGGAGACGGTGGCGTTGACGACCTGATATTATTCATTAGCTGGTGCTCCTCTCACATACCCGAACCCGTCAATCACGAATCACTTACCCTCTTGACGACGGCATCTGATAGCTTGGCGGCGCGCCACAGTTCGTAGCGATTATACTGTTCACCATCAAACGCCTCGACCAGCATCGCGCGCAGCCGAATCTCCTCCTGCTTCTGCTCCTGCGTGCGCGCCACAACATGCTCGAGCGCCATCTCGGCCTTGTCGTCGTCCTCGTCGTCGTCCTCCTTCTCGCCGCCCTGGCCCGACGCCGTTGTGGCCGCCTTACCGCCGCCGACGCTGGACGCGGCGTCGTCAGCCTTGGCCGCCCTCGACTTGCGGCCGCCGCCGGGGCGTTTTTTCCGCGCCGCCGCGCCGCTCACCGCGCTGCCGCTGACGTGCGACGTGGCGTCGACCGAGGGCGAGCGCGTGGGCGCCGGCGACCGCGCCTCGGGGGGCGGAAAGGACGTCTGCCGCAGGGGGTGCGCGAGCGGCAGCGGCACCGACGACTGCGAGAGCGTCGAGGCCTTGCGCCGCTTCAGAGCGGGCGGCTTGTTGCTCGCGTCGAAGCTCGAGGTCCGCTTCTTGCTGCTGGGGATGGATGCGGGCGAGGGGTAGGGCGGCGACATGGCGGCCGGCGAGGCGGCGTGTGGAGGCGGCGAGGCCATCGTGGGCTTCGAAACGAGTGGACGTGATGTTGGTTCGATGCCTTGTACGTGCGTGAGGGAATGCGCCGCCGGGATTTGATGTGCGAGATGGATGAGCAGGGGAAGGGCTCGGCGCGAAGATGCAAGCTGCAAGTTTCTCAAGCGCGGTTGCGCGACTGTACAACGGCCAGCCAATCACATGACCGGACGTGTTGCGTGAGCCCGACCGCGCGGTTTCACAGGTAAAGTGACGTGCAAACGATGATTATTATTTCTTTGAGATGAATGATATTTTAGATCATCCACAGGATGAATTTTAACACAGAGTGCTGCTGGCTAGAGCTGGTTTGCCGCAACTGCGGCCGATAGCATTGTTTCTGAACAAGCTCCAGCCCAGTTAGAAGAAACATATTGGGCTCTAAATGAGTACCTTATGTCATTGGGGAATAGAAATTTGTTGAAATAGTGTGGATTCGATCTGTTTCGTGTTTTTTTTCTTGTTTTTTCGCCTGCTTTGAATTCACTCCTATTTCCCCATGCGTGGAAGGTTGTTGCTCAAGGACTGTCGGATTACACTACAAAACCACATTTAAACCGCCAGAAGCGCTATCTATATTGACCTTGTACATTTAGTCATGGGGTATCCGACAATTAATATTGTGATTATCTGCAAAGTCACTGTATCGTTCAGCGAGCCAATAGCAGCAGGGGAACAAGACAAGGAGAACAGAAACACCGCTGCACAGGCCGCGGCGATCAATAGTCGCTGGACTGCATCGTGTATTGATCTCTTGAAACATGGGTCCTTTAGCCGGGACAGGGCTGAGCATCAAGTATTTCCTTCTTTATTTTCTTAAATCCACGTGGTCATAGTGCATCATATATGAGAAACTCTAGGCATGTCTCAGACCTGTGGGTAGACACGCAGCTCGTTACACGCCAGCACATTTGGCACTCTTTCCAATTCTCAGTTTGCGCGTAGGTCTCGGGTACTTTTGTGCTTTCATCGTGAGGCGCCCGAAGTATAGTGTGTGAAAGGAGTTCCTTCCGGCTGATCAGCTACCCGGGTCGTACTAGACTGATCCAGCGAGTCTGTGCCGGCGCAGGGGCCCAAGCGATGAATAGGATGAATAAACCAATAGATGGGCCTTTGTAACAATAATGAGCAAGCATCGGCGGGCTGGCAGGGCGCGCATTGGCTGTCCTTGGTTTTCATCGAAGATTTTGCCAGCCGTGAAACTGTAGTGGCGATGCAGTTCGCCCCGTGGATGGATTGCCTGCCTGGGCTGGTTGCGGGCGCGCGGACGAAGCAGAATAAGCTGCCATCATGTGGTGGATCAAAGCATCAACTTGAAGTTGTTTGCTGTGCTCGCACCAGAGTTCATGACGGCCGGAAACCTGCCGGTCGCCTGTGTATAAGTAGACAGCCGTCTCATCGGGATATGTTTTTTTGGCCAGACAACTCCTCGATTTCGCTCAAAGACAAGAACCAACAACCATCCCAACAGAATGAAGTTTGCCGCCGTCCTCGCTTTTGCCGCCACCGCGGTGCTCGCCGCGCCCCCCAAGGCGACCGACGCCACCAAGGTGACGGACGCTGCGGCCAAGGACGACAAGAACAGTGGACGGCTGTGCCTGGGCCGGGACCGGGGCAGGAAGCCCGGCAGCTGGGTCTACAACTACTGCCCGGAGTACTATTTCTTCCCCAACTCCCAGTGCATCACGATCCCTGGCGAGCCTGGCGATGACTATCCCCACTGCGTACGTTGTTTTTTTCTTCTTCTCTTTTTACCCTCTTTCTTTCCGGGGTTTCTTTTTCCTTTTTCTTTTCTCGTTTTTTTCCCAACCTGTGCTTGGTGATGTGGATGCAAAGAGACTAACATGGCTGGTCCATAAAGTGCCCGCAGTATACCTGCCCTGGCTGGCCCAACTGGCCGGAGGTGGTCACCACCTCTTAAAGGGGGGGAGGGGTGATTTATGACGGAAGGGGTGCATAGATGCAGCGTTTGCATCAATATTGAGTGTTATTGATTATACTGGCCATTGCTGCGTCATGGCACGTCCGATGCCGTGGCACGATTAGGTAACAGCAACGGAACAGCCGGGCTTACAGAGCCGCTGCAGGTGTCTGCAGCACAGTCAAGTCTGCCATCCAAGTCGGGTCGTTTAGTTATTAGGTTTTAGTGTCCAAGTTGTCGTACGAATAGTCCAACCGCTGAGCAGCTCAGGGCCAAGCACAACCTATTCCTTCCACCAGAACCTCACATTGCTATAATAACCCCAACGAACGGAACACCCCCCTGTATTCTCTCCGCTCCAGTGACTTGTCCGAGAACCCTGGAAGCGCTCCGTAGCTGCAACGCCGATTACCTCATGTTCAAGCCCAGTGGAAACGGCCGGACCACCCACTACAGAAGCCGATGTCGCGAACCGAACAAAGCCGTCCCTGTTTTTTTTTTCCTTATCCCACCATCCACTAGAACGCCTCATTCCCTCCATCAACCACACTCCCTCACACAACGAGCCTTCTTCCTCAATTGCTTCATCTCCTTTCTTCCCCCCTTTCTCCGTCCGCGATTTCCCCCCCCGCCCCGCCGTCTCCTCCTCAACACCCCCTCCAACCAACAAACACACACACACACACCCCGCACTATGCCCAAAAACCGCACCGACACAGCCTCCGTCTCCGGCTCCTCCTCCTCGAGCGACAACTCCTCGTCGCGCAAGCGCAAGCGCTCCTCCAAGAAAAACGGCGGCGGCGACACAGAACAAGCCCCCAAAAAGCCGCCCTTTTCCGACCAGCACCTCCTCGCCAACGGCCACCGCCGCAACTCAACCTCCAAAGCCGCCCGCGATCCCCGCGACGACGCGCGCGCCGTCGCCGTCCGCCAACCCGCCCCCGTCGTCGACCATGACGGACTAAGCCGAGCCGGTAACGCCCTTCTTCTCCTCCTCCCGCCAATGGGTTGACTAACACAAATAGCCAAGGGAACGCGCGCCCGTAGCCAGGAAACCCCCGAACAAGCCGCCGCGCGCTTGGAAAAGATGCGCGGCGCCGTCCGCACCCTTCTCGAGTGCGTCGGCGAGGACCCCGACCGCGAGGGCCTCCTCGACACCCCCTCGCGCTACGCCAAGGCCATGCTCTTCTTCACAAAGGGCTACCAGGTCAACGTCGACGACCTCGTCAACAATGCCCTCTTCAACGAGGGCCACAACGAAATGATTGTCGTCAAGGACATAACAATCCACTCCCTCTGCGAGCACCATCTCGTACCCTTTACCGGCAAGGTAAAAATATTTCCTTCTTTTTTTTTCTTTTTCCTCGCTTCGCTCGACGCGGGCCTACAAAAAGCAAATATCCAGCTGCCCGCCTGTCCTGCCGCTAACTCAATGCCACCATAGATGCACATTGGCTACATCCCCCGCAACACCGTCATCGGCCTCTCCAAGCTCCCCCGTATCGCCGAAATGTACGCCCGCCGCCTCCAGGTCCAGGAGCGCCTCACCAAGGAGGTCGCCAACGCCGTCATGGACATTCTCAAGCCCCAGGGCGTCGCCGTCGTCATGGAATCCTCCCACCTCTGCATGGTCATGCGCGGCGTCGAGCAAACCGCCACGTCCACCATCACCTCATGCGTCCTTGGCTGCTTCGAGCGCAAGTCCAAGACGCGCAACGAGTTCCTCTCCCTCGTCGGCATCAACCGCTAAAAAAAATAACAGTCGTCCAAAAGCCTCGGTCCGGCGCGCCCACGACTACGGACAAGAAAGGAACCATGGAGGAATGAGCGACAGCGAGGGAAACTGGATCGGATTATCCACATCTTCAACATTATACTGCGGCGTTATCAGCGTTTGTTTTTAATAGTGATATTTGTATAAGCGGTTTCTACTACATGTATAAGCCTCACATAACATATATAACATATCCCGCCTACAAACCTAAGAGGTACTATAATTAACTTGTATACCCTGTAAAAATCAAGTATTTATTCAGAACGTTCATAACCTTGCATTATCATGTGGTGAACAAGTGCACTAGTGAGATCCTTCCAGCTTGGACAGCCTTTGCGAGCCTGACTACAACATTAAAATTCATGTTAGAAAGAACAGACATCACCCTGCCATGAAACCCTTCAGACACACTACAGCGGGCTCAACGCTCTAATATTACTCTACTATGTATTGGTTACATAGAGTACTTTAAACAAAGAATGGTGCGCTAGACCTGCAAATTTCAGGTCGGACTGACCGCAGTCGCATCTTCATGTATCTCGCCGCGTTCAAGCAAAGTAAATCAATCCCAAGAAGAAAAACAAACAAAATGACCAAGATATCTCGAAACAGGCCCTTTTTCCGGAGCAAAGAACGTTTTGCAGTCATGCCCTTACGCCTGGGATCCCATGTCCGTACAGTTGGTGCCTTGAATCCACCCATTATACTCATACATCCTCACGCTCAACTCCGCTGCAAAAATTCCACCAAGCAAATTAGCGAAAAAAAAATAAAACAAAATAACAAACACTCCGCCCAACGCCTATTCTGTTACAGTGCCCAAGTATCCGCTACTCCCCGTCTATCATTGCATCCAGTCCATTTCGCTCGTCCTCCAGAGACTCCGTAGTCATCTTGGCGTCGTTCACGTCCTTCTTTTCCTTGCTCCTTTCTTCAGCCCGCTTTTCGTCACTCGTGTCTGTGAGCATCTTTTCCGTCTTAGCCTCGTCTTTGGACTCGTCCACCCGCTTTGGAGTGATCACATCGGCATCACGCAGGGCCCGCTTGGCCCATACATCGGAGCCCCAGATCTTCTCAGCCTGCCTTTTCCCATCCTCTGTTCGGCCCAAGATTTCGAGTGCCTTTGCTTTACCCGCTTCCGTGTGGATATTGACGTCCTCAATGGCTTCGCCAAGAGACCGTCCATCATCGGACTTCTCTCGGCCCTCGGACGTTGACTTCTCCCGGGGATGATCCGCCACCGAATCATCATTGCCATCGTCCTCCGAGTGGTCGCGCCTGTCCGAGTCTCCCTGCCCATCCTGAGAATAATAGGCTGGTCCTCCATAAGAAACGTTCGAAGATGGCGGTTGAAGAGAGCCGGGCCCTGATTGAGCTGCGGCAGCCGCGGCCTCGGCATTGGCGGCCTTGCGTCGCAGGCTATTGGCCTTACCCTTGGCATGCTCTGGCAGGTCGTCGGGGTTATCGACGCCATATTCTACAAGCATCTTCTGCAGCTTCGTGGGTCGTGGCTTTCGGGTGCTGAGGGATACCTCCAGGATGGGTGGTGCATCTGGGGCGACTGGGTACCATTTGTGCAACTCCTGGCGAAAGAAATTGGTCTCATACGCAAGTAGCACTTCAGCACCTTCGAGTTTGCGTAGATAGAATCGTTGCGTCTCGGCCTCTGCTTCTGTTGAGACAAGGGAGTTACAGTACCGCGACACATACTCGCGGAAGTTTTGTGCGTTCGAAATAATACTCTGCAAAACCTCCTCTTCCTCAGGCTGGAAGGGAAGATGTGGCACTTCTTCAATGAGCGCAATCAAGTCTTCGAGCTTGGGGCGGGCTGCATCTCTAGGAATCTTCATTCTCCAGTCGCAGATGGGACAAGTGTATTTGTCATCCTCCTTGACTTTGCCGCGCGCAATCTTGAGGCACTTATAATGATACCACTCGTGGCAAAGCTCGCATTCAATCATCATGCCAGCCTCAACCTTTCGACACATGCAGAAAACCTGGCGACGGCGAGTGTCCTCGGTATTCTTGATCCCATCTGGGCTCTGCTCTCTGGACACAGGCTCTGCAGGGAGGCGGGGAGTATCGTGTTCGGTGTCAAAGCAGTCCAAGTTACGCTCTAGAACATATTCCAGATGATTTTTGAGAATATGCAATGGCGCATTAGACTTGCCAAATAGGCGTTTGCCCTTGCGCATCCAGTCTTCGTGGCGCTTGCGCTCATTTTCAAGGTCCAACGTGCCGTTCGGTTTCGAATTCAGATCTTCCAGTTGCTTTGTTACATCAACGACCTCGCTATACATTGGGCGTTTGCGGAAGTCGTCTTCACGGCAGCGCTCAGTGATGTCGAGAATTTGGCGATGAGCCTCCCGTTGCTTATGCAGAATTTGATCAACTGCAGCCAGTGTATCCTTGGAAACGGGCAGAGCGCCCACCTGTACCTGCTTAGACAATGCTTCGAGCTGTGGGTAGTGAACAAATTCGGCGTGAATCAGCTCTCTGGCTTTGGCTTCCCAGGATTCGCCGGCCGCCATCTGATTACAGTAAAACTTGAAGTGATCGTTGTAGATCTCAAGGCCCAGTCGCTTGCCTTCCTCAATCAGATCCTGAACGTCGGAGAGGGTCAGGGGCAGCTTTCGGCTGGCTTCGGCTTTTTCGTTCCACCGCTTCTGGCGAAGCGTCCTGGATAGAGCTTCGATCTCGGGCGTATCTACGTTGAAGCTGCGTCCTTCCTCAAGCAATTCCTCGAGGAGCTTCACGTCAGGGCTGGCGTCTTTCTTCAGCGCTTCCGAAACACTGGTCTGGAACTTTTCGATGGAAGCCGAGCGCTCTAGAAGTTGTGAAATTTCCGGGCAATCGAAACCAATGTGCTCGGCATCCTGAAGGAGTCGGTATATGTTGCTCACGTTGCGAGATTCGGGTTCTTTTTGATCCTGGGATGAGTTGCCGATGGATCTACGCGTACCAGTCTGCCAGGCTCGTTCGTTTTTGCGTCGATTTTGTTGTTTGCGCACAATGTAGGTCGTTGCTTCATCGACCCACTCGTTGCATCGATCGACGAACTCTTTCAGAATGGGCAGGGACGGGAGATCGAAGGGAATGCGCTCGCCTTCGTGAAGGAGGCCTCGAAGAGATTTCAGCGACGGAGTCATCTCTTCATCAAGGAGTTTTGCGTACTTCTCTTCCCACTGTCTAGGGGTATCTGCTTTCTCAATAACCTTTGTATGGGCATCTCTCATCATCTCCTCCGTTTTGCGGTAGTAGAGCGTGTGACCCGCGCCGAGGTACCGGTTTTCTTCGCTCTCATTGCAGCAAGCATGATTACCTGCATGCAAAATGCACAAAACTTTGCCAGACTGGTGGCATTTATATCTGGAGAGGTAAGCAAAGGCTTTGCAGTAACTGCAGCACTGTTCATCTTCGTCCAAGATATCCTCGTCTTCAATCTTGAGCGAAAGGGGGCAGTTTCCGTCCCCTTCGTTGAAGCATTGGCATTTGTGAGTCGCCGATGAGAGATGACGTTTCACAAACAGTTCACGATCAGCCAATTCTCTTTTTTGGATGCGCTCGAGCGCTGGCCCGAGCCATTTGGCTGTAGAAATTGTCAGGCTGGCCGACGCTCCTTCGGCAGCAGTCCACAACAGTTCATCGTGAGAGAAGCAAGGCTGTCGTCGGAAGGCTTGTAGCCTCTCCACACCAGCCATACCATAGGACTCCCAGTCTGGCGGGGCAAAGTTGACGGCCTCGTTGAAGTTGAAGCCATGATTGAAGCCAGCGTGGTAAGCCTGTGGAAAAGTGATGACCATCTGGCCAGCACGCTGGTCGATGGCGTACACGCGGACGCCAGCCTTGGTGAGTTGCTCGGGGGTGAGCAGTGTCACAAGTTGGAAGAGAAGGTCCGGCTGTGTTTCAAATAGTTCTGGCACAGCGTCTCGCATGGCGGCCTCGAACTTTTCAGCGTCAGCACCGGGTATACCGTACCACGTCTTTGTGGCGCCAAAATGTTGGTAGTTAGCCGAATAGGCATAGTGGTCTTCGTTGTGCCAGCAGAATGTAGAAAACATCATGCCAACGTACACCCAAGGAACGGTCATGCCAGAGATGTCCGACTTGATGTGTCGAAATAAGCTCTCCGAGGCAAATGGGAGCACATTGAGGTTCCAGCCGCTCGCAGCATAAGGGTTACCAGGGTTCTTTTCGAGCGTAGGGAAGCCGGAACCATGAGTAGTGCAGTGAATGTCGGCGCCGTATTCGACTTCAACAGTTTCCTCCAAATCAGCAACAAGACGCCAAAATTCGTTCTCGACATCTTCCTCGGTAACAGGCCTGTGACATTTCAAGGTGCTATCGAATGGCATCTTCTTCTCGAAGTATCCTTGCTTGAAGTCGTTGGCCTTTTGCTGGAACTGTTTGAGTGAGTATAGGCCGCCCTCTTCAAAGCCAAACTGTCCATCGCCAACAAGACAGCGAGGGCAGTTCCATTCAGCGTCCGGTTTGCGCTTCACAGGGGGGTCCAAGCAAAGACCATGGTACGAGTTATCACAAGATTCGCAGACAAGCAATGATCCAGCGGCCTCTCCCTGGCCGCAAGTTTCGCAAGTTTCGCCTGCAGGCAGATCTTCTTCACGTGGGATGCGAGGAACGGAGGGGCGGAATGGTGTCATATGCGAGCCAGCAACGGTAGGGACATTCTCTCTCTTGAGACGCTTGCTGCGGCGATTTGCGCCGTCTTCATTGTCGCCGTCGGCTTCTTTCTTTGAAGCATCAGACACAACGTCAGTGCTGGTTCCTTGTTTGACTTGTGCAGCACTGCCAAGGCCAGTGTGATCATCTGGTGTCACATTCCTGGTACTAACCACTTCTGGGGTGAAGCTTTTCCGGTCAATAGAGGCTCTGTTGATGCTGGTGAAACCGGAATTCACAGCCGTGAATCCGGAGCCTCCGGACATGGGAGCAGGTGGCGCATCAAGCATAGGGGTATCACGGTCGGCCTCCCGCTTGAGGCCATTTTGTAGGGCCTCGGAGGCATTCCTGGCGGGAGACTTGGCGGTTGTTCCAGATGGCGTGTTAACCTCAGAACGCTTGATGGGCGTTTGTGCGGGACTTGGCGTCAAGGGTCCGCCGTATTCCTGTTCCAGCTGCTGGTGGACGCCAGGTTTGGCAAGGCGAAGATATTCTTCATATGGGCACAGCCATCGCTGATACGAGTTCTTGAGAGATGTAGACAGCGAAGACATGATCTTGCCGCTATATCCTAGATCACGACCAATTTCTGCCCACTTTTTCAGCTTGCATACGTTGTCAAAGCCTCCTCTGGATTCGACAGCTTTTTTTAGACGGTAGAGATCCAGGGGCTTCTTATCGACATAGGGTAGACGGTGTAGGTTATTGCCTTGCTGCTTGTGAAACTTGCCAAGACCGTCCAAGTATGTCAGGTTTGCGCGCGTACCTGTGAGGTGAGGTGTGAGTGGCGTGTGACAAGCGTTGAGTGGGATTGAAATGGAAACATACTGCCTTCAACAGAGTTGAGCTCTTGTTTTCGGGTGCGAAAATGAAATTTCTGTGACATGGTTAGAAACGGAACATTGCTGGGTGGTGGCAGTAGAATGAGTCGAGACGAAGGCTTACCTCTGTGTCGATGGCGAAGTCGGGATTCCAAGAGTCCGGGGGGATAATTTTGCAGATACCATACTGGGAGGCCTCGGGTGCAATTTTCTTCATATATTCTGAGGGATCGCGCCAATCCTCTGCCGTCGGATAATAAGTCGGGGCATCGGAGATACCGTGAGGTCTGCTGGCCTTCCTGATGGGTTCGCGGGGGGCCGTGGGCTGACCTCGGCGTTCGACGGAAGTGAGATCGAGCGCTGTGCTGGACATGGCGCTGAGAGGGATGGTAGCGGTCGGATGGTAGCCATTGGAGTTGACCTTTGACTTGGGTTTGGTTGGGCCGACAGAACTGCGTGCACTGGTCGTGGCGGTCGCACTAGCCGTCATTCCGGGAGCCATGGTCGCCGCGGTTTGGATTATAGGGAGTTATTTCAGAGGCTGAGGAGATTCGAGGTCGGGTGGAACGATCGGGAGGATATGTTGGTCGTCGAATTTGGCATAGGGGAGCGATGCGCGAGGGAAAAAAAAATAGGTAGTGTCAAGATACCAGGGGCATCGTCGCGGAGTTGTAAGGGGCGATGTAGACCATGCGATCGATCGGATATTGTAAAATCGGAAACCCGGAGGTCAGAGGCTGCACAAATTCTTTTTCCTGGTTAGAGACTGCAAATTCGTGCAAAGACACGGGGCTAAGTTGAGGGTAGTCGGCACACAGGATCGTGTGTGCGTCGAGAGGATAGTATCATCAAACGGGCGCAGAAAAACCAGAGACATAAGAGTTGTTGGCAAGTAGACTTACAAAAAAGAATTGTGCAAAAAATCAAAGCAGAGGACACAAGCCAAGCCAGGTGCGTGGGACTCGCATAGCCTGCAAGTAGTGTCGAGAGGGAAAAGGGCGAGTGATGCAGCGCGAGAGCCGGTGTTGGTGTAAGGTATAGATATTGAAGCGATGGAGGGCGGGCGAGGAATGGGGTTCGAGGGAGCGTCCCCGGATATGAGCGAGAGAGAGATGGCAAGAGGTTCCTGGGTGAACCACTGAGCGACCCGTCACAAAGATACCGGAAGTGGCACCCTACTCCTCACCAACTACAAAGTACCTAGAGTACCTGGGTACCTTTAGTCTGCCACGAAACCCAGGCACGCGCCGCGGCCCGGCTAGTCAGCAACGCCGCTTTTGCTCAGGCTTTGATCACCCTGCTTTCTGGAACCCTTGCAACAGTGGCGGAATCGCCGTTCCTAACAACATCATCTCAGGTAAAGCAGCAGCTGCGCAAAGCCTCGAGATCGACCATGTCATCAAAGTAGCCGACCAGAAGCTTGGCCCAGCTCGACAGTGAGTCCTCGACCCAGGCAAGATGTGCGCTATTGGCGATGCGATTGCTCTGAATCAGTTCTTTGCATCATCACGTCTCTACGTCCGGACGGCAAGGTGGGCTCGTTCCGTTTTGATATAGACTCAACACCGCTCTCGGGGAAACAATGTCGAGTATACGCCGTTGGCTTTTCTGATGAGAGTATGTGGGTAATTCGCGTTCCAATACACATCAGACATCTTCCACCAGAGATGATCAGTAACACCGTCGAGGAAGAAGCCTCAATCTTGAAAAGTCTTGAACGATGTGATTTTACTTGGTCACCGAGGCTTGTAGGGTACTGCTCAGGGGTTGACAACCCAATTGCATTTCCTTACATCGTTTCGACGTGGATACGCGGAACACCATTACAGTGGACGGAGAACATCCCTCAGTGTCGAGAGAACCGGGATAAAGCTGTCGCTCAGATAGGACGCATACTTACGCAACTTGTGGAGTGCTCTCAACGTCGATGTATGCTGAAGGTAGCTTGCGATCATGACCGGACAACGCTGACCTTTGCCCACACACAGGCAACGACACCGTGTCGTTCTTGACGGGTATTATTGACCGCAAGCTCACCCCTATTCTTTACGGCAAACCCTCCGATATAGACCCAGCGAGCTGTCTACTCCAGCGAGCTCTTTATAAAGGCTTTTGCAGCAACCACAGACCCAATAGTCATATATCGCGAAGATCTCGATTCATCGAACATTATTATTGGAAATGATTCCTTTTGACTCTGTGTCTAGCAAGGGCATGCACCGCTGGATGGCAAGTCGACAATGGCTCCTACCTGGTCTAATAAGAAACGCACCTGTGACATTGGGAACTTTGTCGTTGGTTATCTCCGATGAGCTGGGATTGTTCTTGAAGAAGATGACAGAAAAAGGTGCAAGTTTCGAGCAAGAAGCATTGCGCGACATTGTTCAGAGTTTCTTAGACTTTTCCAAAATCCAAGTCAATTCATCGTAAGGCATCCGAATCAGGGTCTAGCTTCTACTCAGGTTAAAGCAGCGCCAACTCAGGCTCCACGCTAGAAACGAATTTGGACGCCAAGGTTTATTTACCCTTTTATCTATTTATTGAAATACACTAATCAGGCTCTTTGTGCCTTTCCAGTACCTCGATGGATGACTGTTGAGGTAGTTAGGCGACAGCACTTGGAGCAACCAGCGCCAGGTGCTGGGACCAATCTTGCCGTCCTTTCCTGGAGCGGATTGAGGAAGGGGTACGGAGTACTTGAGGGATGTATGGTGCCACGCTAAAATTAAAAGTATCTCTTGTGGGTGATGCAAATTGGAGACTTGTACTTGTGGGGCAGGCTCGTGGCTGAGATTCCGCATTGTCCCGCAGATGTAGTTAGAACCCCGTTCTCGCAAGTCAGCCCACCCAAAACAATCCTTGATACATGTATACACTACATAGCCTCTACATTTTCTGGACACATGCAGGGGAGCCGCCAGCCCGATAGCCATCAGCCAACATCGGCTCGCCCACCCATGTTGTCCCCATCATCGATTGCTCGACTTATTCTTTTAATATCTTATTATCGGAGCGTTGCCGCCTGCCGGAACCATATCACGCTCGCCATCATTACGTTCACAAATTTGCATGCTGAGTTACAGTGCTCCTGCTTGGTAAGCTGATTTATCGTCTCTGTACGACAGAGGCGCGCAGCCAAGGGTTTCGTATCACCACAAACCTATACTTGCCCGATTAGTGTGCCAACAATACATACAGTATCTCTGTGGCTTGCCATCCTCAACTTATGAGATCCAGCCAGCGGAGTTCACCACCCGTAGCCAAAACTGCTGCAAATAGGAGCGCAACACGGAGTACATAGAGGCTCGGCACAATGTCATGAACAATTAGCGACGAGGATAAAACGCATTCTACTTAGTGTCTGTGCGTACGGATAAGTATATATTTCCTCTTGTTTAAGCTGTCAATAGATGTAACGATGCTCCAGCCATCTCTCAAGCAATGCGCCCGATTAATGAATTTAGCACCTTTGTGTAATACCAGTAGAATACTAGCCCAGAGATGAAATTTGTACCACCGCTAGATTGCCTGTGTGCGACTGTGCTAGTACTACCCTCCTCATCACGCGATACACCATCGCACCAACCAACAAGCCGCAGAAGGCAGAGGGTAAAAAAAAAAGAAAAAAAGAAAAAAAAACCCCTAAGAGACACTAATCATACGCGTCGAATTGCCGGTGGCCCCTTAAACTTGCCTGTCCTGCACAGCACTTTCATTGGCTAGGGGCTTTGGCGTGAGAACCAACAGTCAACAGTAGCTTGAATGTTCTCGCTTTCGGGATATTCCCACGAACAATATGCGAAATTGACGCCCTTGAAAAAAAGCCTTGCATCCCTGCGTCTTTCAGCTCCCGCCTGCTTATGTGGAGTTGTTTCCCCATCATTAGCTGGAGCAGTGCAGCTAAAGCATGTCCGAAATCAAGGTAACAGAACGTGACGTCAATGAAGCGATGCCGATCTCGAAAAAACCAGCAACTCAAAGCTATAAAACCACAGGTAGCCGCCCTTTTATTTAGATATGATCTTGCTTGTTCTTAATATAACGTTATAAATCTCGTCAATCTAAAAGCATGGACAAAACCACATTCTTGGGCGTCTTGTCATTGGCAGCCTCAGTCTCAGCCTCAGCCCTGTATTCTACATACCACTTCAACCCTCTCCATCATCTCACAGGCATCGCACCTTACTTTGAACCGCAAGATCCTCCCGCATCCCCCGACGTTCCCCAAGGGTGTACCGCGAAACGTGCCGCCTACCTTGTTCGCCATGCCGCCATCTACGCCAACGACTTCGACTACGAGGAGTACATTGAAAGCTTTGTCGACAAGCTGGACAACACCACCGTCGACTGGACCAAAGTCCCCGAACTGAGCTTCCTCGCCGGCTGGAACGCCCCCATCAGCGACGCCGAGGTCTCGCTGCTGACCCGCGTCGGCCGTCTCGAGGCGACCCAGCTCGGCGTCGACCTCAACTTCCGGTACCCCAACTTCAGCGTCCCCAAGACGGTGTGGACATCCTCGGCCTCGCGCACGCTGCAGTCGGCCCAGTCGCTCGCGCGCGGCCTGGAAGCGGACGAGGGCAGCATCGAGATCCGCAGCGTGTACGAGTCCAAGGAGGCGGGCGCCGACAGCCTCACGCCCTACAAGGGCTGCCCGGCCTACTCGTCGTCGGCCGGCAGCGACGAGGCCGATGAGTTTACCGACAGGTTCACCAAGCCCATTGTGGCGCGCCTGAAAAAGGCAGCGCCCGGCTTCAACTTTACGGCAAAGGACGTTTTCGGCATGCAGCAGCTGTGCGGCTACAAAACGGTGATTCGCGGCAAGTCTCCGTTCTGCAGCCCCGATCTCTTCAGTCCTGACGAGTGGCTGGCATGGGAGTACTCGGAAGACATCCGCTACCACTACAACGTAGGCTACGGCAGCAACGTCGCCGGCTACAACGGTCTTCCGTGGCTCAAGGCAACAGGCGACCTTCTCATGAGCAACGCGAAGAACGGCAGCAACGGCAGCAGCACCGTCGACGACTTGCTGGTCAGCTTCACGCACAGAGAGATGCCTCCCATGGTCATTGTCGCCATGGGGCTCTTCAACAACTCGGAGTTTAGCGGCGCTTCCAACATCAACGAGACCATGCCCACGGATCGCATCAACTACCGCCGCGCGTGGAAGAGCTCCAGCATCCTGCCGTTCCTCGGCAACATTGCCATTGAGCGCCTGGAGTGCAGCGGCAGCTTCGGCTACGATGATGGTGAATACTACAGAGTGCTGGTCAACAGCTCCCCGCAGCCACTGCCCAGCTGCGCCGACGGACCGGCCACGAGCTGCTCCCGCGACGCTTTTGGAAAGTATTTGAAGGACCGAGCGGACTTGTTCACAGGCTTCACGGAACATTGCAACGCGACATACAAAAACAGCACTGATACCATGACACTGTACAGCGCAAAGAACAACAGCACAATGCGATGAGCTTACCAAAGCTCACGACACGGCGCGCAATAATTTAGAACGAGAAGTTTGTGAGCAAAATATAGATTGAATTGCTATCTAATATAGAATAAACATTATTCGACGAATAGTACTTTTCGATGCTTTCTCTGATGGGAGAAGGCACCTATGCTTTTCTCGTGAGATCCGTAGAGAACAGGAACAAAGCACTTAAACGAAGATGGGAGTGCAGCCGAGGTTGACGAGGCCCTATTATCAAATTAGTATCCATTTCTGCCCGAGAATCCCGAACTCATGTTTGTACTTACGTTCTGGTGGATTTCACCACAGCAAACAGCCTGCGAGCTGCAGGTGTTCTTGATGGGGACAGCGCCGCCGGCAACGGCAGCAGTGACGTCGTTGCACTGGCCGAGGAGGTTGGAGAGGTCGAGGGCACCGAGGATGCCGCCCTTGGTGAGCTTGTTGGCCGTCTCGGCGTTGCAGCAGTGGACGGTGTTGCCGTTGCCGCAGGACTGGCCCTGGGGGTTGGTGGGCACGGCCGCGGCGACGGCGAGGAGGGAGACGAAGACGGTGGAGGCAAACATGTTGATGATGCTGAAGAGGGTTGGGTTTTGTGTGGGAAAGAAGTGGTAGTAGTTGTTGTAGTTGTTGATGGCTTGAGTGATGAGGACTTTTGGTTGTTGGAGGGGAACATGCTGCTCTATTTATACCTTGATCCTGAGCAGGCTCGAAGCGCTCGAGCTCCCCAGACCGACATTTGCTCTCGACAGGGAGACTTCAATCTCAGATTGTGCGGGTTGTGTCTTGGTCTGGCGGGAACACTGACATGGGATATCGGTGAGTTAGCACGGACAGTCTCAAACAATACCGCCATCACTTCATTTCCAGCGACAGGTAACTATCTATTTGGATATCTAATAATCCGTATCTCGGTTCCTCCGCCCCAAAATACGCTACACAACTTTTCCCGAGAGTTTGTCTCCTCATTATTTTGAAGGTCATTCTCGTGAGTTGCCTCTATCTTTGGCTTCTCCTGTCAAGGCCGGCAAGTAAGAATATACGCTGTGGAGCCAACATCCTAGTGAGTGTGCTTCCTTAGTTAACGATGGCTGAGAGTCGACTAGTTCTGAACATGGTTGTCAAAGTGTATACAATGAGGCTGGTGTCTTACCCCAGTCTCCCCCTTCGCCTGACCTAACAGCCGAGGGGCCAGGACCATCGATTTAGATGGTACCTTGCAAGGAGAAGAGATTGGGGAGAGAACAGAGAGAGATTTACAAGGGGTTTGCTCAGAGACAGGGAGAAAACAAGGTTGCGAGAAGGCGGCGCATACTAAGTTGTCTATACTCAACCACCAACCCCACCATACAGGTGACCAAAAGAACAGCCAGACAGAAAAGTCTCACGCTTCCCACTTCAATTACAAGAGTGCAAGGGAAGAGATCTTGAATGAAGAATAGAAGAGTAATAAGAATGAAGATATTATAAGGATAACGGACTAGTCTACAACGGGCCGCTGTTTGTTGGTCTCTCTGGTGCCCGGATCCTCGTTGTCTGTTGCTGTCACGTTTCATAACTAGTGATGCCGTATTACGATCACCATGCACACGTGGATGGGCAAAAGCAAAAAGTTGGGCTGAACTCACAGACTGGGGCGGTGAGTGACAGGAGACAAGGCCGTGGCTTTCCCGAATATAAGACAATTCCATTGCCCAACCAGACTCATCAGACGCTTGATCAATTGCCCAAGACACACCAACCCACATTTGAGCGCGGTGATTCGCTATTTCCAACTAAACTGCTCGGAGGCATGTTTTTCGAGATGTTCCAAGACGCCACTGAAAGAGACTGAAGTTGTGGCCGTCACTTCCGTGTTGGAGCCTAATTCGGTGGACTTGCTTCCTGTACTCAGTAGATGCAGGACAGGGGGGTGCAGGATTCGGGACTAGCTGCTAATAGTGCTTTGTTCATTGCAACGCCGGCTGGTCGGGGAGCCGGGCTTCCATTTTCGGGCTTCGGAAATCTGGGGGCGATCGATTTGATGCCGCGCGGGAAGCCCACTCATCAAATGCCTCTGTATCCCGACGGTCCGCCGCGGGACCACGCAGGCTATGCCCTGCTCTATGCTGATGGGCGGAGAGCAGATCAATTCTAGGGTAATTACGGATGCGAATTACTAGTGATTGCGCCGCTTGATCCATCATTGTCGCAATGAACCGCAGCCACCACGAAGCTGTTGTACGAGATGAGCTCCGTCGAGTCAAGAAAAAAGGGGGAGATTAATATAGGGCCAATATCAAGCATATACTTGCTTGTGTTTACATTTAATCACGCTCAAGAAGTGCCGAGTGCTTAGCCAGAAAAGACCTGCGACAGTGCGGATCGTCGTGGAGATCCGCGTGTCTCAGTCGGCGCGTCGCTAAACAGAAGAAAGCGAAACAGGATGAAAAGCAAAAAAAGCAAGGACCAATCTTAATCAAGTCTCCGTCACATGGTTATAGTTTGCTGCGGTAATTGACTTGCTGGCAAGCTGGGATTCGAGGGTGAGGCTGGCCAGGGGGGGGGCCAAAGGGCAAGGGGCGCGCCGTCCGGAGGCGAGATGCAAATTGCACATTCGCCTCGAAAAACAGAGCCGGCGCGCCGCCATCTCGCCGCCGTCGCCGCCGTCTTCTGCCCCGAGCCAGGCAAACCAAAGCCGGCCCCTTCGTCCGGTCTTTCCCCCAAACGAGTGTGCGAGCAAAAGGTGGGCAAAAGAAGCACAAGTGTGGTCTATGTATGTATTCTGCCCTATATGCCCTATATGCCCTATATGCTGTCTATATGCCCTATATGCCCTATATGTCGCCCTATATTCTTTGGGTCGCCCATCTGTGTCCCATCCACCATGCTAGCCCGGCGCCGCTCTCGCCGGCGCCGCCGTGTTACAGGGGCGGCGACAGGGAGAACCCCGGCGACAGCTAGACGTGAGACAGGAGGTGAATCAGAGTGTGGAACTATTTTGAAACCTTTTTCAACCTGAAGAAATTTTCTCTGTGATAGTTAGAAAATCGTATTCTTGGACAAGTACCCTACATGTGCTGCCTATTCGAGCGCGCCCATCAGAATAATCAATTCGTCGCCGAGGAACGGGGCTGTATGGAATCTCGAGATCACTATCGCAGTGTTCTGCATTGTCATCAACATGGGGCAGATCAACGAGGTCAACTGCAAAGGATGTCGTTGACCACGAGTGTGCGCTGCAAGTGACATAATCCAGGCTGCGTTGCAGTCGCAAAATGAAGCTCGAAACTACTCCCTACACTGCGCGGTTTTGATAGATCACACGGGCGGTAGCGGAGATGACTGTGACATCCGGCAACTAGTAACGGCCAAGACATGCATCTCTGCCCACATCCTGTTCCGGCATCACGTTGCCGTCTGGGTTGCATGCCGTGCGCGATCGATTCCTCCAACGTCTCGGGCCTTCGGCAGTTGCTGTCGGCGGAGCGGCGAGCTGACAAAGGGGCCATCGGGTGCCCGAGGGGAGCTAGAATACTCAGGATACTTCATTGTCAGTTTTGGTCGAGTCTCCCGCCCAATTGGCTGCTCTGACTGCCCTTCTATTGGGTCCCAGGGGGGTCTTTTAACTTGGCGTAGTATTATTCGCCGTTATCGAGTTTGTGTTGGTTGGCTTGAGTTTGGAGAAAGCTGTCCTACAATTGCGCCTACTGTTCCCGCCCAATTGCTGGATTGCAAAGTGATGTGTTGCGACAGGCCCTCCGAGTTTCGGGGCCAGACATGGTGGCATTCCCAACCGCTGGGGCCGAAAAAGACCACTGCTTACGCTTGCCGCGCCTGAGAGATGGATTACTTGTCTGAAATCATGAAAAAGAAGAACCCTCGACATTTTCCAAGTTTATGCTCGAGTCGGCTGACTCACTCTGTCGCTGGCACCTTGTATGCGCATTCACAAGAGTGCCGTCCTTGCAACCCTACACAAGGATACCATGGCTGCAGGCGTCATGGCAAACGGACTCGCACTGCTCTCAGTCTTTCGAGGGCCTGCCTGAAGCTGTTTCTCGCGCCTCTCCCATTAGCCTAAACTGGCGAGACGCTGATTCGTAGTTCGGGGTTTAATTAACAGGGCTGTACTCACTGACACGTCCTCGCTGCGTCTGGTTCTCCCAACTACATGGGATGAAACGGAAATCGAGGCCCAGCTTCTTTGACTGACAAGGTCGAGATACGTGGCAACGTTCCTGGAGACCCAATAGTTTGGCAGCATGATGTCCAAGCTGGGAGACCTATGTAAGTCTTTACTCTGATTCCCACGTCCTCGCCGACACCTGGAAGCCAGTCTCCTGTTCCGGTCTGGTTCCCTCGTACGCGTCGGGCTGTGGTTGAATGAGAGACGAGGCTAGTTTGCTCATTATACGGGCATCCCACCGCTCTTTTCTTCAGCTTGGCCCAACAAGGCCCGGCAATCCGTGGATGTCTTGAAAGTCCGTTTCATGACCCAGCCTAGCTACAGGTACCAACAGGTAACCAGTAGACCAGGCTGGGTTGGTCTTCGCTTTTGCCACCATAACAAGGCCCAACCAAGCCGTTTCAGACGACAAATGCTGCCAATTCAAAGTTGTAGATTAGCTTACGGAATACCGTGCAGCTAATTGACTTACTTATACATGTCAAGGTCCGCACCAGTCCTAATGGCCACGAGCTACTTGAAGTGGGGGTTGGGCACATAGTACGGTTTCATATCCTATAGGGAAACAATAATTCCCAGGGCTGTACAATATCTCGCCCTTTTAAGGCATAGTGTTACGAGTCATTATTAAAGGCAACGTTAGTACATAAGGATAATGCGCGTTTATGGACGATATTACGTGGCAGGACGCAGTGGGTGGATAGGTCCGTTGAAGAATTCATGTTCAGAGGCAACTACCATTAATTAAAGCAATGTCGGCCTTGTCCTCCATGCGGTGTTTACGTGGCATATATCGCTATGCTAGTTCATGTAGCTGTGTTTACTGAATCTGATGCATGTTCCAGTTAACTATATATTTTCGAGTCTAATTCGCATTGCCAACTGATTCGTAGTACGGCTAAGGCTTGTTAGAGAACCACCACTCATCTTGGTGCACAGCCTAACTAGATACCGTTTCCTTGAAGAGAAACCTGGCAATGACGAGTCAAAAAAAAAACGAGCCCTTTGTAAATCATTGAACATGTCTGGTTAGTTGAAAACTCAGTGCGCGGCTTCGCATAGAGTATCTACAGGCACGACGACTCGTCCCTTCTTCATAGAATGGGCTGAGCAACCGCAACAGAGTACCAATTGATCATGCCGAGGAGTGGCATTACTGACAGCGGGCATGGCCGCGCACTTTTGACTCGTTGATTGAATTGATTGTATTTATACCTTTCTTGCAATCGCTCGACAGTGATACAGAAAAAGCGCCCGAATCCCTTCCATCTAGTTTCCTGTTTCCTTCTCACCCACCAGCTTCCCTTTCCACCTACACTTGCCTTCCATCCAGCAGCTTTCTCGCTCTTTTGCGCCGATTCAATTCATCACAATGAAGTACATCATCCTTCTTCTCAGCGCCGGGTCGATCGGCTACGCCTTCCCCCAGGCGGCCGCCGGCCAAACTACTCTTCCCTTCAAGCCCGCGCCGCTGCGTTCGGGTATCGATTGCCCTGCCAAGGGAGGTTACAGCGAAGATGCGTGCGGCACCAAGAGATTCTGCAAGGCCATTGACATCTTCGGCGCCAACTCGAAAAAGTTCAAGACCAAGCCCACCTGGGCCAGCACCGACGACTGCTTCAAGGCGCACGCACCGGAGCCCAAACAGGCGCTCCTGGAGTTTAACTATAGCTCGCCCGGCGCGGACTGCGAATTTGACTTCAGTGAGGAGGCTTGCGGCACCAAGGAGTACTGTGCGCAGATTGATGACATCGCCGCCCACTCTAAACTGCGTGGCGAAGATACAGAACAGTCGGAAGACATCCGCTATGAAAGCACCGAGGAGTGCCTCAAGGCGCACGTGCCCGAGAAACCGGCTTCATCACCCTCCCGGACAGAAACTACAAAAGGGCAATGCGAATGAAGGAATTCTCAGGTGGCTCTCCTTTATTTATTCATGGATAATTCTGTGTAAATCACCTTTCTCTCGGAACACGGTGAAAAGAACTTGCATCGGCGCTAGGACTACCTTAGACCTCGAATAACCTACTTAGACTTAGAAACAAAAGACTATTCAGAAGTCCCCTTATAAAAGAATAACATGCTTTAACACATCCTTCCGGCATTATGTTGCCGTATAGGTTGCGTGCTGTGCGCGATCGATTCCTAGTCTCCGGCCTTGGGCTGTTGCTATCAGGGAGTGGCGAGCGTATAAAGGTCGAGGGATCTCCAGAGCAGTCGGGGGGCCGTCGGGTAGCCTAGAGATACCTCTACTTTAATTGTAAAGGGGAGGTGGAATACTTGGGGGTTTATTGCCAGTTCTAGGCATGGCTCCCCTCCGCTTCAAAGAATTAGTTCAAGGTCGAGGCTGTATCGATGTCGTTATGTCAGCGAGGCCTTGATGTGCGTCCAGATTATCCGACACTGATTTGGTTGCTTGATCCCCCTTCCATCAGACTTGAGGGGCGCCATCTGAACTTGGCTTATATTACTCACTGTGCCCAATCGCTTTCCGCACGAGCAAGTCCAAAGTTCAATCATCGAGAACCATCGAAAACTATCGAAAAGTGGCCAGCATTCATGAAGAATGACCCGTCACTTTCCTTTTCCAATTTTAGACTGGACCTGGTCGATTTGCTGACTCACGAGGTTCTGCACTTTGTATGCGCGCATTTATGAGACTGCCATCCTTGAAACAATACACACGTGCACCATGATTGCAGCTAGAGCAGTAGCTAGGACATGGGCAACAGACTTAAGCTGGTGGTCTTCCTACCGGTCCCGGTTGAAATCAAGTCGTTGGTACGGAGGGTTCGAGACGATTCCCAAGTCTTCACTGACCCCAACTTCCTTCACTATTGAACGCCTTGCACTAGGCGACTTGATAGGGCCTTGCCTGGAGGATTTTTCGGGCCCTTTTCTAAGTACCCTGGGGCGCTTTACTCTAACGCGTGGCACTGCGAGCTAACGTTAGTCTGTGTAGATCGTTAGTTGGTACTAGAGGCGCAATAGATCCCGATGATGGCTGCAACAACACTGACACCAGTTACATAAAAGACGGCCGCCCACTCCAGCCTTCGGCATAATAGATGACTGACACCTCAATGTGGGCTGGTTGGCATGATACATGGGTTGGCCCTAAAACCGCGGCCCATCTGATGGTCGGACCTACATATGCATAGTTACTGGTACTGAACAGTCAGCCGGTATCATATAGGACAGCCCAATCGAGGCATAGCTTGCCTTATCAACGTAGTATATATAGTATTACTCCGTACAGAAGAAGCCGGAATGTGGGGGCGCTTCGAATGTGCCCTATCACGTCATGATATGTATTGTATTTGTATTGCTGTTCCACGCGGCGGAAGTTCCTGAAATGGGCAATGGGCGCCCGCTGCTGCCTGATTTTGAACGTGTAATTTCATCTACTTCACCCATTATTCCAATCTGTCCCATATTATTGGAGTTCGAGGCACTTTCGCTGATTTTTCGGTGGCTATGGCAGCCGAAGGGGCAGCCTGATAGTGCTGCAGGTTCCAACCATTACCTAGGAAGAAAATTTGTGCCGCCACAAGGTACATCTCCGTCTGGTTATGCAGTTCCGTGAGGGTTAGGCTACCGTTGTAGGGCTTTGCTTTCTCCAGTGAGTCCCAAGCAGGCTCCTGCGGCCACTCTGCGCCCTGATCTTCTCTACAATGCGGTGCTCACATGGCATGGATCGCGCCATGCCTATTCGTACGCTGTATATAGTCGCTGGTAAGTCGCTGGTAATGGACCAGCTTGCCTTGACTGAAGCTGACGCGGATGCCAGATACGAAGATGTGACCGACTCAGTCGTCGCAGTATGTACTGACGCGCCTCGCCGGCTCCTCAGCTTGTTAGAGAGGGCTTCCACCCGTCTTGGCGCGGGTGGGCCAGCCTACCTACGGCTTCCTTGAAACGAATTTCGGTATTGATGAGCGACATTAAGAGTAAAAACAGCTTTTCAGACCCTTTCATCCGTGAAACTGGTTCCCGGGATGTCGCTGGCGGCAATCCCGACCCAAGTGTCACAGGCCAGGCTGCGTCACCGGTGGCTGTGCAAGCTGTCCGATGCATAATCATTGCAGGCTTGGATCATTCTGTTGAGTCGGGTTAAAGAAATAAGGCGGTATGGATACTATGGCGTACTATGGACCCCCGTCGGATGTTGTGTGCCGTGCATCGGTGACTGTCGTTCAGGGCCGACGCACCAGGTTGAGTTCTCAACAACGCAGCCAAAAGTATATCGAGAAATGGCAGCAAAAATGAGGGAATTGCAGTATCGGCCATTCAACTTTGACGAGAGCAAATTGCGCTCATGCAATTGTTTTGAGGCTTGGGTTGGCAACAGCGTGATGATATATTGCCACTGTTGCCTAAAGGCCGCATTCCTGTCTAAAGTATTCAACATCTTGCACTTTTGCCGTACAAGACATGAATGGAGTTAGTATGTGGAAGAGTGAGCACGTTACAATGGTACTACCTCCCCTTCATTACTTCACTGCGCGGCTTGCAAATTCCGCTTCCATGGACGGCAGCTAGTCAGTGGCATCGTACCAGGATCCAGATCTGACCTTAGTGGTCTTATGTGAACGGTAATAAGAACTTGGCATGCTCCGTCATGTCGTAAAAGTGTGCTGAGCCCTTTCGTTATTGCCCGAGTTGAGCAGTTGAGGGAGAGTCGATCTGTCTATGCGGCGTCACGGCATTACCGAAGCGGACATGTACGGTTACATTTGACCCCTTGAATCAAACAATTTCTCAATAGCTATACATAAAAGGCGCCCGAGTGACAATCAACTCTGCTCGTCTTCTCTCACTCACCCACCACCACCTTCACTTTCAGCCTCGTCTTGCCCTCCCCGCTCAGCAGCCTCTCGTTCCTTTACCCCTCCAACTTGCAAGCAAAAATGAGATACAGTATCCTCCTTCTCGCCGCCGCGTCCATGGGTTGCGCCTTGCCGCAAGCCTCGACCGCTGACCAGGCGCTCCCCTTCAAGCCCGCGCCGCTCGGCTCGGGCCGCAGCTGCCCGGGCCGCACCGGCGGCTACGACGAAGCCGACTGCGGCACCAAGCGCTACTGCAAGGCCATCGAGGCCTTTGGCAGCGACTCGGACAAGTTCAAGACCAAGCCCGCGTGGAACTCGACCGCCGAGTGCTTCAAGGCGCACCAGCCGGAGCCCAAGCAGGAGCTCATCCCTTTCGACACGGGCCGGTCGTTCGATGCCGACTGCAGGAACCGCGGCTTGACCGAGGCCTCGTGCGGCACCAAAACCTACTGCGCCGAGATTGACGCCATCGAAGAGTTTTACGGACTCCACGGCGAGGACACTGAGCAGACCGAGGACGTCCGGTACGAGAGCACCGAGGAGTGTCTCAAGGCTCACGTCCCCGAGCCCAAGAACCTGCCCTGGCTGGAGGGCGACTCGGAAAATTTCTGCGGCTCTCGTGGAGACGAGTCTGAGGAGAATTGCGGTACTCAAAGCTACTGCGAAAAATTCAAGGGAGACACGCGCAAGGTTTTTGGCTCGCCCTACATTTGGAGCGAGGAGGAGTGCTTCGCTGCTCACCAGAAGAACCCGAGTTCCATCACCTTCCCGGACAATTAGTCTAGCAAGGGAATGACGAATGTCTCATTGGCCACTTAATGGGACTCGTTTTCTTTTAATCCTGTGCAAAGCATCTTGCTCTCGGCGCACTGTGCATCGGCGCCGAGATTCTATTTTAGACCTAGAACGACCTGCTTGGACTCTGAACTGGAGAGAAGACTATAAATTACATTTTTTAATTCAGGACCACATCCTACATTGCAACTATTCTGTTAGTAGTTGCTTACATTTCCGGAGGAGTGCATACACCTTCTTGCGTACGGTGTATGGCGTACGTGGGTAAAGGGCTTGTTGTGATTTAAGTGGAGATCACAGTGCGCATAATCAGCTAGAGACCCACTTATAGCAGAAAGCTAGAAAGGGATAGCGGTATATAGATAAAA
>NW_006271974.1:1898187-2190483 GCF_000225605.1 Cordyceps militaris CM01 | reverse complement strand
GAGTTAGGTTTAAAGAAACTAATCCTAATTACTAATAGAATTAGGTAATAAAAAGATATACTAAAAGAGTATAATTAAACTAATTAGCTAAGCTAAAAAATAAGTATAAGAAAAAAGGAATTTCTTTTTTTAATTAAAAAAGAATAAAGTAAAAATAGCTATAAGTTTTAATATATATTATTTTTTAACTTTACTATATAAAATTACTTTTAATTATAATTAATTATTTAATATTTATATTAGTTTATTTATATAATTTATAAAAGTTATAAGCCTAAAAAGTAAATAATAAAAGATACTTTTTATTATTTAAAACTTCTATTTTATTTATAAACTTATTTAAAATATATAAAAATATTCTTAATCTCTTTTTCTCCTTTTTTTAATATATTAACTTAAAAAATAATAACTACTTTAGCCTATTCTAACCTTAAGCTTAAAGAATTAAAATAATAATATAAATAAGAACTTTACTTTAAAGCCTATATATCTTTAAAATAAGTTTAAGGTTATATAGACTTAAATTAGCTTTATTTTAATAGTAATTTATACCTAAAGCCTTATAGGTTTATTTAGCTTTAGTATAAAAATAAATACCTAAGTATTAATTATATTAACCTAAAAATTACTTATAAAGAGGTAATAGATTTTTAAAAAGAAATAATAACTATAGTTAAAAAGAAGTAAGAAAATATTAATCTAGTCTAAGTCTAGGTTAGTATTATTATAAACTTTAAACTCTTTTTAAAAGTTTAAAAAACTATTAAAATAAAGGTAGTAGAATTAAGAGCTATTTATAATTAATATACTTTTAAAGATATTCTTAAGGAATTAAAGGTTATTATTACCTTAAATCCTAAAAAAGTAAGGTAAAAAATAAGAAAAGAGTATAAGTAAATTATAACTATTAGAAAAATAGTATTAAATAGACTAAGTTAGATCTAGATATAGGAAAAAGTATACTAAATAGTATTATTTTATTAAATTCTTAATATAAAAGGATTAATAGCTATTATTAATTTCTTAAATATAATTAAAAAGAAAATAATACTTAAATAAGCTATATTTTTAAAAAAGGATTTTATTAATATAGGTATTTTACTAGGGAATAATTTAATATTAAATTAAACCTTATAAACTACTATAAATATATTTAAAAAAAATATAAAGGAATTAAAGTATAAAAAGTTAACTAAGAATACTTTCCCTATATTAGATAATAAATAAGGAAAGAAATCTAAAAAGTAAAGATATAACTACCCTTATTAAAAGAAAGATTAAACTTACTTATAAAAGCTAAAAGAATACTATATTATTTAAAAGATATACCTAGGTTCTTTTAAACTAGATATAACTATAAATAAATTCTAAGCTAAGAAAATTAAAGAAATTATAAATAAACCTAAATAGGCTACTTTTAAAGTATTTATAAGTAAAGAAAAGTAGCTATAAAAGGAATATAATATATATATTCTATTTAAAAGTACTTTTAAACCTATAAAGAATATATTCTCTACTATCTATAAAAACTACTACTTATATTATAAAAGTATACTTTTAGATAATTATAGTTTATACTATATTATAAATAATAAAAGCCTCTTTAAGCTAGATTCTTATAAAGAGTTATAAAATATCTTAGTTAAGGTTAAAAATTACTAATCTACTATTATTAGTATAGAAATAAGAATTATAAAATATATCTTAACTACCTTTAATAGGCTAGGAATTAACCTTTATTTAATAAATATTTATTATATTCTTAACTTCTATATAAATTTAATTTTAACTAGTATCTTAAAAGCTAAAACTAGGCTTTAGATTAATAGCTATAATAATACTTTAAGGGAAGGTATACCTAAGAATAATTACTATATAACTTAACTATATAAGAAGGATAATATTCTATTTTTTAAATATAAACTAATTTAATAACTAAAAAAGCTAGTATTTTAAAAAATAGTCTTAAATACCCTTAAATATAATCTTAATTATATATTAAAAGGAATATCCCTTCTTAAAAAGGGGGATAGTTATTTATAATATCTATAATTAAGATACCTTAAAAAAGAATTACTTAAGGCCTTAATTTAAGAATTAACTAGTAATTAAATTACTAGAATATAATATCTAAATTATAAAGTATATAGTATTATTTTAATAGAAAATATTATTAATAAGGAAACTAATAATATATTTACTATTTAACCTTTTAAAAGAATTAAGTAGGATTTATAGGAATACCTTTTAAGTTATAATAAAATAAGTTTTCTTTTTATAATATAAAATAAATATACTAATTTAATCTATTCTATTCTAACTACTTTTAAAAATACTAAAACCCTTTTCTTTATAATTAAAAACTTTATAATATAGATTAAAAGGTAATTTAACCTTAAGGTCTTTATTATAAAATATAATAATAAAAAGGCTATAATCTATAAAAATACTCCTATAAAGTATTAAAAATAGGTAAAAGAATTAAGAATTAAGATTAAAGCTATACTAATATATATCTATAAACTAAATAGGTTAAATAAAAGATCTAAAAGGATAGTTATTAAAAAAATACTTATCTTAATAATATCTTTAAGACTACCTATAGCCTTATAGTTTAAAGTAGTAAAAATAGCTACCTTCTTACTTAGAAATAGCCTAAAAAAAGTATATAAATATAAATTACTATTATAAAAGATAAATTTATAATTTAAAAAGAGTAAATAAGGTATTAAGTATATAATTAGTAAAAAGATTAATATAAAAGGATAGTATATATATAGATATTAAGTATACTCTTTTAATTAAGAATAAGAAAAAAGAGTTAATAAAAAGAACTTTAAAGTATACCTTAAAGGATATATTAATTATTTAATTAGTTATATAGTATTAAACCTATACTAAATATAGATACCTTAACTTAACTATATTATTATAATAAAGAATATTAAATTTAATAAAAATATATTCTATTCTTTAGAAATAAAGGATAAGGATAAGATTACTAAGTTAGAACTAAAGAAGGAGATAAAGTCCTTAATAGAAATAGAAAGTTAAAATCTAACTATAGAATTTAGACTTAAATATTTTCTCCTAATAACTTTATAAGATACTATCTTTAACCTAAATCCTTAAAATAAGTTATAAGATTTAAATAAATCTAAATAAAGTAGTTATAAAATATAAAATACTATAATATCTAATAAATATACTATATAAACTTAAGAAGTAGACCTAAGTAATATTAGAACTTTAAAAAGTAATATATTATCTTTAATATTAAAGGTAGAAATTAAAAATAATAATAATATAAGAATAGTAATAGGTAATAGGATAGATAATATACTTTTATTTAAGGATATATTAGAACTATTTAAGGATATAAGTTAAAAAAAAGATATTAATAATTTAGCCTTAAAAATAAGAGAAGATAACTAAATATATATATATTTATTTAGCCTTTAAATAAGACTAGAATTATAAGATTTATATATAGAAAATACCTAGAAAATAAGAATTTAGCCTTTTATTACTTAAAATAAGAAGATAAGTCTATATTTACTTAATAAAGATAAGCTAATAACTTAGGAAAAGCTTATTAAGAAGGATTATAATCTATATTTATAGGATATAGTTATAAAGACTTTAAATTATAACTAGAAATTTAGAAAGTAACTATAAAAAGCCTAATCTTTATTCTTAAAGAGACTATTTATAGAAATAAAAGGATTAAAAGGAAGATTAAAAATAGCTAGGAGTTAATATAGAAAAGGATAAAATTAGCCTTTATTATACTTTAATTACTAAAGACTATTACTAAAAAGAAAAAGTATATAGCTAATCTTTACTATATTAACCTAAAAAAATATAATAATAAAGAATTATAGATATTATTTATAATACTAAAATATATATTCTAAAATAAATAATTAGATAATAATTAGACTTAGAATATTAGAAAAGATAAGTAACTATACTATATTAATAATTTACTACCCTTACCTTAAGGGTAGAATAAAATTAAAAGGTATACTTTTAAAACCTAATTTAGAGAAGTAGGTCTTAATAAAATATAGGCCTTTAATAAAATAAAGACTTAGACCTATATATATAGAAATATTAAAAAGGAATATACTCTACCTTTTAAATAAGTATTTATATATAAATTTAATACTAATAAAGTTTTAATTAAGTATAAAGTATAAATCTATATATAAGGGGATTTATAGCTAATTAATAGTTAAAAAGAAATATATATAACTATATTAATAGTATAAACCTTCTAAATAATAATAGTACTTATAGTAAAATATAACCTTAATACTTAATAGTTTAATATTAAAAATACCTTTTTATATACTAGTAAATAAGACTTATTAAATAAAGTCCTATATAGGCTATTATTAGGATTCTAAGAAATAATAAATTTACTAATAGATTTTAAAGAAATAGACTATAATATCTTACTAAATTAAGCATTTTATAGGTTATAAGACTTACTACTCCTCTAGTATTTAGAATTTACTAGTATATTAATAGAATTAGGGTTTATATAATATAAAGAAGAATTATATTTCTTTTTTAATAAAAAGAAGTTAATATATATTATTTTCTTTATTAATAATATTATTATTCTAAATAAGAAAAAAGCTATAAAGAAAAAGAATAAATTTACTTATAAGCTACTTTAAAAATATAGAATATATAATTAAAAAGAGGTATTATAATTCTTAAAAGTTAAGATTATTTATAATTAAAAGAAGAAAATAGTATAGCTCTCCTATAGAGTATATATAAAGAAGATTATAGCTAAGTTTAAAGTAATTAGTTTTAATTAAGTCTAAACTTCTTTACTATAATAGTAATTTACTAAAAGAATAAAATAAATAATACTAAAAAAGGTAAAAAGATACTAAGAGATTATTAAATTAATCCTATATATATTAATTATAATAAGAGTAGATATTATATTTATAGTATTAATACTATCTTATTATTTAATAAACCTATTTTAAATATATTTTAATATAGCTATTTATATTATTTAATATCTTCTTAATACTAAAGATTACTATATTATATATAATAAGAATAAAAAAGTAATTATTTTATAAATAGTAAATAATACCTTATATACTAATAATTTAGATATAAGGAGATCTAGTTAAGAATTTATTATAATTCTTTTTAAAGAAATTATAGCCTAGAAAGTATTATATTAAAATATAATAATAACTTCTACTATAAAAGCTAAGTTATTAGCTCTCTAGAATACTATAAAAGAAATAGTTATACTTAAGTATCTTTTCTAGGAAATAGATATTATTCCTAGACTACCTTATAAAATTTTCTATAATAATTAATAAATAATTTATCTAATTATAGTTAGAAATTAAAGAATTAATACTAAATTATAATATATTAATATTTATTATTTATAGCTTTAATAAGAATATTAATATAGATTATTTAAAGTATTATATCTTTTAATAAAAGATATATTAATAGATAGATTTATAAAGAACCTATTACTATAGTTATTTATTTATTTTTAAGATTTAATTAAGATTATAAAGTTTAAAAGTAATAAGAGTTTAATTTAAACTAAAACCTAGTAATAATATCTTTAAATACTAATAAAAAAAAGGGGGATAAAAGATATAAAAAAGGTATAAAATAATCTTATTATTTATTAATAAGATTTTTTACTAGATAATTTATAATAACTTTATATTATTTTAATTTAGCTAAATAAGTATTAAATATAATTTTATATCTATAGAATAAGCTAAAAGACTTATACTTACTTATAGTTACTATTATCTTAAAAAAGGTTTAAGTAGAATTCTATTCCTTTTTATAAGCCTTAAAACCTATTAAAGTCTAGTATTATTTAGTAGGAAAAGCCTTAATTATAAACTTTTTTATAATTTTTAATAATATAAAAGTAAAGGAATTTATTTTATTAATAATTAAAAAACTAATAGCCTTAAGATTATCTAGAAAGTTAATTTTTATAGCTAGAAGTTAAGATAGAATATATAAAAAGAAAGGATTCTTAAAAGACTTAATTAGAATATAATTAAGAATAAAAGGATAGAAAGAAAGTATAAACTTAATAGCCTAATACTAAGTTCTTTTTATATAATATTTAAAGTAGTAACTTATTAGCTTACTATAATAAAGAGAAGTAGTATTAATTAAGGTTATAATATAATAATATTTATAACTTTAAAGGTTTTCTATAAAAGAATATATATATATTATATATAGGACCTTATAAAGACTATTAAGAGTATATATAGTAATTTAAGTTATAGCTATAAACTTTTTTTAGGTTTTTAAAAATACTTAAGTATCCTTTTTAACTAAACTAAGAATAAAGAAATAATTATTAATATTATTTAAGCCTAAAGAGGTAAGGAATAATATAATAATATTATTTAAGTCTATATTATTAAGATTAAAAGTTAATAAAAAATAAAATAATTAAAAAGAATAATATATACTTTTAAAATTAAATATAATAAATATACTATTTACCTCTTAAACCTCTATAGGAGTTAAAAGCTAAGACTACTTTACTAGATTTAAGTTATTAATACCCTATAAATACTTTAAAGTAAAGATAGTATATTTAAAGTTAAGAATATTATTAAGATTAGAAGTTTCTTTATAAATAAAAGAAAAATAAAGATAAAGTATATTAAAGATAATAAATAAAGGAAAAGAAACTAGCCTTTTAAAGGATTAAAAGTAGTTTAAATACTTCTATATAATTATTAAAAGTACCTTACTTTATATATTATAATAAGATTATATTATTAAAAAGTAATATACTATTAAAGCTATTATTACTTTATTTTTAAATAATTAAGGAAAATAATATAAGTAAGTTAATAAATATAGGAAGAAAAAGAGAATAAAGTAATTATAATAAGATTAAAAAGAACTATATATATAAAAGACTTAAATATTCTTTAATTTAATAAAAGTAGTTATAAAGGATTAATTTATTAAAAAATACTATTCTTAATTAAATTTTAAAATACTTCTTTAAGGTAGTATAAATAAAAGAAGAAGGAATCTACTTAAAAGGTATATTATAATTTAAATAAAGATTATAGTATATATAATTAGCTAAAGATCTACTTATAATAGAAAGCTAAAAAAAGATAATAATATATAGATAAAGGAGTTAAGTTTAAAGAAACTAATCTTAATTACTAATAGAATTAAGTAATAAAAAGATATATTAAAAGAGTATAATTAGGCTAATTAGCTAGGCTAAAAAATAGGTATAAAAAGAGAGGAATTTCCTTTTCTAATTAAGAAAGAATAAGGTAAAAATAGCTATAAGTTTTAATATATATTATTCTTTAACTCTATTATATAAAATTACTCTTAGTTATAACTAGTTATCTAATATCTATATTAGCCTGCTTATATAATTCATAAGAGGGCTTGTTGATCGACCAGATATGGCGCTTCTGTCTCGTTATATGGGTAGATGACACGGCATTCGGGTATTTCGGTGGACTGAGGGAACCCTCCAGCAGCCAAGTACGGGCGCATCTAGCATTACACCAGACTCAGGAACGGGGATCGCTTTGTGAGCAATCCGATCGCCCTTTAAACTCCACTTTCAGGGTGCTCAGGGCCGCCCGAAGGGTAATGCCGTAGCGGCGATCTGTCCGCTCCGGCAAGCCGACGACGAAGATCTTCTCAAACTGCACGAGCGCGACCGATGCAGGAGGAAACCCAATTTGTCTGCGTTGATGAAGACAGGAAACTGGAGACTCACCCCGAGCGTAGCATTATATGATACAGGGCTCCTTTCCGCGCAAGACTAGAGGCGGCCGGAGGTCTTCCGGCCACTTCAAGGAAGATAACAAGCGCGCAAACCGAGGTTAGTTGGATTGGCCATGAGGAAGAAATTGCTGGATCATGTTGTGGGTGTGGGGGAAGCACGGGACGTTTCCAAAGAGGCCAAGGCGGTATCGAGACAAGAGCTATTAACCCTAAGAGTAGACGAGATTAGCTATGTAGATCTCGATAAAGAAAAGGGTACAAAATACTAATCGACAATCCCGGAGACACGGAGATGCTCTGAGGAAAGGGTCTATCCCCGCCTTTAAGCGCTGTGTCTCGGTACGCGCTGAGCCTGATTTATCATTTGAGCAACGCCGGCCGCCCCCCTGCAGGCCTGCAGGGGGCATTTCCGGTTCTGAAAATACATGCGGTCATACATAGGGCTGTGGCGATCGTCCCGAGTTTGGCAAGGTGCCCGACGACGCCTCTAAAAGCCGGGTTGCAGTTTGACTTGGTTTTCATGGAACACGGTACTATTCACGGTCACATAGGTAGGAACATATGTATTATTCTTATCATTCTTATTATTTACTGTTTTATTTATTTCTAGTCTTCGTATTATTCTGCTATTTTTCCTTCATTTTCACCGTCTCCTTTGAACCCCCTTTTCCGTATATACATACCAGTGCACAAGCTTCCCTAACTGCCCAGACTTTCTTTTTGCCACTATCGGTTCAGAAAACCAGGCTGCAGGGGCCAAGACCGATTCTGCATCGAGAACCTTGCTACCGCGTCGCAACTAAAGGAAGTTGCTGTTCTGCTCGTCGTGGTTGCGAACCAGCAGTACTAGCGGTCAACGCCTCCTCGTTCCCGACTTGTAGTAAGTGAATCTTTTTTCATACCTTTTTTGCCTTATTCCCCCCGGGTTCTCGTTGCCAGCATTTCTAGCCGCGCGCCTTGAGTCTATTGATAGAGCAGCCCCCAAGGCAACTCTGGCACCCTGCTCAGGGCGGGCGCAACTGCCAGCGCTTTGGTTGGTCAGCCCCATCGGGTCGCGCTGCTCATGCACTGTGATGATGACTCTTTTTTTAAACTACTTGAAGATGGGTCTTGCTGCGCTCATTTTCACGCAAGAGTCTGTTTGGAATAAATAGCACCACGCAGCGATGGGGGCTGTAAAGGGAGCAGATATCCCGATGTCGCAAGTGCAGCAGCTATCAGTTCCACTCAACCTGAACGGCCGGCTTCCACCTGACGAGTACTATTCGCCGGTTTATTTGCCCCTCCGGTGACGGAGTGCATGATGGCATCGTTCCGAAGCCAAGCCCGACAAGCTGCAGCTCCTCTCCCTCTCATGACCCCCTGTTCAGTGCTTGTCCAATGGCCTCAAGTCAGTAGTTTTAGTTCTCCGAGCCTGTGACTCCACTCGTGATCGGTGCCTGGCTGCAGAAGTATGTAGATTAGCTTGGCTCTTGGTATAATGTCCTTGGCACCTCTGCGGTTGTCCTGTCTCGTTCCCCGACCGCCCTCACCATTGTCTTGGACCTCACAATAAACTTGATCGACTTCCTCTAGCGCAAAGGGGTGACTGTACTCTGGAAAGTTCAAGAGGAAATTTATAGAACCTGAAGCCATGCCGACGCTGATGCAGTTGCTCGTGTCGTTGCTGATCCTGGCACACACTACAGCGTGCGAATTCACCAACCCTGGAACGCAAAATGAGGTTTTGATTCTCGGACAGCCTCTTAATGTCACATATCGGGGAATAAAGTATCAGAACTATTCCATTGCCCTGTGGCAGCAATTTCCAAAAGGAGGAGGAGCAATTTTGGGTCCAGCCATCTACGGTACGTTTCGCAGCCCGCTTCCTTGTCTACGTGGATTACCCTCCATACCAGCCAGCGGCAAGGCACACAAAAATGAAAGCCATGTTTTGCATGCTGATACTCGTAATATGCTTCATCAACAGAGACAAGAGGTTACCCCTCCAGCGGCTTTGCGTGGATTGTACAGCTGTACGACTTTGACCTAGACTACTCCGACAGGTTCTTCTTCTGGCTGTTTGAAGGCGACTACTCGAACCAGGGCTACCCTAGCGAGGTCGGATCAATGGTGTCTGGCTACTTTATAATTTCCACGTCCAAGACGTCCGCCTCCCCTTCCCCCTCGCCGAGTGCAACGGCCACGTCTACGACAACGACGGCGGCGGCGACGGCGACGGCCACCAGCCAGACAAGTGCGACTCCCACGCCACTCGGCGGCCAAGGCCTATCGACTCATGCCAAAATTGGAATCGCCCTAGGCGCCCTCGCTGCTGGTCTCGCACTCATCGTCGCAGTTGGGTTCTTCCTGCGGTATAGATGCCAGAAGAAGAGGACAAGGCCGGGCGTATCGGGCAACAGCGTTTTTTATTCAACACCATACTGCTCGCCAGTACACCCGGACACTGACTTGTTATACAAGTCCCAAGCACCGGGTACTGAATTGCTCTACAAGTCGCACGTCATGGCCTCGCAGGCTCCGCCCAGGGTAATGACACACATGTCAGGTTCCCATCCGGCCCAGTACGGTCGACAGGTCAATCGAGAGCCGGTCGAGATGGGTATATAATGAAGGCCAATGAAAAACGTCAACAATGCGCAGCGCGAGTTGAATTCGGAGCCGTATGATAAGAAGGGTGAAACCAGCCGTGGGTGTGTTGGTCTGGTTTCCCTTTCATCGAGGGTTCTACTATATCGAGGCGTGCCGCTGCAATTGCGTTGGCGCGGGACGTCTTGCGCCGTTCCATCTTTGATAGAAGTCGTTTCTTATAAATTTGCATTTACACAGCCGGGAATGAACAGATTGGAGCTTTGGCAGGCATGGCATGGCGTCTCCCGTACGTAACAAAGGATGCAAGTTTGGCACATAAAAAGACAGTCTATTAACCTAACAATACAAACCAAAAAAGAACTCCAAGCGATAAACTTTCCGCCTTCACTCGTGAATCGCACCAATTCAGGGGCTGTTTCCCAACCCCTTCTCATCGCCGAAGCTGGTTGCCGCAGACAGCGGCCGCATGCTGCTCGCGCAGGCTCTCATGCGCCCGCGCCGCCTCCCGAATACTCTTGGCGCGCTGCTTGTCCGCTCTGAGCTGGCACTTGGCTCTGAGGACGTCCTTGTACTGCGCGTTGAACTCGTCGCGGAGGTCCGCACTTGTGGTTGCGGCAGTAGCGGCAGTATGTGCCAGACGCTCGAGAGTCTTGTGGCTCGCAGCGCTGGCTTTGGCGCCCTTCTA
This sequence comes from Cordyceps militaris CM01, assembly GCF_000225605.1. NCBI lineage: Eukaryota > Fungi > Ascomycota > Sordariomycetes > Hypocreales > Cordycipitaceae > Cordyceps > Cordyceps militaris. Next base: position 2,179,397 of record NW_006271974.1, on the reverse strand, counting down.
GGGCGTCTTGAGACCAGCTGCGGCCGCTTTGTAGGCCGCGGCTGCCTTGTCGAAGGCGGCGTCAGCTTCGGTGCACGCTAGGGACTGCGCGTGGATGGACGAACCCGGGGTGTAGCGGAGATCCTTGTCGACGTCTTCGCTGTACTTGCGACGGATGACCCGATTGACTTGTGCATTCTTCTTCGTGTTCTTTTTGTTGGTCATTGTCGGAGTGGAAATGAGGTAGAATAGAGTCGATGCCAGGTAAGCTGAGATGACTGGGCATCTGTAGAGAGAGAGTTGCGTGGAAGAGGCCGAGGAAGCACATCCATTTATAGAACTTGACGCTTATAGAAGAGGCGCGCAGTATCGGCACCTATCGACTATGTTTCTTTGTTCCCGAAATACTCATCGTGGCATTGCGGCTATAGGTGTTTGGGGGCCGCGGCATTGTCCGCGGCCGTTTGCATAGAAGTTCTAGGACTCGCTCCTATGTCCACCGGGAACAAAGAGTCCTTTGAAGACTGGAGGAATCGGCAGCCCCTTTGAGAGCCAGATTCTTTCGACGATAGAGAGCAATCGATCTTTGAGCAAACGCCGATACGAGGCACACAAGGTATATTTCTTTGTCGAGCCCCATCTCGGCTTCTTGGTGGTGTGAATCAAGGCTGTGCGGGTATAGCCGCCTTTCTTCCTCGCTTTTTGACAGTGAGAAGCTTCTCGACCTCAGCCTCGCCGCGCACCCGTAAGGTCAGTTCCTTCATCATGTCGCCCCAGCGCACCTCCCCACCGCATGACGGACACATGCACGTCTGCGGCAGCACAGCCTCGTCTTCCTCACCCGCGAGCGCGTGTCTGCTCCAGCAGTCCAGATGTCCCATGGCCACGCACTCCCCGTTCGGGCACATAGCATGTAGCCCCTCCCCCGACGCCATGTCCTCGCCGCAGTGCACGCAGCTGCCCTCCTTCTCAAACGCCACGACGTCGCGCGCCTTTTGCACATACGCCCTCACCGGCGCGTAATCCAGCGGCAGCGCGTGAATGCCCGCCTTATCCTCGTCGTCCTCGGCGCCCAAGATGCCCGCCGTGTCGTCCACCACATCAATCCGCACGCGCAGGCCGGGTCGCACCTCGGCGCCCGTCTTCCTGAGCCACGCCGCCCAGGCGCGGTGCGCCTCGACGGCGAAGAAGTGCAGCGTCAGCGGCCACCGCGCAAAGCTGGCGACGCCGGTCAGCAGGTGGATGTTGGACACGACGGAGCGCATGCTCAGCGGCGGGCGGCGCGGCCGCCCGTTGCGCTTCGTCCGCGTCGCGACCGCCAGCCGCGCCTCGGACGGGATGTGCAGCGAGAGGTGCGGGTTCGCGAGCGCCCACTCAAACTTGAGTGCGGCCACGGCGCTCGGGAAGCCGGAGACGAGCGCCACCATCTCCCAGGGACGCAGCTTGTCGCGCGCGGTGCGGGCGGCGCCGCCCTTGGTCTCGCCGTTGTGCTGCTTCAGACGACGCGGCGGGTTCGGCGTCGAGCCAATGTAGAGCGAGGCATGGCGGATCGTGGATCGCAGAACGTAGACGGTGTATAATGCCGGTAGGGGCTTGTGTAGGCTGGCCATGGTGATGGTTTGATCATTTGTGCTGTGATTGTGACTTGATCAAGTTGGGGGGGGCGGTGCGTGCTGTTTGTTGTAGTGGAGATTGCCTCACGCGACCGTTTCCAATCATTAACATGGCAACCGAAGGATAACGGCTACAAAAGTATCCGGAAATTTATTTTATTTCGATCAAAACATCTAGTAAGCTAGTTTGGGCAAAATGCATGTAATAAAACAAGTCGATCATTGGTAATTTTCCCCTTGCGCCATTATGACTCCTTGTCCCAACCACTATATGCTATACAAGACTATCACAGCAAACCCTGCTTCTGCAAATCATAGTACACCTTCTCTGGCATGACATTTCCCTCACCATCCTCCATCTGCACTAGGCTTCCTTCGTCAACCTTGGCCTTCTTCTCCGACTTCTGGATCTTCTCCCACAGATTCAGTGCCTCCTCAATGCCCGTAACGTCTCTGAACAAGGATGTGTTGTTAATGCCGAGGCACTTGAGGCCGTAAATGTGGCGCGCCTCGTTGAAGTGCTTGTCGAATGACCGTCGTCCCATGTACACGTAGTTGCCGCAAATTTCACACTCCATCTCAACGCCGAGCCCGTGCAGGCGGTACAACCAGTACGGAATCGGCTTGCCGTCCCAGCCGGGCGGCAGCTTCAGCGGGTTGTAAATCTTGTCGTCGTCGTCGTTATCGTCGTCGTCGCCTTCGCCGGTCGTCTGGCGCTGCTCTTCGGCAGGGTTGAACAGGTTGTCCAGTTCTTGCCGGCGCTCGCGCTCCGTCATGCCCTGCTTGCGCTCCACGTTGACCCGCGTGTCGCTGCGCTCCGTGCTCATGGCGCTGGCTAGACGCTTCACGCGGTCTTCGCGCTGCGCGATGGCACGCTCCTTGAGTCGCGTGGCCGAGACGGTAGATTTCCCGGCCTTTCTTTGCTCGGCGGCCTTGATGTGCTTTCGGCCCGTCAAATGGTTCTTGTGTACACTTTCGTTTTTGAACTCCTTTTCACAGTCTTCGCACCATACTGCCTCGGGAGTGCTGAGATTGGTGGCGCTGCCGTTCGCCGGAGTACTGCTTTGCCACCCCTCCACGTCGTCCTTTTGCCACTTGGCGTCGAATTCGTCGTCAAACGAGGACAAGGTCTTGTCCACATCTTCCAGAGGTCTCGTACGGCGCATAAAGCTTTCCAAGTACGACGCCAGACCACCGACGTAGCTAAAGTATTGGTCCGTCATTTTGTCGGCTCTCTTCAATCCGCCTTGGCCGGGCGTAAAGTGGTCGAAAATTTCAAGATACTGCAGATAGTTGGGTCGCTTGACGTTGGGTAGGTTTAGATACGCTTCGTGCGAGGTATTGAGGTTAAAAAATCGTCCGTAGGCTTCCTCGCCACTAAAGAGTGTTTCGACGACGGAGGGCATGGCAATTTCATCGGGCCGCCGAGGGCGGTATCGCTGCTCCGAGTTTTCGGCCTGCTCGTTTGGGTATCGGGCATGGTGCGCTCGTATGTCGCCGACTTGCTTATAGAATTCGGCAAAGGGATCGCCCGTGCCGAGTTGTTGGATTTCTTGCCTACGGCTGCCATTCTCGTCTTTGTAAATGGCGAGCAAAGCTTTTGATTGCGACTGGATCTGGTCGAGGAGTTGCGCAACCTCATGGTCTCTGTTCAATCGATCGCGAATCTGGAGTTTCAATGAGTGGATGGGACGATGTGATCACGACCACTTAATACTCACATTCTTGGGTTCAGCGCGTACGCGATCGGCGATAGCTTGCTCGAGGCGCTCGAGATCCTCTTGTATGTACCGTTGTTCCTCCAGAACGAGCATTTTTGTGGTGCGAGAGAGTCTTGCGAGTCTCCAATATCCGTCCGTAGTGAATTCTGGCGAAAAGTGGCAAGTTCGTCAATTTTCCGTCCAAACTGGGTTGATGAACAGGTTCAAGCGGTTGAAGGTTTGCGACAAAGTTGGCGACGAAGCTAGGTGGCCGAAGTATTTCCGACCCGCAAAAACACCACAGGTCGCAGCTAGAAAATCCTCCCAATTCTTCCTTTGCTTCTCATTGCTATTTCTCTAGTTATCTCAAACTGCGCTTCAATTCGGTCCTCGCAGCTCTGCTACGTATTTCAGTATCCCTCCATCTAGACGAAATTGGTGTCGGGGCATAGCACCGCATTCAACCCCCTGTTCATCACCAGTTGCATCGTCCAGAAACGTGAACAAAATTGGACACCTGACGGCTATATAGCTAGGCAACAAGTCTGGCAGTCTGTCGATGGCCGCTACGAGAGTCATACATTCGCCTTACGAGCAATGATTCTCAAAGTACATCAAGGCCATGCAGCCCATACATTTGCGCATCTGTGGCTGGTCTACTTTTCAATGAACCTATTCAATACAGCTCCTTCTCATCCAGGGCTCTATCTGCCTTGAACTCCTCCCAAATCTTAGCTGCGACGGCTTCATCGTTGAGAATTGCCAAACCGGCCATCGCCATACCCTTGGCGGCGTCAATGGCCAGCTTGTGCGCTTCGTCAGTCCCGGCACAGGCGGTAAACCCCTTGGTATGGTTATACGCGCCCGGCGGACACGGAATGGCGAAACCTCCGTGGAAGCTCGGCACCACGTACGAGACATTGCCCTGATCGGTCGAACCGGGCACAGGCGGTGCATGCTCGAAGTCGCAGGCGACGGGCGAGTCAATGCACGGGAGGGCCATGGCATCGGCGTACAGGCAACAGATGGTGCGGTTGGGACGGAGATCCGCATACGCATTGTCCCTGTGCCCTGTTAGTATCATGCATCGCAACATGAAGCAATGGGGTGGGTGTATATTTCCGCTTACACCTCGTAGTCTACTTCGCATGCCGTCGCAGTCGCTGCCCCTTCCATGCACGCCTTGACTCTCGTCTCCAGCGCCGTGGCCTCCTTCAACGTATCGCTGCGCACGCAGTACTGCGTCTTCGTGAAGCTCGTGATGACATTTGGCCGTGTCCCTCCGCTCATAATCACCGAGTGTATCCTGTCGTGCGGGCGCGTCTGCTGCCGCAACATGCTCACCCCGTTGTAGCCCAGCACCACGGCATCGAGCGCGTTGCGTCCTTGGAACGGAGCCATGGCCGCGTGCGCCTCCTGCCCCGTAAACGTGACGTTGAACTTCTTACTCGCAAGCGTCCGACCGTACGCCGAGCCCGAGGGGACGCAGCAGCCGTGGTAGTCGAGGCTCCGCGGCGGCGGCATGGGCGGGCCCGGGTGCACCATCAGGCAGGCATCGACGTCCTTGTACGCGCCCGCGTCAATGAGCCGCACTTTGCCACCGCCGCCCTCTTCGGCCGGGGTGCCGTACAGACGGACACGGCCGGGGGTGTTGGAGGACCGCAGCGCGGCGGCGACGCCGAGGAAAGAGGCAATGGACGACGTGGCAATGAGGTTGTGTCCGCACGCATGTCCAATGTCCGGAAGCGCATCATACTCGGCATTGTAGACGACGACGCGTCCACCGGACCCGACTTCGCAGGAAAATGAGGTCTGCACGCCAAAGGCGTGTGGCGTCACTTCGAACTTGAGCGAGCGCAGGAGAGACACAATACTGTCATGTGCCTGGAACTCTTCGTATCCGAGCTCCGGGTTGTCAAAAATCTGTTGCACAAAAAATTAAACCCCGCGACTTGTTTCAATATCGGCAGACGAGCACTACCTTTTTGTTGATGCCACGCAGTTCGGCATCATAGCCGTCGATGGCGCGCATTGCTACCTCCTGCTCCGCCATTGCAGGCTTCGTCGCAGGGACACTTCTGCCGGGACCTGCTTCCCGGGATGCATCGTTGGCCAGCTTCATGTTGCGATGGTCAAGTAACTTGGAGAGGCTTCAGTGGTGAGTGCAATGATGCGCGGCTGATTATGCCAAGTCAACTGATACGACAGAAACACGGGCAGGAAGATAAGACTATAAATATATTTCACGTGCCATGTCTATTACGCAAGTCTTTCGAGGATGTGAGTCTCGTCGGCTCGGCTACTGTGGCGGCAGCCATTGACTTGAACTTATCCGATTGGCTGTCCAGCCGATGGCAGTTATCTTGGCACAGATCAACGTGCTGATACGGATCATACCATCCTTCGGGCAAACTGTGTCTATCGCTACCAGGATAGAGTACCCGAATTCGGCAAACTAGCTAGCCCCGCCGGTAGCCCTACCTGTCGCTTTCCGTTTATCCGCCGACTGGAGCTCAATCGCGTTCCGTTTTCTTACATTGCACTGGTTCATGTTTGATAACAAGTGTTATAGATATGCTGTATGCTTATTTACAGGGTGCTAGTATAGTTTTGGCCTCCCAATATTCGCCGAAGGAGTGCGATGGGGGTCCTCCTCTGAGACTCCTCCTCTAGGCAAATGACCGTCTGAAAGGCCATGGACATCTTGGCCGTCTTCATTTTCGACTGCACCCACTCTTTGTGAATGGTGTCTTTTGTTTCTATGCCAGCCATGAAGAGTGGCCATTGAAACCGGGCCCGCATCGGGTCCAGAAGGCCTCGCGAAAGCGAACGCTGCGCCAGCTGCAGAATAGATGTGACGCACGACTGGATGACAGGAGGACTTGGAATAGCCAGACAATCGTCGGTAAGGAAGCTTCGAAAACAATATATCCTGAGCGCGTAAAAAAAAGGCACCATGTAGTCGGCATTGATCATGAGGCGAGGCCGGGGCTGTACGGTTATAGTCGTCAACCGTATGAGTGGCCGTGAGCGCTGAACCATCGGCGTCAGTAAAGGGAGCATACATAACTCCGCCAGGTTGTCGACATACCTCTTCGAGTTTCTCGATTTTATCTTCTACTGCGGCTTTATCTGCATCTGAGGACTGTGATGAGTCGACGACTTTGTTGACTTCAGCGTACAGTGGTATGGTGTCGTAAAGAAAGGTCAAAATCGGCGCATTCTCGACATCGTCAAGGATCTCACGCTCGGGGTATTCCGCGCCCCAAGACGACTTCAATTCCCCGCCAGAGTATTGAAATATTTCCCTCGCACGCTCCGGCTTTGCACACAAGTGACGTGCCAGAGATCCTCCATATCCTCGTATGCTCGCAAATATATCTTCATAAAAAATCCAAATCATCAAACGTGCCAAGTGAGACCTTTTCTCATGTGTGATAGCCGCCAGTGCTGTGTTGTGTGTTGTGAGAGGGTCCCTTGCTGCCAACCCTGTACCAGTGCAGAGGTTCTCCAAGCGGTTTCTTTTCACGTAATTGAAGACACTATCACTCCACTTTGCCATCATCACTGCATTGAACTCTTGTGCAACAGCCATGTATCGGTAAAGAAAAAAACAGGCAATGACTACGCCGACAGGGTCATGGTCGGCGTCGGGAGCCATGGCCGCCTCCAGCAAATACATGCCAGCTTTTGCATGTGCCTGTGCGGCACGGCAAAGGTCCGTATTATCGTCATGCGCCGTTGTCAAGTCAATCAACGACGCTGCAATCAGAAGATGCATAGCCACGGGCTCTTGCGAGCTATAGCGAAGCATAATCATGTAGCTTGTCCATCGTACGTTTTTGGAGCTTTGCATGGTTGGGTACAGGCTGGTATAGTACTGAAGGGCATCGGATTCTTTGCCAGTCTGCACAAATTCTTGCGACAGGACCATGTTCTGCCAGGAGACGCCGAGACTTGGGAGGCTCATCACATCCATGGGCTGTGAGGGCCAGTGCACATGCATGGATGCATGCGCATTGCGACTGGGGCTACATCGATACTTAGTAGTTTTGGCAGCAGCGGGAGGACCTTTTTTCCTTACCATAGGGCTGCTTCATGCAGCGCACCATTTGTGCTGTTATTTGTCACTGCTTCTGCAGTAGAATCGTCTGTGGGAAGGGGGCTTCCAAGGAATTCCAGGTCATGACACCAGTCCCCCCAGACTGGAGCAAAATCCGAGGCCAACACGGCTGAGACGGACAAATCATTGCTGGCTTGGTCTAGCAGCACTTCGTGTGATTCTGTCGGTGAGATTTCTATCGGTAACGGCCATGCAATCGGCATCGCATATTGGTCATATCGCAAGTCGGCAGCCCTCAGCACGCTCCGAGGGAGAATTTTGGGGAAGTCTGACTTGACTTTCGCCCGGGACTTTGTTGCCGGCCGCAGTCTGCCATTTGGCTTGGGCCAATCACATTTCAGTTGCAGCCGATGACAGCGCCGGCAGTTTGGGGTTTGCTCGTCACACTTGACCTTTTTCGACCGGCAGGTGAGACAACCTTGAAAGCGTCAGCTTCATGGCACCAGTTCGGCGCGCTCGACTTCCAAGGCAGGGAGGGTGGACAGGAGGAACCAGGCTGGTGCATACCTTGCCTCGATCGTGCGTGCTGCATGCTCTCGTTCGGCAGCGTAGCCACTGTAAGAGTACGAGGCCAATGTAGGTGGGAACAATTTACCCAAACAGAAAATGGATTCCATTTGAATTGTTGTATTAAGACAAGGTTCCCCGGGAATTGAAAGCAAACACCAGGCAGGCGGCGCCGACCGCCCGCGGACTCGGAATGGGGGCATGTGGAGAAGATAAGTAGTGCGCCGAGGGATGTCAATTATTATTGGTTGAAGTTACCGATCGGGTACTTGTAGCCAATTGACCATTGGCCGACAGCCACGCGATATCATTGTGGCTTTTGGGTTAAAGCGTTCAGTCAGTTCGGTGGAAGGGCTGAGGTTGAAGCGTGACTCTTCATAGCACGTCGAACGGTAATTGAGTTGTCCAGCTGCAGATTCGTAGCAGACAACTTAACTTACCACTTGTCTTATCATCCAGACGCCCGTCGGCTGCAGTCAATTTATTGTCCCTGCGGGCGTCATGCGAGCAAGGGTGGCGCAGATCTGGGAGTCCCCAGATAGGGGAACCCGATGATTGCACTTAGCAAACAGTATAAAACCACCTGAATACCTACTCAGTTTCGTACTGGACACCTGTTCCTCGTGACGCCTTTGCAAGTAAGAAATAGTTGATCACTATACCACATTGCTTCCAACATGGCCTCTCAGCCAGACAACCTCTCCAAAGGCGAGGTGGCCGAGGCCATCACGCGATCACCATCGCTGTCGGAGAGCAAGACGGAGAGCGACGATGTACCAACAATGACCGCTTCAGAGGAGAAAGCTCTGGTTCGCAAAATCGACCGAAAGTAAGTCGCTCCTCTCACTTTCGTCCAGCAAAGTATAGCAGAATCTTGCCTGACACTGAGTTGCACAGTCTCATGCCCTTGCTTTTCATATCATACGCCCTACAGTTCTTCGACAAGACGTCTCTAGGATACACTGCAATCCTCGGAATCCGGGAAGACACTGTAAGATTCCCTCTTGGCAGTTATCGGTGGCGTTTCCTTGGCATACTAACAGGTTTCCAGAAGCTCAAAGGCACCGACTATTCGTGGGTCTCTTCTATATTTTACTTTGGATACCTCATTGCATCGTACCCAGCATCGCTTGCCTTTGTCAAACTTCCTCTCGGAAAATTTCTCGCCGCCTGTGTCGTCGTTTGGGCCCTTGTGCTTGGCTGCCACGGCGCCGCGACTGGGTTTGGAAACTTGATGGCCCTGCGGTTCCTGCTCGGTGTGTTTGAATCGTCCATCTCGCCTGGCTTTTCCTTGGTCACCGGTCTGTGGTACAAGCCTTCTGAGCATGCGGCCCGCCATGGTATATGGTGTGCCGGGAACACGACTGCCTCAATCTTTGGCGGTCTGCTGGCGTACGCCATCAGCCACATCAAAAGCGACATTGCGGCCTGGCGCTGGCTCTTCATCATCTTTGCGCTCGTCACGTTCTTGTGGGGTATCGTGCTCCTGGTTTTCCTTCCCGACTCGCCCACAAATGCACGATTTCTCACGCCAGAGGAACGCGCTTATGCGCTGCGCCGTCCACAACAGCAGACGCACAGCTTCAAGACTGCCGATTGGAAGCGGGGACAGTTTCTGGAGGCTCTTCGTGATCCAAAGACCTGGTTGCTTTGCATCTATACAATATGCAGTTCTCTTCCCAACGGTGGATACACCTCGTTCAATGGTATCATCATCCAGGGATTCGGTTTTGACACCTTTACCACCCTCCTATTGAGCATGCCTGGCTCTGCGTTTGGATTGTTTTTCGTCCTCGCCGGTACCTATCTTGCACACAGGTTCAAGTATTCCAGGTGCATAATAACTGCCACAATGCAGCTTATTGCCCTGGTCGGCTGCATCATGGTTTATGCCAGCCCGACCTCGCAGCGGTGGACGAGACTGGGAGGCATGTGGTTATTTCCGGCATATGCCGCTGGATTTCCATTGACCCTTTCCATTATCGGCTCCGATATAGCCGGCTACACCAAAAAGACGACCGTGCTAGCCCTTCTCTTCATCGGCTATTGTGCTGGCAACATTGCTGGTCCGCAATTGTTCATCGCTAAGCAGGCCCCCGGGTACCACGCGGCGTTTGAAGGGATCATGGTCTGCATGATACTGTCCTGTATTTCCATCATGGTTTTGAGGCAGTATATGGCATGGGAAAATAAGAAGAGAGACCGAGCTCAGGGAATATGCATTGATCCGGAGACGAGTACGGATGGTACATCTGAGCACTTGGTTCAGACCGGTCTAGATGAGACTGACTGGGAGAACAAACGGTTCAGATATTATCTGTAAGAGAAGAGCTGTCAAGCTTTGAATCAAGAAAATGTTAGTCTATGCCGCCTTAGATCGTGCCTTACCAGCTTGAACCCCAACATGTAGGGTAGGGGGACGATGTGTTTGTGTGAGACTCAACACCTTTGGCACCAGATCCGCGGGGCTTATTCACAAAGTTTTGTGCATTATTTGTGAGCAACGATTTAAGTACCATTACTATATTTTTTGTAAATATGGTAGAGAGAATCTTTGGTGGCGGGCGTGTTCCGCTTGAGTTGGCCTGCGACAAGTAGTTACTGACGGAGTGGCAAAGCTGTCAATGCTCTAGCTGATACTCTCCCCTCAAGCTCAATTTTACGCTCGTCATTTGACGGTATTAGTTAAAAACGTCCAATTCTTATCAGCTGTGATAAATGCCGCGTCGCATGACCAGCCACGTCTCGAGGCAACGCCTTGTCGCCAACAATAAGGGCGCAGGCACTTATCATGCCGCGGAGCGATGGGAAAACCGGTTCGCATTCACAATGAGCTCCGTAGATAGCAAAAAGAAGAAGAGAGAAGTAATCATACGAGTCGATAAGATAAAGCGCCACAACGAAGAAGGCTAAAGGGTTAGCTTGTAGTTACAAGGTGCAGACACGAATGTTTTTTTTTTTTCCTTTCTTTCATTTTTCTTCGCAACTACGATGAAAGCTTGAAATATACTTATTAATAGTACTTATGTATCTTTCGCATCAGATTCAGACGACCTTGGTCCTGGAGATCGATGTCTGTGGCGTCTGTCCCATATTACAGCGCTCGAGAGCGAATCAGAAAGGCGCAAGCCACACCGACAATACTTAGCCTCGAGCGCGACATCAGCCTTTTTTCCTCATCCCAACAATAACTCGAACACCACAGCAATCGCAATCATGGCTGACGCCCCCGGTGGGATTGACCGCAATGCGGACGAGAAGATGGAGTTTTCGACCTCCAAGGAGGTCACTGTCCATCCTACCTTTGAGTCAATGTCGCTAAAGGGTGCGTACTGCCACACTCTGTCGCAAACGCTGCCGCTAACTGGAGTCTGCAGAAAATCTCCTACGCGGTATCTACGCATACGGTTACGAATCGCCCTCCGCCGTCCAGTCCCGCGCCATCGTCCAAGTCTGCAAGGGCCGCGACACTATTGCCCAAGCGCAGTCGGGCACCGGTAAAACGGCCACCTTTTCCATCAGCATGCTGCAGGTCATCGACACAGCCGTGCGCGAGTCGCAGGCCCTCGTGCTGTCGCCGACACGCGAGCTCGCCACCCAGATCCAGTCCGTCATCATGGCGCTGGGCGACTACATGAATGTGCAGTGCCACGCCTGCATCGGCGGCACCAACGTCGGGGAGGACATCCGCAAGCTCGATTACGGCCAGCACATTGTGTCGGGCACGCCCGGCCGCGTCGCCGACATGATTCGCCGCCGCCACCTGCGCACGCGCCACATCAAGATGCTGGTTCTCGACGAAGCCGACGAGCTGCTTAACAAGGGCTTTCGCGAGCAAATCTACGACGTGTACCGCCATCTGCCCCCCGCGACGCAGGTCGTCGTCGTCAGCGCCACGCTGCCGTACGACGTGCTGGACATGACGACCAAGTTCATGACGGACCCGGTCCGCATTCTGGTCAAGCGCGACGAGCTGACGCTCGAAGGCCTGAAGCAGTACTTTATCGCGGTCGAAAAGGAGGACTGGAAGTTTGATACCCTGTGCGATCTGTACGACACCCTGACCATCACGCAGGCCGTCATCTTTTGCAATACCCGGCGCAAAGTGGACTGGCTGACGGACAAGATGCGCGAGGCCAACTTTACCGTGAGCAGCATGCACGGCGAGATGCCGCAAAAGGAGCGCGATAGCATTATGCAGGACTTTCGCCAGGGCAACAGCCGTGTGCTGATCTCGACGGATGTCTGGGCCCGCGGTATCGATGTGCAGCAGGTCAGCCTGGTCATCAACTACGATCTGCCGAGCAACCGTGAAAACTACATCCACCGCATTGGTCGTAGCGGTCGCTTTGGTCGCAAGGGTGTCGCCATCAACTTTGTCACCACGGATGATGTCCGCATTCTTCGCGATATCGAGTGCAAGTAGCCCACCTGCATGGTTGCCAAAGAAAGTATTTTGCTGACAGACATGATAGTGTACTACTCGACTCAGATTGACGAAATGCCCATGAATGTCGCTGACCTTATTGGTTCGTAAGTATGGCTGCATACAACCGAGCTTCCAAACGAACAGCGGCACGGGCCCTTCCGAATGATGCGGCCACGGCCTCGTCGCAGGGCCAAAAACAGGACATGCGTGTGGAGGAAATGGGCCAGTTGTACTACTAGGTAAGCCGCACTTTGTCTGACGACTCGCAACCCAAGCTGACAACCAAGAACCGCAGATTCCATCCATTAATACATCTTTGGCAATCACACATTGATGCACTAAGCCCAAACCCGACCGATAGCGACGGAGTGACAATAAGAGAACCACATCCGCCTACCTAAAGCCGAGCTAGCGCGGAAACGATGCGAAACGAGCCTGACAATGGCTCCTCCATAGCGTCAAAGGAAGCAATAGCCCGCCTGATATCATGTAACAGGCCTGATATCGTACAACGAGGCGGAGGCTTTCGTGTGCAGGCGGCATACAACGGAGTACAAGGTCATGTATACCTCGCTAACATACATACATTATTGCTTCACGAAAGCAAGCCAAAGGAACCTGCTCGCAGTCAAATCCTCTGCGCCAAGTATCCACTAGCAGGTGCTGACAGTATGGTCGCCTTTCTGACGCTCCAGAGCCTTCTTGTCCCCGTGTCTACGTTCCTGCGCTTGACGGAGGTTGCCGTACGGAAGGTACCATATATTTTGGCATTTCGCGATGCTTGTATTGGGCTAATAGTGCGGACTGTGGCTCGCGGTTCGGTGTTGGCGAGCAGAATATTCTTGTGGTTTGTAAATACAAACATACCACCGGCTCGGGCTGACCTAATTAGATGGACTGTTGAGGTGTTCCGGCTGACCCGTTATACTATCAGGAGCTTTGGTGTCAATGAACCGATAGTTCTGACCACAAGGAAGCAACGACAACATTGGAGGTTAAATCAGCCTTTCGCTACTAGATTTTGTACTGAGAGCCCCAACGCAATATATACTATGATACACCCCCATTCTCCCGGAGCACGTCAATCAGGGCTTCCCTTTGCTCCAAAGGTTCGCGGTGAGCTGGTCTTTACGAGCAATTCGAAAACCATAGTGTGACCGCATCAGCGCAACTCAGAGACACACCAAATGAACGGCCAATTCTACCTTTCCTACGAAGCAGCTATCCACCCACCCAAGTCGGATCTCCAGCCAATTCCAAGGGTACACGTACTAATATTGGCGCCTGTGTTACGACTGGCTCGACGCCCGAGTCGACAAGCGATGAAAACGAAAAGAGCCCAGGCCTTGGCGGCGTTCGTCGCCGCCTGCATACTGCATGGGCACAGCTGGTTGCCTACATACAGAGCCTGCATACACACGAGCTGGGCGCGGACGAAGTGTCCCGCCTATATACAGTACGCCGCTGCCTGCCTGCGTTCTGCTGCCAAGACAGGAGTCGAAGCCCCTCACTCTATATGTACCCCGTATTAATACCGAATATACAGTAGGCTGCATTCATCAAGTCACTGCGAATTACCTCCAACACAGACTCTTACACTACCTAGCTGCATCCTAGGTAGGTAGTTTTGAACAGTGACTTCCTGCTAGCTGCTCCGTACATACTGATCTGCAAGCTGCAAACTAGCTGCAAGCCAGTTGCAAGTTGATGGTGTAGACTGCCTACTAGCTGCATCCTGGCCATGCGACCGATATCAATATTTAACACATAGAAACAGTTGATGAGCCTGCGTACACTGTACCGAGTACTTTCGTGTCCATTATAAGTAAGAGCACGACTTCGCCTGCTTCGTTCTGAACTCCTTTAAACTCCACGCTGTAGCAGCGCCTCTTGACTCAAAAATGCTATTTCCCAAAACATACCTCATCCTCGTTGCGCCTTGGTCCGTTGCCCTTGCTGCCATCGGCAAGTTCTACTACGAGACGAATTGCTGGGGCGACTATGAGCAATTTGACGCCGGCAAATTCGATTACTGCTTTTTACTACGCAACGGCATTGCAAAGAGCTTATACGTCGAGGGTATGCCAAGAGGCTCCGACGTTGTCGCCTTTGGGCAAACGCCAGACTCGGCTTGCGGATATGAACTCTGCATCTTCAGGCTGGGTCCATCTCACTGCTGCTCGCCTGGCAAGGACATCAGGGGTGCGGCTCTGTATTCCACGGACCGGGGCCCAAAAAACCTCCATCATGAAGGAGGAGGACCTGCTGCCGACACCGCCGCACAGGAGCCAGGTACCGGCCCTGAACATGGCGTCGACCAAACTCGGGAGGTCTTCATACTGCTCGCGGATGGAACCTATTTTGGGCTGGGAAAGGATCGAAAGGGCAAGATGACGTCGGTTGAGCTGCAGATGGAGCTGCAGGCCAACGGAAGACCTCGACTTACTGAGGAGCGGCTTGGAGAACTTCGCGGCAACGAGCTTATCAAGTGAGAGAGAATATCACAAATCGGCTAGATAGGTCACACACAACATACAGTCTCCTCCGTACAGAAACCTTGGTCAAGAGTTTGGACCACTTTAAAAAAACCCACGTTCAGACAGTATTACATGGTGCGACGCTTGGTGCGTAACAGCTGTAGGAGATGCTTTGATGACTGTGTGGCCCAAGGCTACTTTGATAATTAGCGCGTTCTAACAGGTACTGCGCCGCTTACCGTGTCGTGCTGTGGTCAAAAGTAGCACGACCTCAGTTTGCCTACAAGCCACAGACCGGGAACAGACTGTAGCAGTATACCAAACCTTTTCTTGCCGTGACGCTCCGACTGGATGGCCTCAGACTCGACATTGACAAAAAGGGTCAGGCTGGAGTCGTCCACGCGGCCGATGCTGGCAATCGCGTCGCAGTCGGATGATGTCGCCAGCACCAAGTTTTCAAACACCGCTCCCAGCGGGCTGTTTGCTTCGGTCGAGTGCAAGCGCACTCGGAAGTTGGATGCTGTTGTCGGGGGGCCAGGCCGCCAGACGAGCTGGGCGCGGACAAGTTGTCCCAGCGGCCAGAGTAGCAGGGATGGTAGGCGGCAACTTGTTTTCATGGTTTGGAAATGAATGACTTTGATGTCGATGTACTGTTGATGTTGATATTGATGTTGATGTTGATGTGTGAAAGGACTATGGAAGAGCTGGCAGCCGAGAACTAACACCCATCAGACGCTCAAGAAGCCACGAGAGATGTGGCCTCCAGTCATGTCCCAAAGTTCTTTCATTCTCGTCTAGTAGTCGGAGGCAGGTGCGTTTTGCGTTGCTGCCGCAGTAGGCAATATTCGCTGTTTGGCTGCGGGCGGGGAGATGCATGCATCTGCATGACTTATAGTCTCTGCCTTCATTAGCAGTGCCAGAGCCGCTCTTTTTCTGGGCTGGGCCAATCGTGTTCTTTGCCGAGAGGAACTTTATTCCGCCTCCCAGTCATACTCACTATGAGGACTGGCAGTAGACATGCCCGGTACGCAAGGGATGCAGGTTGGACAGGGTTTCCACGCGGACAAGCAGCAGGGTGCGGTCCAACCCTTGAAGCTATCCTTCCCGGGACTCGAATAAATGCCTCATTTAAAATAAACCTACGATGCATATGGTATGTGACGATACGCCCTTGCCTCTTGAGCAACGTTTGATTCGGGGAGGTTGTGTACATTGGTTCATTTGATTCAGGGATTGAGTCCGTCGTAAATATGTGTAGGGATTATCTATACTCTCTCCATGATGGTGCTGCTCGCTTATTGATTCATTCTTCAGCTGTTCATGCATGCATTATTGCCCAAGTTTTTAATTATTGGTACCTCACCAGTTGTCGTATAGGCCCAAGTGTCACCAAATTAAGATCGGCGTCCCACCACTTACACTACCACCATCGCTGTAGTTAAAATGACCAAGTATTAAAAAATGTGCAACCAATACCAAGCGCATCGCATGATAGAGTAGTTAGGAAAGGAAATGATGATGAAATCTGTGGTATCTAGGTATCTTTGGGTATCATGTTGTATGTACAATGCTCATTCGCGTTTCGCATGCGGCGCTCCCCTCTGCTGCCGTTCTTCTGTCAAGATGCTGCATCTGGGGCTCATGGCAGACTGTATCTCCAGTTGTTGGGCAGCTTCGCCCGCGCCAGCCGTAGTCCCATGGGTCGTCCCTCGAAACTGTAAACTGTCGGCATGAAATCGTCCACATCCGCCCGCTTTCGGGTAGTGTCCAAAACGCGCTCCGGAGGCTTCAGAATCGCTTCAGTCGACGTTGTGGTGGGAGTGGGCGGCGGCTTCGGCCGGGGCGGCCCGTCATCGTCAAAGAGCCCCGTCTGAAATGTACCCAGGGACGAGACTCGATTTAAAGAGATACTGTACCGCGAATTAAGTCAGCTTATGTATGATGCACACTTGTTGTTCCAGGTTGGCTCTTGGGTGGATTTCAACGTACGCAGGATTGCTTGCTTGCGACCCAAATATTCGCGGAGCAAATCGAACGAGGAGGAGACGAATCGCTGGTAGTGTACTGCAGATGAATCCAACTTCAATCTCCACTGTTGACCAGTACATGATATCAAACTGGTCCCAAGTTGGATTTGACGTCGAAGAGTAGTACTGAACAGACTTGAGGCGGAGGCAAGAAACGACCGTGACACTTATCACGACAAGGATTAGAAACGGCATCAAACTAGTAGCAGCAGGAAAAACTCACGTAATACCGGCCATGAACATGAGCACGGCTCCGACCTTTTTTTTCCAGTGTAGTTGCAGCTTGTGCAGCTGGCTCATCGGAATGGCAAGCAGCCACAGATCGGACGCGACGCTAAAGGTGCTGTTGACCCAAGCGGCGGCATTGATGTTAATGCAACGTCCTGATACCGAAGCATCATGTATATGCTCCAACTTGTCCCACTGGTACCGTATCGGTACGCACTGAAAGATGATGACGAGGGTGCAGACGGTAGTGATGGCGACGTGAACAATGACAGTCGCCCAAATGACAGTGCGTATCCTGCGCCCAAAGAAAATATTGAGGTAAAAGAGGGCGCACGTCGTCTTCAATAGCAGCATCAATACGACGTAGCAGACCTGGATAGCGACAAAGTACTGCCGAAAGGCGACCAGTGTGGGCAGGTCAAGGCCCCAGACGTCGGTGCCCATGCCATTGGAAGTGATGCCAAAGAGGATGACGGCGAGGGCGGAGAGACCAACGATGCTGGCGGCGATGAAGGTCCATTCCTCGCTGTGGATGTGCCGCGATGCGCTGGAAAATTGCTCGTACGTGGTGCGCAGGGGCGCGCTGAAGAAGTTCTTGTACGTCAGCGGTAGGGGAGCGCTGAAGAAGTGCTTGTAGCTGAGTCGCAGAGTCACAAAGAGGATGGTGACTGGTGTCATGGCAATGGTCATGGTTTTGAGCTTGGTGGTTTGACTGCGCACTGGCGTGCCGCATGCCGTTTCTGTCATGTTTCTCGTGACTGGAGAAGGAAAGTTAGCCGGGAGACACGCAGAGCTGGGAAGAAGTTGGGACCGGCCCGTCGTCGTACATATCGCCTCTGGCATCCCGCACGAGCCCAAGACGCAATGGTCGATGGTTCTCTTCGTTTGTATCTCACACAGACATGCCTCGTCGAACGAGGGGCATTGTTGCTGTACACATGGCATCTTTTCCAAGTCAGCTGCTAGTATGCTAGAAGCCAGGCATCCATGTGCGCGCAGTTACTCACTGCACAATGAGGCCATGCTGTCTCTGTAATGTTGACGCGACTATACGCAGTCGTAAAGGGCCATGGTGTTGCAGCAGGAATGGCCGCGCCAAAGCTAGAGGGAATGCCGACGACGGCAGGCATTATGTCGATGTGAGGAGGTCTGTAATCATGTTTGCCAGGAGAGGGCGCGGAGAAACAAACGTCTCTTATTTCAACCTCACGGAATGAGACAAGTTTCAAGGGCAGATGAAAAAAAGGTGGGTGATGGAGGGACTCAAATATCTCGGCTTTTTGGCATTCGCTTCAGTGCTTGATGGGATGCATCGGATCTGCTGATTGGATCAAGATACTGTGCATGGTCTGAGCGGAACAGACAGGATCATGGAGCGAGCAACCATGTACATACATGGTTCAACGGAGTATCCGTATCCGCGCCAGCACGGAGTATTCCGCCGCTTGCATCAAGGTAGTGGCCTGTATCTCCCCTTGTCGCGCTGTAACGTGATGAGCGAGACACGTAGGTGGAGGGTCGACAAGGAACCCCAGACCGCGGTAATTCGGGCCCAGCTGCCGTGCAGGCGAGGACGGCGCCACTTCAGTCTGCAGTAACCCATCAAAGTGTCCTGGCGAGGGAGTAGGGAGTAAGCTGTCCAATTGCTTCGCTGGCTAGGCAGTTGCTAGTATGAGTCAAGTTCACGCCAATGGCAAAGCTAACACCGCCAACACCCCCATGCGCACCAGTCGCTACACTGGGTACGGCTTAGCCAGCTGGCCGGCGCGGAAGCTATTCCATCAGCACGCAAAGAGCATCCAAGTGTTGTACTCAGTTCAGTATCCACGTCCCGAACTGGCTACTCCCCGAGCGGGGGGCTCGATGAGGCACGTCCCCCGTCATGATCGACGTATGGGATCCCGGGCCGGTAGTCTGTGTCCATGTGACGATCCACAAGCGAAGTCGCGAAAGGTTGATTGAGGTTGCAGCAACGCTCGTACCAATTGTCTCGAATCCCCCCCTCTTCATGGAGGGGGCCGTGCGAACTAGGAGGAGGGCCGTTGGCGCTGCCGAGATGACCTGATTCTGACAGGAGAACCGGGGGACAAGTCCGCATTTCGTCGGAACTTGGGACCTTGGCAATTGGTGCCCCCTCTTCCGTGTTCTTTTACCAGTATTTTGCAGTCCCCTGAAACCTTGAAAAGGAAAAAGATTACCCCTTTCCGCGGGGCGTTCAAACGACCCTGCCTGTCCTTATGTAATCTGCTACGCTGGTCAGCGGGGTAATTTCTATAGTACCCAGACCTACGTATAATGGCAGCCTCGCGCCGCAAGGCTACGGCTACCTATGGCTGGCTGAACCCTAGGTGCAACCCGACAGGCATGCCCTCATCAAAACGGGTGACTACGGACTGAAAGCACGTGTTTAACGCAGCCAGAAAACCTGCTGTACCTGGATCCGTAATTTTTTTTGTAGCAGCCTTTTTTTTTTTGGCCCTTATAATTTAGGCTCCGTGATTCACGCCGCCGCCGCCGCCGCCGCCTTGCCGGGATCAAATTTCCCCGCTTCCCGCAATGAACCGCCCGCCGCCGCCGCGCCCTGCTGCCCAGCAAATGGTCAAACCGACCAGCCAGACGGCCGCCGCCGCCGACAGCAAGCGAGTCAAACGATGGGCCCCCCGGGGCAAGACGGGCTGTGTCACCTGCCGCCGCCGCAAGGTCCGGTGCGACGAGGCCAAGCCCATCTGTGACAACTGCGTCGCCACGCGCCGGTACTGCGCCGGCCCGTACTATCAGGACTCGGCGCAGGCGACGGCCGACGGGACCAAGAACGCCGCCGTCGTCATACCACGCTTGCGCGGGACGGCGCCGCCCCGGAGCGTGCGGCCAACGAACCACCGCGGGTGGGAGATTGCGCCTCACGGCTGGGATGTGGTCGAGGCTTTTGAATATCGTAGGTTTTCTTTCTTATTCGCGCCGGATTGTTGTTTGCGCCTGGCTCCGTCTAACCTTGTAATCACGCACAGTCGGCCTTTACATCATACCGCATAGCGTGGCCATGGACGTCATGGCCACCCGGCCCGCTACGCCCGTTGCGCTGGCCGCCTACCCCGGCTCCGTCAACTCCGACTCATTTCTCGCGCGCGTCATTGCCGATCGAATCGTGTGGGTGTCGTGCTGCCAGCGGACCGCGCTCAGCCCGAGCACGCTGCACGGGACGAGGGACCTGTGGTGCAAGTTTCACGACCTCATCCAGAAGCACCTGGCCCAGCTCAACTACGACCTGACCCATGTTCAGGGCGATTTTCTAGCGTACTTGCTGAAGAAGCGAATATTTGAGCGAATCTGCGACTTGATGGAGGCCGAGGCACGTTGACCCAGAACCCAAGCTGCATACCCCACGGTGAGACCTGGAAATTGCTAACTTGTTGGATAAGCACATTTTATGCCTGAACGGGTGGCGAGCCCATTTTGACGGGTATTTTGCCCTTTTGAACATGTTTGGTATTCCGAAACGGATACCAAAAGAGAATCCCGTCTTTATCGACATGCTGCGATCCATGGCGGTGTGAGTTTTGTCCGGTCTGCACCGCACTATCTACTAAAGAGCTAGCACTAACCTCCTTCACAGCAACTCCGTTGTTGGCAACAGTGTATCCAGAATCGACAAGCAGCTGTCCAGCATATACGAATTCGACGACACCGAGATCGTCAACCTCTTTGGGGAGACGTGCTTCACGCCCTTTCCCTGCCCCAAGGCGCTCTTCGCCGAGCTCGCCGCCATCAACCGGCTGCGGCTCACGCTGTCGACGGGCACGACCGCCGGCCTCCCCATGCCCGAGACCAACGCCGTCTTCAAGCGCATCCAGGCCTTCCACCCCGAGACGTGGAAAGACACGGCCGAGTTTGACATTCCGCACACGCCCGAGGTGGTGCTCGTCGCGCGCATCTTCCAGCTCGCCGTGAGCCTGTACGGCATCCAGGCGCTCGGCCTCGAGCACGTCGACTCGAGCGCGCCCGACAAGGCGGCGGCCACGGCGGACCTGCTGCTGCTGCTGCACAAGACGCTCAAGTCGCCCAAGTGCGTGAGCGTCATGACGTGGCCGTGCGCCGTCGCGGGCGTCGCCGTCGCCGACGGCCCAGAGGCGAACCGCAACCTGGTCCTGGATATCTTGGTGAGGATCGACTCGGACGTGCTGGCGTACGGCATCGCGGCGCACACGATTGAGCGGCTGCAGGCCTTTTGGCTCACCAAGAAGACGGGCTGGGAAGAGTGCTGGGGCGACTTTTACCTGCTCTGGTAAAATTGAAGCGGTCCGCTTGCACAGGCGCAATGTGCATCCCGTACAACCTCGTCGGACCAGAACATCCGCGACAACATACTCGCAATGTCAGCGCCATGGCTGTGTGGCAGGGAACAGGGAGCCGGGGCCGCCGGCACGCTACTTTTCGATGTGTGCACTGACTTGGATGTCAAAAGCCAATAATTCGACGCCCACATGGCCTTGTCCGGCGGCTGAGATGCACCGGCCATGTTGAAGTCACAAGGACGTCGTTACCCGCCCAAGTACAGCGTAGCGTGGTGATGGAGTCAGAGGAAGCAAAGCTAGCGACTTCCTAGTGCAACATAACGGTAACCAGAACGTCTGAGCACAGAGTGTCAGTAACAGAAGGAAGCGCTCCAGTCGCCACACCAGCAATGATGCGGGCATTTTCCAGTTATGGTTGGGTTGAAGGACTATATATAGATTGCTGTCTTGCCCATGGCCGGACTGCTTTGATTACCCAAAATAGGAGTCTTTTAGGAGACTGCGCGATAACCGCACGAATCATTCCGTCTCGAACGAGAATACGTATATGTGCTTTCTGCGGTTGAATGGTAATCATCATCTCCCAGGGTAGGGGTTCTACGGCTGTGGCTCCGGCTCCGAACAGCTGGATTCGAAGCCAGTATCGCATTTCGGGGACTTTTGTGCAGATCGCATCCGGTCACCCAATGCAGCGGTGCGCGCAAGGGGGGATCCGGGGATCCGTTGGTGTAGCGAGGAAGCTTAGTGTGGGGGACCAGGGTCGTTTCTCAGTTCAACTACCGTTGTCTCATCAGAAAACTGTCCGATAGACTAGGGCTGTTTTACTAGACTTTCTACTAATTTGACTAGAGGACAATAATCTGCCGAACGATGTAAAGGGATTCATTGTTTGGAGTACTGTATGGATACCCCGCCTTGGTTTCGATGCGACAGGGCTGGACGGGTTCTTCCATGTACCATGTATCCTCACAGAAAGGAGCCGGCTAGTTCGTAGACCATTTACCTTTCAGCCAGCCACCGGCACTGTACGTTCATTGCCGATGCCAGGGGACCGGGTTACCGATGGACATCCCGGGACCGGGAATGCGGACGAGTTTCATTCCCCTCTGAACCTGCGGGATACCCCAGCTCACCCATCCTTGTTGTACACGCTCTGGAACTTGTATCAAGGTCACCTCGAAAATATAGCCATCCTCCCTAAAAGGCCCAACCCCTGACGGCGTCCCCTTCATCATCCGCTCCCCGCCATTGACCCTCGTCAGCAGCGCGAGCGACTGCGGATCCGACAACCCCACAGGCAAGGCAATGAGGGGGCCAATGGGGCATGACTGGACATCGTATAGTATTCCTCCTGAGATCCAAATCGCGATCAATACCGAATCATGTGCTTTCTATGCCACCTATCGTAATTCGGGGATTCGGAGGGGGTTCGCCAACTGAGCAACATCTTTGGCCCACTCTGGCACGTTACTGTCCCAGGCAGCAGACGCGGTGGAATAGCCCCTACATGCTTTGTACCACATCTTGTCACTCTCTCTCATCGGCTCGATACTTGTCTGGCATTATGGGCGTGTTATTGCGGGCGTGTATGGCGTCAAGTGCTGGTATGCGTGTGTGATGAGAACTCGTGGCGGCGGCGGGAGTGGGCAGGCCACAGCGAATCGAAGAATGGTTATAGCATAATTATGAGGATGAATCCGAGAGAAGTCTCCTTGCAGCAGCATGTCTAACTATTAGTAAGATGTTGCACCGAGAAAATATATGGACGGGAGGATTGCAAGTTGGTGACGTAGCGGCCCGACTGTGAAAGTCACAGTCTCTGTACGCGGGTGCATACATGAGCAGGACTGGCTACCCATTCTTACCAACTTTTCAACTTAACTCCTTGCATGTTATACTGTCATGCTGTGATACGACATTTTCTGTTGTCGTCTTCCCATGGTGAATGTAGCCGGACTTGGACGGTGGCCGAGGTGGTATGGCGTCTGATATGGAGTATCACAACTAGATCAAATTTGATAATTCCACCGACTTGGGAAGCTTGAGTATTTCCTACAAGAGAAAAGCAGTGGGCCGATTTTTCTGCTTTGGTACTCTCGTTGGCCTTGGGCGCGGCCATGACAATGTCGACTAACTTGTCAAGTAAACGGGGGATTGCAGACTTTGGACTTGGCCGCAACAGAAACGGTAGTGAAATTTGATTTATTATGCGTCATTTTATTATTCACAACGGAGTAGAGCAATACCTGAATGTACCCATTGTCAAAAAGATGCTCGTACAAGTGCTTTTGCAAGTGGCTTTGCTGGTTGCCCAGACACTTGACGAATCGGTAACTACACTCGGCAGTGAACAAAAGTCACGATAAGTAGGCATGGGGGCAAAGCACCTCGCTTAGACCGTTGAGAATGAAATTTGTTTAACCGAAAAAAAAAAAAAGCCTCAGGCTTAGAGTGAGGTAAGCGACTCACGATACATAAACGGCTGGCAATGCCCGGTCTAAGCCGCACAGCCCACGCCGTCCGTGTTTAATAGCGCGCTGAGTACAAGAGGCCGCCCGCTGTACGCGTACAAGTCGCTCATATAAAGTACCCTTCCAGACAGCCTTGGCCTTGTATTGAAAGAACATTCGCCAAGACACCGGCGGAAAAAAAAAAGACCCAGCCTCCCAAAGCTTGAGCGATTCGGGTAAATAGGAGCATGTGGTGGTGATGATGCGCCGGCCTGGTTGGCTACTGATGGGGGCCGTGGCTGCAGAAAGGTCGCTCGATTGGCCCTGAACCAACTAGATGAGGCTGTGGGGGAGGCTTTCTCATCGCCTTTTTTTCAACCTTAATTCTTCCCTGCATGCTTTGTTACTTCAATATGGAAGCGCTGGTCGCTATCGCGGCGGTGAGATTGGATAGAAAGCTGGCCGCACGCAGCTGGTCTGGTTGGGGGCGCTGCTTCATCATGTCGCGTGGGATGTAATACAGTAAGTTGTCGATGGATGTCGGATGGATTCCCCGCCTTTGCACTGCCTCAATCCCCTCATTCGGGTAGTGT
This sequence comes from Cordyceps militaris CM01, assembly GCF_000225605.1. NCBI lineage: Eukaryota > Fungi > Ascomycota > Sordariomycetes > Hypocreales > Cordycipitaceae > Cordyceps > Cordyceps militaris. The sequence goes on along the minus strand of NW_006271974.1, from coordinate 2,154,979 downwards.
TACTGTTGGACGAGGCACGAGGCACGAGGCCCGACGATGCAGTGTGGTTGAGACATGATGTAAGCTGCAGGAAGACGGAGATTGGTGCTGCAAGATTTGTGTTGCGAGGCGGGTATGAGCGGGTAAGGAGTATATTTAATGAGAGGCAGCATATGTGCGTCTATAGCCTGATTCGAATTTGAACGTGCTACGTGGCCCTATATTCTATATTCCCTTGTGCACTGCACTGATTCTGCACTGGCTTGCCACCACAGTGATGTAGAAACACGTAGAGACCTTCTCCGAGCTTTCGAGCTTGCAAAGCTGCAACTACCCCATCATCGCCTTCATCATGGTCGATCAGTTTTTACATTTCCATCTTCTTTCAAAATTGCCGCATTAGAGGCTGTGCAAATAGTCAACTACACCAACCAAGTCGTTGTACTTTCAAGTCTCACGACACCAAACCATCCCCCTGTGATACACGGCAGGCACCCAGCGATCAGCAAACGACCCAACAAGACCATTGTCGCGCCAAGCAACGACCGTCTACTTTGACGTAATGAAACTTGTTGAATACATCGTGGCTATGCTAGAAGAAGATCCCCTTCCGTCGCTGCGTCTTCACAGCCTGTTGCCCCCAAAGTGGCAAGTCGCCCGCCCAGTCCGTCCACCCAACCGCCGACAGACCTAGAACTAGCAGAAACCCGGAGAGACGAGAACAAAACCTCCCCCTTTGTAGCCAAAACAACATCGTAGATGCAAATTTTAAGCTCATTCCCCGACCTTCCGTTTCGGGTTCGGCCCGCCAAGCGTTTTGGCTTCTGAAGAAGCCAAGCTTTTTGTTCTCGCCTGCCAGTGGGCGATGCGCGCCCGTGTCTCGCGACCTTTGATTGTTTGCTCAGCCTCCTTCTGCCGGCCATTAATATTGGCCGTGGGCTGCCCAAAAAAAAGGAGAGTTGTCTGAATCATCAAAGCAATCAAGCATTATACTATTCTACCACAACTGCTTTACTCTTTCGGCTACCAACACAAAAAAAAAAAAAGAAACAAACCCACCCCTGTTGATGAAGCGACTTGACAGCAAACGGCCCTCGCATCACCATTCACCATGGCGAGCAGCACCCTGTCCCCCGACTCCATCGAGGTTGTTGGCCCCTCCCGCAACCGCTCCCTGAGCAGCGCCGACACCATTGCCTCGTCGACCCTCTCCAACCCCTTTCTCACGCCCAGCACGCGGAGTTGCGCCTCGAGCGTGCTCGAGGACCCCGAGCACGCGCTGCGTCCCGACCCCGGCAGCGAGGCCGACTTTGAGGTCCCCGGCGGCAACAACCCGTTTGCCTTTTCCCCGGGGCAGCTCAACAAGCTGCTCAACCCCAAGTCGCTGTCGGCGTTCCAGGCCCTCGGCGGCCTCGACGGCATCGCCCGCGGCCTGCAGACCGACGTCCATGCCGGTCTGAGCCTCGACGAGACGGCCATTGCGTTTCCCGTCTCCTTCCATAATGCGGTGGGCAGGCCGGCGCCGGGCCCGCCAGCGCCGTCGGGATCGGTGACGTCGTCGTCGCCCTCGCCCACCACGGACGCGTACGGGGACCGCATCCGCGTCTTCAAGCGCAACGTGCTGCCGCCCAAGAAGGCCACGCCGCTGTGGAAGCTCATGTGGAACGCGTACAACGACAAGGTGCTGATCCTGCTGACCGTGGCGGCCATGATCTCGCTCGCGCTCGGCCTGTACGAGACGCTCGGCGTCGACCACCCGGACGGCGCGCCCGCGCCGGTCGACTGGGTCGAGGGCGTCGCCATCTGCGTCGCCATCATCATCGTCACCGTCGTCGGCTCGCTCAACGACTGGCAAAAGGAAAAGGCGTTTGTCAAGCTCAACGCGCGCAAGGACGACCGCGAGATCAAGGTCATTCGCTCCGGGAAGTCCTTCATGATCAACGTCCAGGATATTCTCGTGGGCGACGTGCTGCATCTCGAGCCGGGCGACCTGGTGCCCGTCGATGGCATCTTCATCGACGGCCACGGCGTCCGCTGCGACGAGTCGTCGGCGACGGGCGAGTCGGACGCGCTGAAAAAGACGGCCGGCGCCGAGGTGTTCCGCGCCATTGAGGCGGGCCAGACGAAAAAGGACCTGGATCCCTTCATCATATCTGGTGCCAAGGTTCTTGAAGGTGCGTACTTGCACACAATTGACAACCGACGCAGGTCACTAACAAGGACGTAGGCATGGGCACCTTTGTCGCAACATCAGTCGGTGTCAACAGCAGCTTTGGCAAGATTATGATGTCCGTCCGCACCGAGACCGAAGCCACGCCGCTGCAGAAGAAGCTCGAGAAGCTGGCCATGGCCATTGCCAAGCTGGGCAGTGCGGCCGCCGGCTTCCTCTTCTTCATTCTGCTCATCCGCTTCCTAGCCGGCCTCCCCAACGACGCGCGCGATGCTACCACAAAGGCCTCCGCATTCATGGACATCCTCATCGTCGCCATCACCATCATCGTCGTGGCCGTGCCCGAGGGCCTGCCGCTCGCCGTCACACTCGCCCTGGCCTTTGCCACTACGAGGCTACTCAAGGAGAACAACCTAGTCCGCGTCCTACGTGCGTGCGAGACCATGGGCAATGCCACGACCATTTGCTCGGACAAGACGGGTACCTTGGTGAGTCCAAAACAAAAGCCCCCCGCAACAATGTGAACACCTGAGGCTAATACGTAAACCAGACGACAAACAAAATGACTGTCGTTGCTGGCACATTTGGCTCGACCAGCTTCGCCAAAGCAGCCACCGAGTCCGAAAAGACCAGCGAACAGACCGTCAGCCAGTGGGCGTCGGCCCTGCCCCAAGCCACCAAGGATATGCTCGTGCAGTCCGTCGCCATCAACTCAACCGCCTTTGAGGGCGAGGAGGACGGCCAGACCGTCTTCATCGGCTCCAAGACGGAGACGGCGCTCCTCCAGCTCGCTCGGGACCACCTCGGCCTGTCATCGCTGCGGGAGACGCGCGCCAACGCGCGCGTCGTACAGATGATGCCTTTTGACTCGAGCAAGAAGTGCATGGCCGCCGTCATCGAGACCCCCGCCGGCTACCGGCTGCTCGTCAAGGGCGCGTCCGAGATCCTGCTCAAGTGCTGCACCGAGACGCTCGAGCCGCACGACCTCTCCTGCACGCCCCTCGACAAGCCGCGCGCCAAGGCCCTACGCGCCGTCATCGACGCGTACGCCGGCCGGTCGCTGCGCACTATCGGCCTTGTCTACCGTGACTTCCCCACCTGGCCGCCACCGCAAGCCGAAGTCGTCGAAGGCGTGGTGCAGCTCGCATCGCTGCTCCGCGGCCTCGTCCTCGTCGGCGTCATCGGCATCCAGGACCCCGTGCGGCCGGGCGTGCCCGAGGCGGTGCGCAAGGCGCAGCACGCGGGCGTCGTCGTCCGCATGGTCACGGGCGACAACATCATCACCGCCAAGGCGATTGCGGCCGAGTGCGGCATATACACCGAGGGCGGCGTCGTCATGGAGGGCCCGCGCTTCCGCCACCTCTCCGAGGCGGAGATGGCGGCCGTCCTGCCGAAGCTGCAGGTGCTCGCGCGCTCCTCGCCCGAGGACAAGCGTGTGCTGGTCACGCGGCTCAAGGCGCTCGGCGAGACGGTGGCCGTGACGGGCGACGGCACAAACGACGCGCCCGCACTCAAGGCGGCCGACGTTGGCTTCTCCATGGGCATCGCCGGAACAGAGGTGGCCAAGGAGGCTTCGGCGATTGTACTCATGGACGACAACTTTGCGTCCATCATCACGGCGCTGAAATGGGGCCGCGCCGTCAACGACGCGGTGCAGAAATTTCTGCAGTTCCAGATCACGGTCAACATCACGGCCGTGCTGCTCGCCTTCATCACCGCGCTGTACAGCGCCGAGATGAAGCCCGTATTAAAGGCCGTGCAGCTGCTCTGGGTCAACCTCATCATGGACACGTTTGCGGCGCTGGCCCTGGCCACGGATCCGCCCGACGACCGGATTCTCAACCGACAGCCTCAGGGGAAGAAGGCGCCCCTCATCACCATCAATGTACGTTTTTGCCCTCCGATTCTCTTATTGTTCCCCCTCGCTAACAAACCTACAGATGTGGAAAATGATCATCGGCCAGGCCATCTTCCAGCTCGTCATCACCCTCGTGCTCTACTTTGCCGGCCCGCAGATCCTCGGCTACGGGGGCACGGAGCTCGACACGGTCATCTTCAACACGTTTGTGTGGATGCAAATCTTCAACATGTTCAACAACCGGCGGCTCGACAACCGGTTCAACGTGCTCGAGGCCCTGCACCGCAACCACTTCTTCATCTTCATCTGCCTGCTCATGGTCGGCCTGCAGGTCACCATTGTCTTTGTCGGCTCCCGCGCCTTTGGCATCGTCGCCGGCGGCCTCGACCCCGAGCAGTGGGCCATTTGCGTCGTCACCGCCCTCATGTGTCTGCCCTGGGCCGTCGTCGTCCGCCTCGTCCCGGATGCTGGCTTCGCGGCCGTCGCCGGCTTCGTCGGCCGCCCGGTGGCGCTCGTCTACCGCGCCGCCGGACGCGGCTTTGGTAAGCTCTTTGGCATCTTCCGCAACAAGAAACAGAACAAGGAGGCCGCGGCGCAGCAGGATGTTGAGGCGGCGGTACCAAAGGTTGACATGCAGGAGACGGTCGCTGCGCCTCCTGCTATTGTCATTTGCGAGACACCCCAGGTCCAAATCACGGAGCCGGAGATCAATGAGAAACGACTGTCCTAATTTTATACTGTTTTTTTTTTTCATGTTTGGCGCTGGCGGTATTTGTCATGTTCTTGCAGTCTTAGATTTCATTCCCGTATAACAAAGCAACAACCTTTACTATTTCGTCTTCATTCCTTAATCGTGTCATTAAACAAACAAAAGCACTTTTGTCATTTTACCTCGTCATCTTCCCCCTTTTCATACACCACTTCATTCAACAATCACGAAACCTCCTCAAAGACCTGCTTAATCGACCGCAGCCCGCCCATGCCCGGGCCATGATTATGCCCAGCATGCTCGTCATCCTCCTCACCGGGCTCGCCCGCCCAGTCCGGAAAGCCGTCATCAAACAGCTCCTGAAGAGCCTCCTTCAACGCGCCCAAGTCGTCCCCATGCGCCGGGTCGCGCATGACGCGCTCCCAGTCGGCGCACTCGGCGTCGGTCAGCAGGCAGCGGTCGAGCAGGGCCTCGACGGCGGCGTGGTCGAGGCGCTCGCCGATGAAGACGAGTTCCTGGCGGCGGTCGCCCCACTCGCCGCCCTTGGCCATGTCGTGCTGCACGAGCGCGTCGACCTCGGCGTCGCCCGTCGTGTACTCGTCGGCCGGCAGCGTGCAGAACCACGGCCGCCCGCCGGCGAGCGTCAGCATGGCGCCCGCCTGCGACCAGTCCCCCGCCCGGTGCGGCCGCGTCGCCAGCAGGAACTCGCCCTTGGACCGGAACAGCCGCGAAAAGGTCGCGTGCGCCCGCTTGTTGGCCAGAATCACCTCGTTGGGCGGCATGTCGAGCGGGTCCACGGCCATGCTGGGGTCTTCCGCCGTGTCGGCGGCGGCGGCCGGTGTTTGTGTGGAGAGGAGGGGCTTTTGCTTTTCGGAGGGCGGAGGGGACGGGATCGTGCGCGCGGTGGAGTGGGAGCTGCCGGCCGAGTAGGCGGAGCCTTCTTGGGCTGAGCCGCTGGAGGAGCCGATGCTCTGAGCATCGTCCTGCTCGACGTCTTCCATCTCCTCATCTTCATCCCCGTCGTCGTCTTCCTCGTCCTCATCCTCGTCCTCGTCATCCTCGGGCTGCTCGAGCTGCAGGATAAACTTGTCGTAGAGGAGGGCAAAGAGACGGCGGGGGTGAAAGGGCCGCTGCCGGGAGTAGATGAAGCTCTGGACGTTGTACTCTTCCGTCTCGGGCTTGGGGGTGACGACCTTTTTGCCATTGACTTCGCGCACGGTCATGGCGTGCAGGTCTTGCAGCCAGCCGTAGCCTGTCTGCGCAACGTCCATCTTGAACAGCCCCGTGTTGACGAGCTGCTTGACATCCACCTTGCCGTAGCTGGATTCCATAATCTTGGCGCGGTGGTTGAGCTTCTTGACAAGGTCCACGATGCGGGTTCTTGTTTCCTTGGAGACCTGGTATTCGTTAGAATGCAGGCCTGAAAGACAGATGGCAAGCTACAAGCTACATACCATGTCGATTTTGTTCAGAATAATTATGTCGGCAAATTCAATTTGGTCGACCATGAGATCAGAGACGGTGCGCTCATCTTCCGGGGTGACATCGTCTCGGCGACTGGAGATTAGGTCGGCCGTATCAAAGTCGTGCAGCATGGTAAACGTATCAATGACTGTGACTGTGGTGTCCAGCTTGGCAAACTTTTCCAGACCGCCAACTTCCTTGCTACAACAATCATCAGCACACAAGTGGTTGGTCGCTCTCGGGAGGCGTTCACGTACAGCTGCTCAAGCACCCTCAACATGTCAGGGTCGAGGCCCTCGCCGCCCTCGTCCACGAGCTGGGCCATCTGCTCGGCTAGCCTTTTGTCAAACGTCTCGGCGACCTGCTCCGGCTCGCTGATGCCGCTGCTCTCAATGATGATGTAGTCGAAGCTCTGCAGCTGGGCCAGGCGGACGAGCTCCTCGAGAAGGTCGCCGCGGAGGGTGCAGCAGATGCAGCCATTCTGCAGCGCAATGACCTTTTGGTTCGTCTTTGTGAGGCGGTGTGTCTGCTTGATCAGGGCGGCGTCGACATTGATGCTAGGAGACTGGTGTTAGTGGAATTTTGTGACCTGTGGGTTTTTGCTATCAACTCACGCGCCAATGTCGTTGACGATGACTGCGATGCGAAGACCGTGGTTGCTCTTCAGAATATGCTGCAACAGTGTAGTTTTACCAGATCCCTTGGCAAACTTGTTAGGTCCCTGCAGAGAAGAGTACAAATAAGTCAAGCCAGGGTTGGCTTACCAGGAAACCAGAGAGCAAAGTCACTGGAAGGGCCTTGGGAGGCACCTTGGTTTTCGGGGCCTTGGAAGCCTTTTTGTTCTTGCCAACCTTGAATCTGTTGACCATCTTGTATGATTGACGCTAGAACCCTGTCAATGTGGGAAATTTGAATTTCTTTGGTGTTGAATTCAAGAAAATTGTGTAAAACAGACAGGGCTGGGGCTGGCTCAAGGTATATATAGCAATGAATTTTACCAGACGCACAATAATTCATCCATGCACGCCATACAATACAAACACAACCTCCTGCCAAACTGCATTCTTCCTGCCCTACTCACGCCATGCATCCCGAGAACTGGCTCATCAAGGTCGACGACGTACTGGACCATCAGGGTTGTAAAGGGTCGTGATAGTTTCGGGGCTGGCTTACATTCCTAGCCCGCTGATTGGGCAGACGCTTCCAAATCGGGAATCCGCCCCAGAACCTCCATCGAGTTCGGGGACAGGGGGGCTACAAAGCACGTTTTGCTGTGTTTTCTATTGGATGAGGTAGGTAATGATCCTTGGCGCCATTACGGCGAGATAGGTAAGGGGTGGTGCTGATTGGCTGGATGGCGTGCCACACATCTCCAACAAGGGATCGTGGGAAACACCATAGCGGTTCTCATGAGGCTGGCCGCTAGGACTCTGAACCTTTTGGGATGCTATTGAGTGCCTTTGCCGTTTCATGGCATTGGGTATATAAAGGTGCCGTGCCCTCGCTGTCGCTGTTCAGTGGCCGTAGTGATTGAAGGTGACGCTGCTGCGGCGCGCAAACGAAGCACTTCGCGATGACCATTGAGTTGTCGTGTATGCCGACACAACGCGTGCGGACCATGGTCGAGTTCAACAAGGTTCACACCTATCCACATCGGAGCATGTGGCGCATGAACATATTGAGAAGGACAGCATCAGAGCGTCGCGCAAGCGGTGCACTGGTCTAGACGAGCAGCCAACTCCAGACACGCCGACCTCGGTATCATATTGGCCGGAGTGTCTATCAGGGTTGTGCCCAGCGTTGGCAATGATTGGCAAACTTGATCGCCGCAGGTTAGCTGAGTTCTGCGGCACTGCGGTCCGATTTACCAGGAACGAAAGATAATCATGCCAAACAGACAGACGGACGGAGTAAAGACTTTGAGGAAAAAGACGTGAGAAGTGTCTAGGACTTTGAGACCAACCCCCAATTTTGTACAATTGTATGCTTCAAAACGGAGGACAGCACTAGCCATTCTATTCAGCAGTTGTTAGTGCGTCTGTCTGCAAAGTAGACCCGTGGCACACTGCGAAACGATGTCGAGGTTAAAAAAAAACACAACGAACCTCCAGGGAAAAAAATCTCGCGAGGCGTCTATTTTACCAACGAAGAATTGGATCGCGTGTCATCCGGCGTGTCGTTTGCGACACCGAAGCAAGACGTAGGCAAGATTGTGTCTTGGGATGAAGGATTGCCTGGACCAATCGAGGCAAATCTGGTGAAATATTGTGTGCTTGCGCAAAATAATCGCCAATAGTAATTTGAAGAAAGTCTGTGAAATTGGCCGGCTGTCAGTGTGCGCAAGATAATTTGGCAATTATGGTATGCCTAGCCTTGGCTTGCAGATCAAGGCATCAATCGTTCGCGAACTGAGCGCCGTGCCAGCGTCATTGGGCTCTGCCATACTGGAAGCTCGAGAACTCCGACAAGCTGACTAGAAAGTTATGTATCGGAATTTTGGAGCCAGACTCTGAGAACCGCCAGAGTATGGCAAAAGAGGCATTGAAACGGTCGTAGGCGGCGGTCCAGCCCGAGGTCCCCTCCGAGCTGGCACGGGTTGTCGGCGACCACGGATGGGTGTCGCCCTTGGGCTACCTTTTCCGCCTCGCTGACCGGGACGAGTAGCAGCCTCCGGTGCCTATGCTCGCGCCGTGGACTTGGGAACCGGGGCGCCGGGGCGGAGCCCAATGCGGAGTCGATCCGGGGACCCCGCGTCATCTGAGAGGGACCGCTTCGAGGAGCTCGGTACCAAGACCGGGGCTTGCCAGAAAAGTTGCGCGTAGTGGCGTTTGCGGCTCGGAATCGTTGTCTGATACAGACCGGCGCGTGGTGGCCAAGACTACAGCGTATACCCTGCCGGCGGAAACCGATGTATCGATGTAAAATGACTGAGTATCACCAGACACAAAAAGGGTTTGGGGTCACCAACAGACGTATCGAAAGTTTGTTGCGGGGGGCTTCTTCCATGGTAGAGGCAAGTCGACAGGATTGTCCGTCGAAATGGGACCCATGTCGGAGGACTCCGGTCGTGTTGCCGAAACGGCCATAGCCATTAGTTAGATAATATGACCTAATAGGATCCAGCTAGACTGTTCCCAGAAGTACCCCGCGAGGCTGGGGCAAGTCACAACGGTCAGCCCATTGTCATTAGGTAATGGACTTTGGGGTAGCCGTGAGGAAAGCCGCACACTGTGGGTGATAAGGGAAGAGCGGCGAGCAGCCTTGTCAACCTGTCATCTTGGCAGGATTCATTCACGAGTGCATTTGCCAAGTATGGGCATCTTGGAATCGGCTTGGTATTTCTGGGCATCAGAACGCCATCCCTTGACCCTAGCCTCCTAAGCCTTGCATCCAGTTTCCTTCGACTTGCGGCGTTGTTTGGTCGGTTGGGGCTGTTGGGCTGTGCGGGATACGTAAGTAGAATGCAAAAGTTCCTCCTGCTATGTCGCCGGGGCTGCCGGAAGCGGTGAGACATTCGCGGCATTGCAACTTGTTACTTGAAAAGAATCGGGCTGGTGAGGCAGAGCGTTGTCCTGGATCAAAAGAAGCACCCACCTCTGGGCTTTTGTGGTGGCTGTTTTTGGTGGGCGATGTTGGCTTTATTTTGTTGATGGCGGCATAATTTCCGCGGCGAGCTCCGCTTGTATTATTTCCGATTCAGAGGGGCGCCAATGGCCGGTGACAGGCCCTGCTACAGCGGTCCAATACAGTGGATGAGGCCTGTCAAATTGTGTCAGGTATCGCTAACAGAGCCGGTTTATAGCAGCTGGCACACCTGTAGCTACTGAGGATGCCAGCTGTCTGTCAGTACGACTGTTGTTATTACTCATCTTTTCCTCCCCCATTCCATCCGTCTATCGATCCTCAAACAGCAAACACCGCCGCCACGGCAGCCGAGGCGTGCACTTGCCGATAGCCTCTGGTGGTGGCGTCGCATGCTGCAGCCAAAGCTGACTTGGCGCATTTTCTTCTCCGTAACTGGATAGCTACCGACCGGCCCGCCAAGGAAGCCGAGGACGCCACGGCCAGGGACATGGGACCGGCCAACGACCTATCTCGATCCGGCTCGTCGCTTGCCATCAACGCCGACGCGGGCATCGATGTCTTGTCCAACAGAGGTCAGAACGAACGATGAAAATAAAAAGAAGAGCAAAAGGCACAAGGCAAAAGGCAAGGACCACGACAGGGCCACTGCCACCTCTTCAACCACACTACTCCGTATTCCACCGTCATCCGCGCCAGTCCCTTTGGGAGTGGAACCAACTACCTCATCCACCGCGTCATATCCACCAATACAGAGCTTTTGTCAAGCAAAACTGGCGACTCGACAAAGGTTCCCGTCTTGAACTTATTGCCTCCTCGATCCACCTTTGGCCTGATTCAGCGTCGACCCGCGCCTGGACGGTGGATCTGTCTTGTTGGACATCGAAACTTTCCATATGTCGCTGTCGGCATGACGGTCCAACCACCAGCTCGCGCAACGCATTGCCCGTCTTGCCGTCCTAGTATGGTTCGGTCTACAAGTCCGTCCGTCCCTACCTCTCAAGACTTGGCGGCCCATGTAACCATGCCAGTCTCTGGCCTGACTCTCGACTATGCTTTTGCCTTCGAAAGGGCCATGCCAGTCTCTGGCCCGACTCTCAACTACGCTTTTGCCTTCGAAACGGCGCATCAGAACCGAGTATTGCCGCCTTTTCTGGCCGACATAACCGTCGCATCCCCAACGAATACGCCTTCATATACTCACTCGTCCTATGGCTGGGAACCTTTGCTCAACCAGCTCCCTCCGCGGGCCTTCTCAAACTCCTCTCTGGAACTCTTCACGGCGCTAGCTTCGCAACCCCAGACCATGTTACCCATACCCACCCAGTATTATCATCAGCTGGTTTCCGACTGCCCTCTCGGGCTTTCATGCCTGCAAGCTCCCAGCCTTGCTGCTCGTCAGCTCCCCAAAGTCCCTCTTCTCCGGAGTCCGCAAAAAACTTGACGTCTTCCCCAAGTATTCACTCGGATGCTGGCCCGCCCGCTCATCTCCTCCTCCACATCCCTATCCTCCTACCCCATTGGGGTAGTTTGATTTATTCCTGATTCTATCTCAACCTATGAGCTAGTTCCCAATTGCCCCAGGTCACTTCTCCATGTTTAAAAGGACCCTGTCGCCCCTCGCCTGTCCGCCCGGAAAGACATTGGCTCTTTTGTTCACATCATCTTGCCTTTCCATCTCCCCAGGTCTGCACAGTGACGAGCTTCTGCGAAAGCTCACTCCCAACCATGGTCGGGCTCAGGAAGATTCTCTCCCGTCAAAAGACGAACCAGTCTGGCGACCACGAGGGTGAGCTCCAGGCCTTTCGCAAGCAGCACCGGTACGATCCTTTTCTCGGCGATGACAAGCTGCGCGCCGTCGACTCGGCTCTCGACTCGGGCAACGCCGAGAAACTCCGCGATCTTGACAACAGCTTGATTCAGGACGACTCGCCTTATCCCGAAGTCCGCGCTGCCGTACGTTTTCCCTATCGCGCATTTGCACCGCGAACCCGCACACAAGCATCGAAACTCATTGCTCCGAATTAGGTACCCAATACCGACGAGGATATGCCCATAAACACCATCCGAGCCTGGGTCATCGGTGGTATTCTTTGCACTATTGTGTCTGCCTGCAACGTACTCCTAGCCTTGCGCCGTACCCCCATCTCCATCAGCTCGACCGTTGTCCAGCTGGTCGCCTATCCGTACGTCACGTTGCATCGCTCTTCTCATACGCGAGGCTGTCCTCACATTTTCCTAGTATCGGCTGCTTCTGGGCTTGGTTTATGCCTGAAAAGAGCTTCCGGCTCTTTGGTCGCAACTTTGAGCTCAACCCAGGCCCTTTCAATGTCAAGGAGCACACAATCATCACCATGATGACGGCCGCTGGGTCCGCCATTAGCTATGCTTTTGATATCCTTCTTGCCCAAGAAGTATTTTACGACCAACATTTCAAGTAAGCAGACCTCCCAACCTCCCAACCTCACCATCAAGTCAGCTTCTGACCGGCTTGCAGATGGGGCTTTCAGATCCTGCTCGTCCTCTCGACGCAGGCCATGGGCTTTGGCATCGCGGGCATTGCCCGACGTTTCCTCATTTACCCTTCTGCCATGGTATGGCCGGCGACCCTCGTCACCTGCGCCGTCATGTACGCCCTGCACAATCACCAGCCCGCGGACCCCGCGGCCACCAATGGCTGGAAGATTGGTCGCTACGCCTTCTTCCTCATTGTGTCTTGCAGCACCTTCGTCTGGGAGTGGATTCCCCAGGTTTTTGCGCAAATTTTCCAGTTCTTCAATTTTGCCTGCTGGATCGCTCCCAACAATGTGCTCGTGAACCAGGTGCTTGGTGCCCAGTCTGGACTCGGACTGATTCCCATTTCCTTTGACTGGAGCATCGTCAGCGCCTTTCTCGGCAGTCCCCTTCAAGCGCCTGCCTTTGCCCTCGTCAACGTGGCCCTCGGCCTGGTCCTCGTGACGATTGCCGCCTCTGGGCTGTCCTGGGCCGGCCCCGAATTCTACCGCTACCTACCAATCAGTGCCAATACCAACTTTGACCGCTTTGCCAAAAAGTACAACACGACGCGCATCCTCACCCCCGAGTTCACCATGAACGAGACGGCCTACCGAGAGTACTCGCCCATTCTGATTTCTCCCACGTTTACGCTCTCCTATGGCATGTCCTTTGCCGCCCTCATCTCAACTCTGGTCCACGTCGCCATCTTCTACGGCCCTGATATTTGGCGCCGCAGCCGCAACATGCGCTCTGAGGAGCCCGACGTGCACCTGAAGCTGATGCGCAAGTACAAGGAGGCTCCCGAGTGGTGGTTCCTGGCCATTTTTTCTATGAGCTTTGCCTTTGGCATGATTGCCTCTCAAGTCTGGCCTACCCACCTGCCGTGGTGGGCATTCATCATTTGCATTGCTCTCGGCGTCGTCTTCTTCATCCCCATTGGCACCGTGCAAGCCATCACCAACCAGCAGACCGGCCTCAACGTCATCACCGAGCTGGTGGTGGGCTTTATGCTGCCGGGCCGTCCCATTGCCATGATGATGTTTAAGTGCTGGGGCTATATGATTATCTACTACGGTCTCAACTATATTTCCGACATGAAGGTTGGCCACTACATGAAGATTCCGCCCCGCTCCATGTTTGCCGCCCAGGCTTTTGCCGTCATTTGGCTGTCCCTGGTGCAGGTGGCGACGTACAACTTCTTGCTCGGCAACATCGAGGGCATCTGCACCGAGAACCAGCCCCAGGGCCTCATCTGCCCGGCCGCGCGCACCTTTTTCAACGCCAGCGTCATCTGGGGCGTCATTGGCCCCGCCAAGATGTTTGGCGCCGGCCAGCTCTTTGCCTGGCTCAACTGGTTCTGGCTCATCGGCGCCGCCCTGCCCGTGATGCAGTACTTGATCACCCGCCGCTACCCCAAGAGCATCTTTCGCTACATGCTGACGCCCGTCATCTTTGGCGCGGCCGGCCAGATCCCGCCCGCCACGCTCTACTACATCTGGCAGTTCGTCACAGTCGGCCTCGTCTTCAACTGGTTCATCCGCCGCCGCTACTTTGGCTGGTGGCAGCAGTACAACTACACGCTCTCGGGCGCCCTCGACATTGGCAACGCCCTCGCCAGTGTCGTCATTGCCCTCGCCCTCGGCCTGGGCAACGCCAACTTTCCCGACTGGTGGGGCAACACAGTGCCCTACAACAACCTCGACGGCTGGTACAATGCCACGACAAAGGTTTTTCAAAAGGGCCAGACGCCTCTGGGACCGGAAAAGTGGTATTGAAACCCCCCTCTAAGAATAACCATATGTCGGTGGAGTGTGTGTGTGTGGCGTGGCTTTTGTACATACAAAAAAAGGAAACTTGTACTTTGCTTTTTTGGCTTTTGGTGCCAGTCATTACGGGACGTCTTCCCCGAGACGCTTATATAGAATCATAGAAATGCATCGACCAGTATAGACGGCGTGCATGCTGGATGACATGTGTACATAACAAAACACTCGTATCATATTCCCATCACCTGTTACCTCTAGATTTCGACTTCTTAATTTATCATGAATATGTACGGGTTGTGTCACGGAAATCTGCTCGCTCTGCCCTGGCACGAAGGAGTTAAATAATTATGCCCGCAGGAGCAAGGGCACCCACCAAGGCTTTTTTACACAACACGATTTTTTTTTATACTTTTTCTCTCTCTTCAATTTCGTCGTTTTTCGTTGCAGCGTCAAATTAAACACTTGCAAGCGTCGTTCACCATGCATCTCATGACCCCTGGCCTCGGGCCCACGATCGTCGCTGCATGTCTTGGTCACTCCCACGTGTAGCCCTGTCCTCCCAAATGATACCTTCTTCCTTTCTTTGATTTTTGGCAGCAAGCAGTCACTTCTCTCCTCAGATTTCATAATGACCAGGAAACGACACGGCGGCGCAGGGAGGGTTCCATTCATTTCCTTTATACCCCACCACGGAACGATACATCGCCGCTTCCGCTTGTTTTGGCACATCCTTGATGCTTGAGAAAGGTCATTTCACACCAATCGTACGCCTACTCACTCTTTTTGATAGCAGATCGCTGGGCAGACAAACACGGAACCAGGGTGACTTGATGCTCGATGGTGGCAGGGTCCAGGTTATTGTCGCCAAGTCGCCGAGTGCAGAGCAGCATCAGGGAACAAGGGCTTGATGCTGGTTGACCGCTTGTCTTTTTTGTCGGATTGGCCTCTAATCCGTCGCTAACTACAACTTCATACTGGCGGCAGTTTTGCGTGCCTGGTCCCTGAGGAGAGACTGACAGGGCATCTCCTCTAGACACTTTGACTCGCGCGGATGAAACCGTCTTGAAGGTCGACACATTGAACGCCACCGTGAACTAGTGCATTCACCAATTGGCCAGCGATTGGAGCAGAGTCGTTGACCTTGGACTCATGGCGCTTTTGGCTGCAAGCTGGAAAAGGACTGTGGACGGTTCCTGGCCGCTTTTACCTGTTACCAGTGCTCTGGAGCCGCAAAGTTGACGCCCTTGTCTAGCGTTGGTTCTTTTAGCTGCCCAAGCAATTTTAGCCTGTCGCTTTTTCGTCCTGTCGTCCAGGTTTTTGACCCCACCGGACGCCACGGCGGTCCTGGCGTGCTTTGACTGGCTGGGTTTTGAATCGGGAAAGGAGGTCGATCAGGGGTTTGCATCCCTTGCAGTTTCGCCTGGCCGTGGTGGGCTGCGTTATTGCTTGCCAAGACGGGGGCCAAGGTATTTCGTGCATGGCTCTGGAAAGTATGTGAGCAGCCGGCAATCAAGTTCAGACGCCTGTCATCTTTTTGCACAATTTTCACACATGGGATCGCATTGTAGCCATCACCCCGCGGCAGTCGGCCGGACCAGGCCCAGGGGAGCACGCCCCTCCAGTTCCCGACCAGGTTGGTTGCAGAAAGAGTGGCCAAGTATTGATCATGCAGGAGGATGGACGCTGGCTCTCTGCCAGGCGTTGCGGCAGCTGGCACCTCGGTACCGATGTCGAGCGGATGAGCAGCTTCCGTGTCTTGAAGTGGGCGGACTGCACACATATTTCATTGTTATCAGGACTCGGACTCGACAAGTTAGAACACACTGACGCTGGCTTTGACAGGCGTTGGCGCGAGACAGGCAGCCCCAAACTCAAACTCAGGTACTCCTGTCAAGAGCAGCGCCGCAGCTAGGTCGTCTTTGGCCGCCCAACTTCAGCCCATCTAACATTCGGGAGGACTGCCCCAGCGCTAGAAGGGAATCCCTGTCTCTCGGCCCCCTGCCTGAAGGAGGGGCGACAAGGAGAAAAAAGGTGTACCAAGATGGTGTGAATTCGTCGTGTGCAATTAAGAGCGGCGGCGTTGGCCTTGGACCCCGGGAAAGTGGCTAGCCGAACAGGGAGTTTTCCTCTTCTTATTCTTTTATCCTTTTATCAATCGGTTGTGTATTTCTCTTTTTTTCATCATCGGCGCCGTTGTCGTTATTTTCGAAGCACGTTTATGTGTGTTTGTTACTGACAAGTTGTTGGATATCGCAGCTGGCAAACAAGCTACCTGCCTACAACCCTACGACTGGCTTCACCTTCCCCTCCTCCCCCGCACCCAAAATCGTCTACCTGGACTGCCACCCAAAAGCCCCCTTGAATCCTTCTCTTCCCCGCCGCCCGCCACCGCGAACCCGCCGAAAACCTGCGTCGAACCGTCAGCATAGTGATACACTGCATTGAGGGGAAACAGCCAAGCGATTGCGAGCCCACAGGCGGCCATCTCCGAGTCACAAGAGCACCACCACAGCGAATCAGCAGCCGCAGTACAACGGCCTCTGGACGAAGCAGCCAATCGAGCGTCCTGATACGAGCCAGAAAGAAGCACAGGATCTGTCTGGGCTGCAACCGCTGCACCACCACCGCCGACGCGCAGCAACACGCACAGCAGCGCAGCAGCACTAATCCAATCGAGCCCCCCCAGGCTCACCGAGAGGCCGAGACCGCCGCCCCAGCCCAACCCAGCCGCCGGTCGCCGCTGCACCACCGCCTTTGGCCGTCATGGGTCTCTTCTCCCGCAAGGATAAGACTCGACGCGGGGACGCTTCCCTTCCCGCCTCACATTCCACCAACAGCTTCGCTTCGTCCACATCTCGCCCTGGTATCAACAGAGTTTCGGCCGGAAGCATTACGCCAGGAGCCCCCCTCTCGCCTTTATCTCCTACCAAGCTCCCCAAGATGGATCTTCCCCGTCCCCCGGATCCCCAGCTTGACCCCGCCGGCTATCTGCGTAGTCTCGGCGCCGTGCGCGAGCGCACCAAGATTGTATTCGAGAAGACACTAGCCAACAAGCTACAGCATTTCGACGTGGATATGAGCAAGTTTACTGATGTCGTCACCTTTGTCTCCGGCTTAATCAAGGTACGCCCGCTTTCGTCGCCCGGTACCGGTCTCCAGCGCCACCCAGCAGTACCGGCGCACCCAACCTCACTCAATGCTACTACTTTGCATGCTGACCTGCGTATCTCATAGAGAGACTACGATGCGCCATTCAACACAATCCCCGGCCACGGGCGCTACCAGCACTTTTGCGTCGGCGGTCGCGATCGCATCGCTGACTTGCTGTCCAGTTGGCCCTCCACTGTTGACAACACGGAACGCTGCCGTCGCCTCATTGACCTGTTCCTCGTCAGCGTCCTGCTTGATGCTGGTGCTGGCACTTCCTGGGGCTACAAGAGCAATGAAAATGGCAAGGTGTATAAGAGATCCGAAGGCCTGGCCATTGCAAGCCTGGAAATGTTCAAAACGGCAAGTACCCTTTACCCCGCACGAGATGCGACGCACTGACACAATCTCAGGGCCTGTTCTCAGGCAACCCTGACAATAAGCACCAGGTAGATTTCCAGGGTCTCGCCAACTTGACCGTCGGTCAATTGGCCGCCGGCCTGCAATCTAAGCCCGGAAACGAGCTTGCCGGCCTGGACGGCCGTACGGATCTGTTGCTCAAGCTGTCCAGCGCCCTCAAAAGCAAAAGCGAATTTTTCGGTGAAACAGGCCGCCCCGGGAACATGATTGACCACCTTCTCTCTCATCCATCTACGCAAGCCTCGTCAATGCTCATCGTACCGCTACCTGTGCTGTGGAACGTGCTCATGGCCGGTTTGGCGCCCATCTGGCCACAGTCGCGCACATCCATCGACGGCGTCTCCCTCGGCGACGCCTGGCCCTGCAACTCAATGCCTCAGGGCGCCAGCGCCTGGGAGTCTATCGTGCCGTTCCACAAGCTCACCCAGTGGTTGACGTACTCGCTGATGCAGCCCATGCAGTCGCTGCTCAACATGCACTTTGCAGGCACCGAGCTCCTCACCGGCTTGCCCGAGTACCGCAACGGCGGTCTCTTTGTCGACATTGGCGTCTTAACGCTGAAAAAGGACGACACGGACCGTGGCCTCGAAAACTACTCAGACTACTGCCGCCGCACCGGCGTCAAGGGTGTCGAAGTTGCCCCCATGTTTGAGCCCAGCGACGACGTCATCGTCGAGTGGCGCGCCGCCACCGTCGGCCTCCTCGACCACCTCATCGTTGAGGTGAACAAGTATCTCAAGAAGGAGCTGGCGGGCAACGAAATGACACTGGCCCAGCTCCTGGAAGCTGGTAGCTGGAAGGTATGTTCCCACACCATGCATTGCAGCGTGCCTCCCTTTAACAACGATCAGGGCGGACGTGAAATCGCCGAAATCAACCGGCCAAATACTAAGGAACCTCCCATCCTCATCGATAGCGACGGCACCGTATTCTAAGCCAGTCTGATTCTTTTTATCGCGGTCGGGCCAAGCCAAGCCGGCACCTTGTATGAAGCCAGTCTGGTGAACTGCATAGCGTGAACGTTGGGGTCTACCTACCTACTATATTCCACAACGAAATGAAATAGAAACTTTAACCGACCATCGCTTAACGTCACGTCTTTTATTATTAGCCTTTTTTTTCTTAGACTATTTTCCTCGTTGCTCGTGCTTTTGTTTGTCCGGCTCTGTAAAGAGTGTCACCTACACAGAGGAAGCTGGGCCCGCAGAGATGGGCAGACTGGTTCTGTTCACCAATTCAGTCCCGTTTGTCAGTCTAGATTGTTCGATGATTGTGGGGATTCAAGAGAGGTGACTCTATTTTGCAGTATAAATTGTACATGGTAATTTTTTGATATCCCTTCCCCTGCGTCGTCTTTGTCGTCTTTTTATGCTAGTATACATCTCCGCCACATTCACCAAGATAATAGTACCTATTTACATACGCTCCGAGCCTATACAGAACACAAGGGCGACAAGAACATACCAAGGCGTCTATTTCTTGCCCTTGTACTTTCTGCTGAACTCGTCGCGCTCCTGCTGCTGGCGCTTATCCTCGAGCTTCTTCATGAGCTCCTTGCGGTTGCGCTCGGCCTTTTCCGCGTCCGTCGCGGCCATGCGGCCGCCAAAGCTGCCGAGCTGCTGCGACATGCCCTGCTTGGCGTCGCTGAGGCTGTTGTTGAGGCGCTCGGCAAGCGTCAGGGGCTTGACGACCTCTTCGGCGGTCGTCGTGCGTGCAGCGGCTGGGGCGGCGCCGCCGGCGCGGCGCGGTGCTTCGTAGCGGATGCCCTTGGGAATGTGCGCGGGGATGGAGGAGGCGGCGGCGGCGGCGGTGGCGGAGGGAGGTGCGGCCGCCTTGGCGGCCGAGGCGGCGCTGGGGGGAGGGCCCATGAGGAGCCCGAATTTGCGGCGGAGGACGGGGGTCTCGAGAATGAGCGAGGTGAGGAGGGTGGCGCTGGCAAAGGCGAGACCCATGACGTTGACGCCGGCGGTGAGGAAGCTGGTAAAGACGAAGCCGATACCTCCTAGGGCCCAGGCCATGGGCTTCATCATCTTTTTCTGCGCCTCAGCCATGTATTTTTGGCCAATCTAGAAACAAAGGTCACATTAGCATCAGAGCAGAATCAGTCGATTTGGGGGCAGGATAGAAAAACGTACCTGTAGTGACATAATCATGACACCCGTCGCCAGCGCAGGCAGGATAAACAGAGGGTCGCGGACCGTCAAGTCGGTAAACCACATGAAGCCAGCCTCCTCCATGCCCGGCACGGGCAGGTTGCCCATCTGGCGGACCAGCTTGAAGAGGCCAATGGTAAACGGGAACTGCACCACGAGCCAGAGCAGATTCCAGTTGTTCACGCCGTACTCCTTCTTGAGCAGGTCCGCGAGCACCTTGGCCTGCTGGCGCTTCTCCATGCCGTTGACGCCGTCGGCGAGCGACTCCTTTGTGAGACGGTTCATCTCGACGGCGCGTGGGTCGGCCTGCATGTGCGCGACGCGGCCGCCGTTGCGCATCTGCAGGATGTGCGGCACGAGCATGGCGGCGCGCAGCGCAAACGCCGACGCGACGATGCTCGCGCCCCAGCCAAGGCCCATCGACAGGTGCACGTGCTCGAGCACCCACTGCATCACCGTCGTCGGGCCCCAGCCGTTGTCAAGCCCGAGCGCCTGCAGGTAGCCCGGCTCGTTGGGCGACAGGTCGAGGAGGTCGGCCGCGCTCAGGCCGCTGGTGCCGCCAAAGTCGCTCAGGTCGCTGCCAGCGAGCGGCGGCGGTTGTGCGGCGGCGGTTGTCGGCTCCGTCAGGGACGGCGCGGCGGAAATGTTGTCGGTGGCGGCATCGGTGGCGCTCGAGGCTGCGTGTTGTTGCTCTGCGGCCGCCGCGGTCGCGGCTCGGTTCGCTTCCTCGGCAGCCTGCTCGCTCGTCTTGCTGCTGCTGCCGCCGCCCCAGCCCCAGAGGGAGAGGTTCCGGCTGGCGGCGACGCTGCCGAGGGCAATTGGGGCGGCAGCGCCGGTGCCGACGGGAGAGAGCCGGGCGCGCGTGCCGTGGCCGGAGAAGATGGCGGCATTTCGGCGGCTCGGGATCGATCGTGTCGCAAACGTGCGGCCCTGGAAGCAAGAGAAGCTTTGGCGTTAGGGGACAAAGGTCGGACAAGGAGGAAGGAATTCAGGAGCGAGGGGTGGGATTGACGTACGGATAGTCGGCTGATGGATGGGCCGCTTGTGATTCCCGAGGGAAGAGACCGGGCAATTCCTCTGCTGGGAATCATGCTGCCGGTTGTGAAGAGGTTGAGAAGTGTGACAATCTTAGACCGGCAAGGTCCATTTGGCGGCTTCCAGGCAACTTTTTTTGCAGCGACAACCGGGCCGGATAAATATCGGGGAACTGCCGACAACGGAATCGACAACAGCAATAGCAGCTAAACATGCACAGATTACAGTAAGGTTTTACAATGAGATTCTGGTTAGTGGTGATGAGATTTTATTGGTTTTTTTTGTAACTTTGTGTGCAGGTGCAAAGGCCCTACATAGACTTCCTTTGCGTGAGATTCCCCTCTCATGTGACCCTTCCCAACACTATTTTGAACGCGTGCCTCTTTTATAAACAGTGATGCTGGTAAATACTGCAAAATTCTATCCTGTATGGTATCCGTCGCATTACTCCAGACTCGAAACATCACTCAGCGAGACGCCGGGTACCCTTCGCTTCTCGCGCACCTCGACGCCGGGTCCAATCGAGTGTGTTCCTCTTCGCGTCAGGGGAAAGACCTGCCGATGATCATTAGCATAAACTCGTTCGCACTAGTATAAAAGCTGGGCTCGGTGCGGTAGCGAATCTGCTTCCGGCGGCCGTACCTTGGTGCCTCCCCATCCCAGCCGAAACGCCGCCTCGTGGGCAAACAGCTCGCCAAAGCCGAGCATCATGCCGTTGATGAACGGCAGCAGGATGTTGATGGCGGTGCCGCGCAGTAGCGACCACACGGTCGGGGGTCTGTAGAGGATGACGGGCGAGCTCGATGTCGACGCCGGCGAGGTGGAGAGTTCGTCGTCGGCGCCGTCGGGCGAGTACTGCTCGCTGTCGGAGCGCATCGTCACGCCCGACTCGGCGAGGGGGTCGTCGAGGGACATGTCCGGCGGGCTGTTATTGTTTTCCGGTGTTTGGGAGGAGTATGTGGCGGATTCCCGGGCAGAACTGGCAAGAGAATGTTGAGCGCGATCGGGGGAGCGATGACGGGCTGTTGAGGCGGCCTGGGGAAGCTCTTCGACATCCCTTATGTAATAGTGGGTCGCGTGCATAAGCCTTGCACAACTCGCGAGAAAGAGTTGTGAGTTGTTGAGTTCATTTACAAAAGTATATATTTTTATTACAATATTGACTCTGTCAAAAGGAGTTAATATTTGCGTTCAGAGCTGTTGTTGAGCCAGTGACCTCCAATATGAGAGTGATGATGGACCACCACGACTTGCTCGCCGGGGCGATGCCTGAAACCCCAACGATTGCGGAACGAGCCTTGTCAAGCGCGCAAGCTCTCTTATATTAAAAATCGCTTTGTATTCATCCTCCAGCAATATAGCTATCCTTCATTCCGCCCCGCCATTTTTTCGGAACGCAAATATGAATCCCGCGCAGCGCCATGTGGTCATGCTCTTACACCTGTACGTCTGTAAGTGGTCCATCAAGCCCAGCTGGACTCCGAGTCCTGTTGAGAAAGAATGTCATGGGGAAACGTTACCTGTAATCTTTGAGATTCTTGGGGGGTGAAAGAATTAATGAGCTATGTATATTTCTGAGCTCAGCTGTATATAAAACGATCGCGGGCTGTTATTCCGACTCCATGAGCTACACCCTCGCGGTCACAAGTCTTCCTCCATCGAGCATACTACATCAATCAGCCCAACATGTCGGATAACCTAAGCCTACAAGACAAGATTGCCATTGTAACTGGCTCCGGCCGTGAGAATGGCATTGGTGCCGGTATCGCCCTCGCCCTCGCCCTCGCTCGCAACGGCGCTTCTGTGGTTATCCACTACGTTTCAGATTCTGTCAAGGAGCGCGCCGCGCAGGTCTGCGAGACTCTCTGCAATGCCGGTAGTCGAGCTATTGCAGTGCAGGTCGCGCTCGATACTATTGAAGGCGCCAAACATCTGGTTGGCGAGACACTTGAAGGCTTCAACACGGATCATATTGACATCCTGGGTAAGAAACCATCTTGTGCATTCCACCGGATGTCGCTAATTGATCCGTGGCAGTGAACAACGCCGGCGTGGTCTACTTTTGCCCCATCACGGACGAGGTGAACACGAAGCAGCTCTCTGATGTATTTCAGATCAATGTGCTTGGCCCGTTTTACATGGTGCACGCGGTGCTCCCGTATATGCCCCGCGGCGGCCGCATTATCAATATTAGTTCCACAAACTCCAAGAGAGGCAACGTCAACATCTCTAGCTATGCCGCATCCAAAGCTGCGCTAGACAGCTTGACCTGGTCTTGGGCCGGCGAGGTAAGTATTTGTGGTGGTTAAGGGTTAGGGTTATCGCCTCCCGAATAGTTCCAATGTGACAAATATGGCAGATGAAGTAACATTTTAGATGCTAACAGTGCAAACAGCTCGGCCGGACCAGAGGCATCACAGTCAATTCCGTCGCGCCCGGCCCCGTCCTGATAGACCTCTACCCTTAGGGCCACGAGCAAGCCCTCATGTAGACCGAAGTCGACCTGACGCGGGCCGAGCACCGCGCCGGGACGGCGGCTGATGTCGGCGACGCTGTCCTGCTGCTGGTGAATGAAAAGTCGAGATGGATCACGGGCCAGTACATTTCTGTGAGCGGCGAAGTTACGTACTGACGCGGGGCGGAGCTGAACGCCTTGTCGGTCGCCCGATCTCAGCCGCATGGTGGCGGGTCGCGCAACAATGCATGGCAAAGCGCAATCAGGCCAGTGACATTTTGCTATTGGGAATTTAGCCTCGGACGCTATCGACGCCATGCAGGACCAAGTGTATTATGCACCATTGAAGTAGAGAGCTCGAAGCTGGTCGAAAACGATGATAAAGGCGGCGGAGCTTCCACATTTAGTGCTGTATTTTTCTTTCTGGTCTCAGACTTTCAAATTGATTTTAGCAAAATACAGACACATTCAGTCCAGTTCATGGCCTCTCCAGCTTCCGGCGTCGAGCCGCTGGAAATATTCGACGCGAGACAGGCTCTACGAATCGGTGCCTACCATGAAGCGCAAGCGGCCCTCAATCGGCTCCCCCGGGTGTCGGCGACAGCAAAAGACGCGATACTCCTACGTCTCGAGATTCTGACTGCGCAAGGTGATTTTTTGAACCTCAAAAAGTTTACCTCTAGTCTGCTCCAGGACACAAATCGGCTGGCGCCTGCTATGCTGGCCCTGGTGCGGCTCGTGGAAGCACGATGTAAGATGATGACGAACATGGCCATGTCCGACTACCTCACGGTCGGGATCGCGACGTGGGACCAGTCCTTGAAAGAGGTCGATTTGCAAACCTGCGATAATACCACAGTACATTTATCTGTCACCTCGAGTAAACACAAAATACTAATTGACGCCAGCTATTCCTCGAGGCCGAGTTCCATCGCGGAATGCATGCCTGTGTCCACTTCATCTACAACTCCAAAGAGACGGCCAACCGGCCCCGGGACACGGATTTCGGCACCGAATCACTCGCCGACTACCCGCTGCCCCTGCTGCGAAAAGACGCGGCCGTTCGGCTCACGACGGTCATCCGCCGCCTCCTCCAGCTGGCCAATCCCCACGCCGCCCTGAGCATCTTCCATGTGCTCACCGGGTGGTATACGCTCGACGAGGTCAACTCGGCGGCGCTGCTCGGCGAGATTCTCAGCCACGGCGCGCGCGACAGCCTCCTCGCCGCGCGCGTGTATATTGAGCACGCAAAGTCGCTCGCCCAGCGCGACACGTTTGAGGCCGGCAACGTGCTCATCCGCGAGGCCAAAAACGCCGTCGCCTTTCTCGGCGGGAGCGAGTTCGCCCACCAGTTGCGCCTCCTCGAGGCCAAGATGGCCTTTATCACCCTTGGCGGCCTCGACGCGCTCTCGGGACCCCTGTCCGCGGCCGTCATCGAGGGCGAGTACGTGGCCATGGTGCGCGACTTCACCCGCGCCGCGCACTACAACCTCGCCGCGCAGGCCGTGACCGAGTACATGGCCTGCGTCGACTACATCCGGCGCCCGGCGCAGGTCGACGAGATGCTCGCGCTGTCGGACCTGCTCGGCGCCACCAGCGGCAACGGCGCGTACCTGTGGACGGTGCGCCTCATCGCCCTCGGCAGCGCGCCGCTGCAGGGCCAGATCGCGCTCGGCCGCCAGAGCGTGTGGTGCCAGACGTACCTGGATAGCTACGCCGACTCGGGCGCGTGGGAGCTGGCGCGGCGGTACTCGCTGTACTACAGCGTCTACTACCACAAGATCGGCGACTGGACGCAGCAGCTGTACTGGTGCATGGCGGCCGAGGCGTTCGACGCGCGCATCACCAACGACCCGCGCACGAGGATGGCGGGCATGTACCACACGTTTACCATCATGATTCAGCACCTGCAGAACTTGCCGCCGGCCGACGACGAAGACGACGAGGAGGAGCGGGACGCGGTGCAGCAGTTTGGCATCGACGGTTACGAAGCCTGCCTAGAGGCGGGCTTCGAGGACTTGGCGCGCAGCTTCCTGGACAAGCTGGCACACATTGGCATCGTGCCCACGGCGCTCCTCGACGCCTCGCAAGAAGAGAGCGCGTCGTTGGCCGTGGCGCCGCTCGGCGAGCCGAAGAACCTCGACTCGTCGGAGCTGCTCGCGCTGTACCTCGAGCAGCGCGACCTGCTGGACCGGCTGCTGGACCACGACCGCGTCGACCAGGCCTTTGCGCTGCACGACCAGCTCGAGGCCTACATGGCGCCCATCTTCGAGGTGCTCCGCCACGGGACCAACCTCAAGCTGCGCGCGGGCGACTACGCCTTGATCCAAAACGCCATGGACGTGCGGCTCGCCAAGGGCCTGCTGCGGTCCGACACGGCCACCGACGAGCACCGGGCGCGCGCGTTGGCGCTGGCCCGCACGACGGCGGTCCGGTGCGCCGACACCGGCCAGCTCGAGACGCAGCGCCAGGCCCTGCTGGTCGCGGCGCAGTGGGCGTTCAAGAGCAAGGGCCCGAACTGGGGCCGCGACGTCGTCGACCTGCTGCGCGACGCCGACGACTGCATGGACACGTCGCGCAAGCACGTCAGCGCCACGTCCCGCCTCGACGCCCTGGACCAGAAGCAGCACCTCGTCGCCAGCTACGGCCGCAGCGACGTGTACGTCTTTGGCTACATGGTCATGACGTCGCTCAAGGACATGCATCACGGCCTGGCCGTCCTGGACCCGGCCGACCGCATCTCCGCCACGGATATCTGGGCCTGGATGCAGCGCGGCAAGGGCCGCAGCGTGATTGACCTCATCGACGCAGCAGGCGCGGCCGCGGAGCAGCCGGCCGTCGCCGCCGAGGATGCTGCAGCCGACCAACCCCCATCGGGCGCCGCCGCCAGCTTCGACGTCGGCATCGCCCTGCACGACGTGCAGTCCATGGCCAGCGACTACGCGCTGAGCAAGCCCTGCGGCTCGTCCATGATCCTCGTCGATTGGTTCCTGACGAGCTCGCACATTGACATGATCATCGTCGACGCCGCCGGCCAGGTGCACATTGAGATGCTCGACTTTTCGCTGGAGAACGCCATGAAGAGCCTCCTGCGGCAGCCGTTTGTCGTGCGCGGCGCCGCCGACGTCCGCGCCTGGCGCGACACCTACCTCGCGCCGTCCGAGTTCCTCGGCGACCTCCTGACCGGCGCCGCGCTCGCCGAGCTCGACTGGCTGGTGGCGCCGCTCGCCGAGCACAGCAAGCCCGGGGACCTGCTCGTCTTCTGCCCGTCGGGCCCGCTGCACGGCCTGCCGCTGCACGCGCTGTCCGTCGACGGCGCGGTCCTGGTGGAGCGCAACCCGATTGTGTACACGAGCTCGCTGTCGCTGCTGCACAACTGCTACAAGAGCGCCAGCAGCAAGCGGGCGGCGACGGCCGCGGGGTCGGCCGTGTTTGGCGTGTACGGCAAGGCCGGCAGCAGCAGCAGCGGCGTCAAGTCGGGGGAGGAGCAGCGCGTGGAGGAGACGCTGGCGGCCGTCTCGTCGGTGCTCGGCGCCACGGTCGAGTACGACGTCTCGCCCGGCGCGTTTGTGGAGCAGTGCAAGGACCGGCACATCATCCACTACCACGGGCACGCCGTGCTCGGCAAGACCAAGCAGGCGTCGCGGCGCTTCGGGCAGTCCCTCCTCCTCGCTCCCGCCACGTCGTCGTCGTCGGTCCTGCTGCAGTGGGACGACGCCATCGACGACGCCCTGCTGCTCGCTGGCGCCGCCGCCGAGCCGGGCGGCCGCCTCAGCGCGCGCGACATGATTACCCAGCTATCGCTGTCGGCGGCGCACGTCACGCTCATCGCGTGCAACTCGGCCTCGCAGGAGTTCTCCGCCGGCGACGAGCCGCAGGGCCTGATCCCCGTGCTGCTGCTGTGCGGCGCGACGTCGGTGCTCGGCACGCTGTGGCCGATTCGGAGCGCCGACGGGCGCGCCTTTTCTGAGTCGTTTTACGCGCCGTTTGGCCGGCCCGGCGTCGTGGTCAATCTCGCGCGCGCGGTCCAGCAGAGCGTCTTGGCGATGCGGGCGAAGCGGCCGGAGCCGATTCATTGGGCGGGCTTTGTGCTGCACGGGGCGTGGTTTCACAAATGCTGAAAGGTGTGTAGGCGAGGCCATGAATGTAGAGTCTATTTTTTCTTTGTCCTTGTGTAATTAGCCAGCTCTATTGAAGTTTGTTCTATTTAGTTTCACTCTCACTGGCCTATTCAAAGGCTGTAAACCCCGCCAAGTCGACGCCGCGCAGGTCCGGGTTCCCATCCAGCGCCGGGTCCGCTTCGCCAATCGGCAGTGTCGGGTCGACAATCCGGGTTCCCAGACTGCCCTTGAGGGGCCTCAGCAAATACTTGCGCGGGTCCGCACTGAAGCCGACCTTTGTCTTGATGCCAACGTCAATGGAAAACGGGCCGTCGTGGCGGACCAGCAGCACGAGGTGAAAGTGCGCCCAGAGGCCGTCCTGCTCGACGTCGTTTTCCTCGAGCGTCCACTGCACCTGGCAGAGAACGGGGCGACCGGCGGCGACGCCGCGGACGTGGCGGCGCGCGTGGCGCGTGTACGAGACGGCGCGGCGGGCCGATGCCTGCACCGCGCCGCCCGCGCTGAGGCCCGCGCCGAGACGCCGCTCGATGGCCTGCGCCGAGGGCGCGTCGCTCCACCGCTCCGGCGCGTACTTGAGCACGCTGAGCGAGGGGGCGGCTGAGGGGGTCAGCGGACGCAGGCGCGCGAGAATGCTGGCCGACTTGAAGCGGTGGCGGTTGCCGGGCGGCCCGCCGAGCTCGAACCGGAGCACGAGCAGCGCGGCCGAGGCGGTCGCGTAGTGGCCGAAGCGGGACAGGGACAGCGCGCACGTCACGAAGCCTGGGACGGTGCGGGTTAGCGAGCGGCCGTTGGTGGTCGGGTTCAATGACCAAACTGACTCTGCCCAATCTCTTCGCTGGAAATCACCGCGGCGTCGTACTGGAAATCGTCATCACCCAGATATTCGTCATCCTCTTGCAGTGAGATTGTCACAGCCTCGTCGGCTGTAAAGGTGGCGGCTTCCATGTTGTGATTGAGCCTCTGCGGAGCCGGGTTGAGCGACTATTAAATAAGTATTGCGACAGCTCAGCCCAGCGCCACTTCTGTGACTATTGACACACGTGATGGCTGCGCATTGATAGTGGTGGGCGCTTCATCGCCCATTTGTGTAGTGACGGGTTTGTAGTTGTATATTATTTTATCCTGTTTTTCTTTATTAGGCGGCTGTGCAGCAAGAAACTGCCTCACCTTCGCCCAACCCGAACCCTAGGCACTCCCTTGTCTAATACCAGTACACGTTGCCGTCTGAGCCATCCAGTTTCTTATCCTTTTCCAGCTGTACCAACATCTTTTTTACTCTGACGACAATGGCTTTTCCGTATTCCGGACCGGGTGGTGGCATGACGACGCTCAGGTCGTTGCGCAGCCAGACCGGGCGCTGCTTCAGCGTAGCCGCATCGACGGCTTTGCGCATCACGTCGTAGTCATCATCATCGTAGCCGCCGCCCAAAATGACGGCCGTCGCCCCTGTGGCAATGTTTCCCGTGCCGACGCTGCTGGGTACTGTCTCCGGGGCGCTTCCTTCGAGGACCAGCGGCAGGTCCTTGACGCCGGCCTCGGGGGTCTTGACAAAATGCACCACTGCGAGGGTCAGTCTACAGAGGTCGCGGACGGCAGGGGAGGCGCCATCATGTGCTTCAAAATGCAAGGGAAAATATGCATACGCTCGTATTCTGGCTTGAGTCCGGCTGCGACGGCTTCACCGATGGCCTCCCGCCTGCCGCAGACAATGACAGGGATAGCTTTGGTAGCCATCAAAAATGAGGCAAAAAAGGTGCGTGACAAGTGGCTTGCTGCAGTAGTATGACGAGAGTTGAGGGCCGCTCGCGACAAGAAAGCTACGGTGCGACTTTGACAGAGTAAGCTCGAGGCAATCATGGCTTTCCGGATGGAGGGGAACTGCTCCAGTGAATGTATGCGATTCGGAGTTTAAAAGAGGTGGTAACGACTAGTGGCGAACGTGGCGACTGGTCGCTGACTGGCGTCTTGGGGACAGCAGCCTCCGAGGGAGGCAGAAGTACATCAAACGGCTTGTATTGAAGAAATATGAATATGTATATGACGTCCATCTCCGCTACTTGCGAGGAAGTCTAAGATTTGCCTGTATCCGCGCAAGTAATTCCTCGCGCGTATCACTCGACTGGGGAAAGAGGCTGCGCTGCGCTCATGGTTAGCATCCCAGCCTTGGGCCAATGCAACGGGCGACTCACAGCCTCGAGCCATCTCCGCATCTCTTCTCTCGTCCACGTCTCCGGTTCTCCTTTAGGGTCCGGGTCGGCAGGAAACAAGTCGCCGGCGAGCATCCAAGCCGTCGCCGCGGCCACAACGCCTCCAAAGGCTGCGAAAGAGAGTTGGTGTCAGACGCGGCAAACAGGCACTGATAGTACTTACCAAGAACCATGTTCTGCGCAAGTTAGCCTTTCGCTGTCCACAACTGGCTAGGTGAAAGAGCATACCTTTGACTTGAGTGTATTATCTAGTAGAGTTGGCATCTTGATGAATTTCAGGAATGGATGGATTGAGCATGTTCAAGTGAGAAAAGGCCAGCTCAACAAGTCCAGCTCGTCACATGTAACCTACGTAAGTGCGTGCACAGGTCTTGGAGGGGCAGTGTAGGGTGGCGTATTAACAACTAGGGCCAACGTCAACCTACTACACCCACGTCTGATGATCTTTTTCCATTGCAAAAATGAACCCTTATCCAATGGTAGGGTCATAACCTGGCAGCCATAATTGCTCAAAGCCATGTATTTACTCTCTTATTCCTTGTCGGTACCAGCCCAGGATACAGAACTTACCCGTCCTACCGAGTAGAAATATCAACCGCTGTAACCCCATATTCGTAAACATAGAATGAATTAGACAATATCATTATAGTATGTTCCTGTAGCCTGGCAACAAACTTGACGGCCTTCGAATTATAAATCTTCGGCTGTTCGGTCCGCGGCCAATAAACCATGAGCAATCAGGTGTTGTGTGTATTTCTCAGATGCCTCCACCTTCTTCTGCACCACTTCGCGGAACTTTGCAAACGAATTGAAAAAGTCGGTTAGCTTATCGTCCCTCTTGACACCTTCGTAGAACTGTGGGAATACAGCCAGGTAGTATGTAGTCATAAACAAATGGTGTTGGAGCAATGCCGCAGGCAAGAATAGGCGCCAGCTGGGTTCGTGCCCCCATTCTGAAGCGAGTGTGCAACGGGCGGCTGATGTTGCGTCAACAGCTAGAAGTGCTTGATACAATTTCGCGTATTCCGATTGGTAGCATCCGTCTCTAGGGGTTGATACTTCATACCCACTAAGCCACAACGGTGGTGTGAAGAACTGAAGAGGCACGGTGCCGCTCCATTCCCAGTCAATGATACCTGCGATAGAGAGATCCTCGCGAACGATGATATTCGATGGTCGTAGATCCCCGTGTGAAAGTACAAACGGTTCAAAGTTCCAGGATGGGTTAATGAATTGAAATAGTCTCAATTTGAAGTCTTCGAGTGCGAATACTTCGAGCTGAACGTCATCTTCATCCATCCTTTCTGCGGGCATGCTCAATCGTTGAACCAGAGTTTCATAGTGACACATGGCGAAGTCGACGGCGGTTGACTGACGTCTAACATTCTTTCGCATACCCTGTAGCTGGACACTGTTTAAATCCACGGAATTCGGGCATGTTATAGCGAATTCGCCTTTTTCATCTTTGATCAAGGCTCCCGCATATTCAAACTCTTGTGCACGAAGTTGCGATAGGATATCACCTAAATCGGCATAGAATCGTGCCAAGGCATCGGTAGGCGCGTTTGAAAGCTGTTTGGGGTCGAGCGGCCGACCAGAAATATATTCGAGGATAACGAATGGAAGACCGGTGTCGTTGTTTGGATCTAGCTCACCGCCAGAGCCGTACCCATAGACGCGTGGAATACGAATTGTCGTTCTGTCATGAATGTATCTGCAATTGAGTCAGCATCAGGAAGAACACGCAGCGGTGTAGGACTCACTCCATAGTGGCAATCTCGCTTTGCAACTTCCGCCAAGGGTCATGGAGAACAGGACATATCGGAAAGCGCACAACCCACTTTGTGCCATCAGAGGGAAACTCAACGAAGAAGCAAACGTTGAAGCTTCCATGTTCACATTTGCGGAATTCAACGCAATCTTTTCCCTCGTTGCGGCTAGACGCCAGTTTCAAAACATTTTTTACCTCGATTGCTCCGATATACGCCTGTCGCTGCGCGTCTCGTTCCGACTTGGAGGCGCAATACGTAGCCGCTGTGCAAGACGCCTGCCCACCGTCACTATGCAAGGTTGGGTAGGATTTGGGTGCATCGTCAATGAAGCGTCTCTCAATATCTGGAAGAGTTCGAATACGAAGGATTCGACGCCAAAGGCCGCTCAGAAATTGAACAGCTGTTGGCCATTGCGGCAATAGTGAAAACAGATATGAAAATACCATACTGGTAGATTGCCGTGTAGAAAGGGGGAGTACGGAAATAGTGACCTGAATGGCCAGGCGGCCCGACAATTAGCACCGTGCTGCGCTTCACAGTGGTCAGTGATGAGATTTTAGTGGCCTAGGCAGTTGTAAATACAGCGCTGTTCATGACAAGGCTGCGATGCGCTCGTAGTCGACTGCTGATTTCATTCTATAATAGGGGGTCAACGGGAAAACTTTTTGCTGCATCGGCGATTGATTGGGGGTGTTTCTCGTATTGTAACCTACCTAATATGTACCACATTAGCATCTTGAGCGGCTCGTTACGGCGAGGTGGAATTCAGCTTCTCCTTTGTGTATTCAGCGGCTAATTAATATCGTCTTTGACAACGGCTCGTGAGCTTCCTTTGACAACGGCTGATCTTTGACTCCAACTACCACTACCTCACCAGCACTGAGAGAAATGAGAGTAACAAAATCCTCATTCGCACAAGACATCATAAGCGATTCTCGCACATATAATCGGTCGCGCACATGCGCAGAGAAACACAAATACAACCAAAATTCAGTTATTTACACAACAATAGGGTAGGTGTGGCGCAGCCCAGCCACAGCATCTACCTCTCAGCCACAATCGCAAAAACCGAAAAAGTGGCCCGTGCGTAACACCCCGCGAGTGGACAAGTCTGCGCACAAAAAATATTATCTGCAAAATACAGCCAATCTGCTCTGTACACTGTTCAATCGTTAATTTTTGTCGATCCAACACAACACCGCCAAAATGCCTCGCGAAGTCGCCGATATCAAGAAGGTGTGTTTTACGTCCAAACGATCTCTACAGGAATCAATGAGTAACAAAATCTAATCTGTGTCTGCGCGATTAGTTCATCGAGATCTGCCGTCGGAAGGACGCCTCCTGTACGTTTCTACGAACGAACATTGAATGCCGCTTTCGATGCGACGAGACGTTTCGATACCGAGAACGGAAATTTGGCCGAGGACAATTTTACTGACAAAGTTGGAACAGCCGCGCGCATCAAGAAGAACAAGAAGGCCCAGAACATCAAGTTCAAGGTCCGCTGCCAGAAGCATCTGTACACCCTGGTGCTCAAGGATACCGAAAAGGCCGAGAAGCTCAAGCAGTCTCTTCCTCCCAGTATGCGCCCCCAATGCGACACGGTCTCGAGTTTGGACCACCCTCGAAAGCGCTCTTTATGCCGGCAGAGGATGTTGTCCAATCTGAGCACCAATTGTCTCCCCTACGACCTTTGCTAACAGCCATCCAGCCCTCCTGATCACCGACGTCTCCAAGAAGAGCTCCAACTAAGATGCACCGAAAATAACGAAAAGAGTGGACGGAATGGTACTACGGGTATAAAAAAAAAGAAATATCAAATGGGATGCGGGTCGAGGCCGATGTCGAGCCTAGGAAGGGACGAAGGATTCTACATGCACACATTGGGCGTCTCGGGAATACCTTGCATTTTATGTGCATGAATCGCGCGCTTGATAAAGATTTAACTCAAATGAACGATTAAGGACATGTACACACAAGACGATCTGGCTTTCTGGGTGACTGTGGTGTATGGAGAATCTGTCGTGGAACTCGATTGGATGGAAAGAAGACGCCACCTGGGAGCGTGCGTCGCGATATTTTACACTAATTTACAAACGCAGGACACTAACCATGTCGACCTCGCTTCCAAGGTATACCTATCAAGGAGCTATCTCGGAGAGATGAATGTCGTGGTCTATGGGCTTGCCGTACTGCTTGAGCGGCGCCAGTTGATCAGGCGTCACGTCAGCGTTGCGAAAGACGACGAGCTCCTCCTGGCCGTCTTCTTTTTCGATGCGCCAGCCGGCCCAGATTCTGTCTTTCGGAGCTGCAGCGAGCAGCGCCAGCTCGAGCTCGGCGTAGCGCGCCTGCAGCTGCTCCTTTCCCGCGGCATCCTGCGCGGCGAGGCGCGTGACGACGAGCGCCTCCTTGGGGGTAAAGGCCTCGTGGAGGACGTGTCGGCGGCCCGCGGCGTGCATGTGGAAGAAGAGGAAGCCGGGGTTGTTGTCGCAGGGCTGGTGGCAGCCGGCGGTATGGTCCGGGACGGCGCCGGCAGGCAGAAAGGTGGCAAACTTGGCCATGACGCCCT
Organism: Cordyceps militaris CM01; assembly: GCF_000225605.1. Lineage (NCBI taxonomy): Eukaryota > Fungi > Ascomycota > Sordariomycetes > Hypocreales > Cordycipitaceae > Cordyceps > Cordyceps militaris. The sequence continues at coordinate 2,121,076 of NW_006271974.1, read as the reverse complement.
GGTTGGCGGGCGTTTCGATCCACGCGCGGTGGACGGCGGGCGACTGCCAAGGGGCGGTGATGGCGACGCGGTGAGCCGAGGGGGTGGTGGTGGTGTCGGTGTACATGCGGCTAATGGAGGCTCGCTTGGCGCACTCGTTGGGGTGGTTGGCGCGGACCCAGTCGTCCTGGATCTCCTGGCACTCCATGACCGTCTCGAGGAGCTCGATGGGATCATAGGAGTCGCGGAGGGTAAAAAGGGCGAACTCGGTGACAGGCATGATTGATTAGGAAGGGGCGATGAATGTGCAGCGGCTGTGGTGATGGTGATGGCGGCTGTAGAGTTGGAAGTCGGGATAGTCAGTGTGAGGCGAGGATTTATTGCTTGTAACGGCTTGACCTAACTAGCAGCTTACTAGAGGCTGTTCACCGTCTCGGATGCGGGGAAAAAAAGGTGCGGGCTGGAGAGGTGGTGAGGGGCAAAGTGGCCGTGGTTCGCGGACGGCGTTTCTTTTTTCGACGGGGTTGGTTAGCGGGATAGGGCGCTGATGGGCGGGCGGACAGCTCTGGTCGGTGACGTTGTCTGCATCGTGAAGCAATTCGTAACCCGTGACCTGAAGCGAGATAGCTGGCGCTGGATAAGCCAAGAAGCGGATAGGCTGACGAGCAGGCTACTTGGGACAGATGCAATTTATACAGTAAGTATCGGGATACCCGGTGCTACGCGGGCAAGTTATGAATGCGACATGCATTGGCAATCCATCCGGCGAAAAAGAAACGTGAAAAAAAAAAGGATAGGTATAAAGAAGAAATAAGAAGATATGAAAAAAAGCCAATGTCACTTGCATCGTGCCGGCAAATACGGTTGTCTGACGTAGCGAATGCTCTGCAGAGCTCACTTGCCGAAGGGCTGTTTGCGAGTACGAACGAGGCTGCCGGAATCCGGGACGGCCGTGTCTTGGTTCGGAGGGCTATCGGAGGCGGGAAGTGTAATTGGTCACACCTGGGTGGTAACTATTAAAACTGACCCTCGCTTGACTGTTTGAAAATGATAAACACATTTTGCAGATTGTATTCCTTTTTTTCCTGCCATGAATGAGATTGATCCATGTTGCTAGTCGTTGTTTTAGTTACAGTTCATGGTAATGACGCAGCGAGACTGACGAGCGGGCGGCGCCTCGTTTGGCCCCCCCCTTCGCGGTGTGAAACAGTGCCGGCCGGCCCAGCAAGCCGGATACGCAGGCTGCAGGAAGATGGCGTCGCAACGAGGCAAGGTTGTTTGGGAACCTGCATGTTGGTGTGGCAGATGGGATTGGAATTAGGGGGCTTAGAAGGGTTAGGTACGTGAGCTACAGGCGGTTTTAGTGTGAAAGCTGTTGCTAGTGGACAATGAGCCCCTGTATTTGCTCGGTGGCTGCAGGTCAATAGTGGGCTGCTTGGATGATTTCGACGTTGGTGCTGAAAAATCACCAATATCATGACGATGGAGAAAGAAAAAGAAAGGAATCAAACAATGAAGGAAGCGCTGCGGCGGGTGTGCCCTTTTGTTTCGTCCTCTGTGCGACTGAGTTGAGCGGGCTGTTGACGCTGAGCGTATTCGTCAGGTACACGGCCAATTCCGTCCCCCAACTTGTTTCCCTCTTAAAAAGCCCACTGCAACCTTGCTATCGATTTTTCCTCTCTCGATGAATTGTACGGCGCGAGTCCAACAATATCAGGAACGATAACAACCTGCTCCCCTTTAATATCATCTCTCTTTTTATTTTTATTTTTTGGCTCGCATCTCGACATTGATTACCCCGAATTCTACTACCCGAGCGCACTGACTACGGACGCCCCCGCGCCTCGTCCCGCCAAAAACCTTCCAATTGGCGCCTGACCATTACTTACTCGTCCCATCCGCCTTCTTCGACCACCGGCGCTGCCTCCCCTTCTTTGCTCCCCTTTACTGCGCGCCGTCGTTCCCTAATTCCAATTCCTCCCCGCCTCGCTTCGCTTCTTACGGTAGTGACGGGAGTTACTTCTTCTCCTTCTTTTCTTTCACCACTGCTGTCTCTCCTTGCGCTGCCCCTCTGGTCTCGCGAGCGTCATAGACACACACGGTGTGGTACTCCTCCAGCCTGCCTCGACCACACACCACAACCACGACACAATCCCATATGCGACCGGCCTTGATACTTTAACCACCCAGATACCCCTCCAGTTCAACACAATACCATCTCAGCGACCTTCAACGTCTGCGTCCCCCCCCCGAATTGCCTCGCGACTACAACTCGCCCCCTTAGCGAAATGCCCCCAGCCGCGCTTCGCGATCCGCACGTCCCCAATGGACGTAGCACAAATGGTCACTTGCACGTCAATGGTAACGGTGCCGCTAATGGAAGCTCCCATGCCGTCATGTCGCATCGCGTGAGCCCTTCGCGCAAGCAGTCCAGCCCTATGGCCCCTGCTTTCATGGTCTCGGCCCCTGGCAAGGTGCTCTTCTTTGGCGAGCACTCTGTCGTCTACGAAAAGGTAATGCGATCGAAGCCGACGTGTGAATACAGATGCTGACCCTGCTAGCCTGCCATTGCCGCCGCCATTTCTCTACGATCCTACCTCCACGTCACTACCCTCTCCAAGTCGCGACGAACAGTCTCCCTACGATTCCCCGACATAGATCTGCTCCATTCTTGGAACATTGACGAGCTGCCTTGGAACATCTTCCACCGCGCCGACAAGAAGAAGTCATACTACTCCCTCGTCACCAAGCTCGACCCCGAACTCATCGACGCCCTCCAGCCCCACCTCGACATTGTCTCCCTCGACCACCCGGAAGAGACTCGCAAGGTCCATAAGAATACCGCCTCTGCCTTCCTCTACCTTTTCCTATCGCTTGGCATGCCCTCCTTCCATGGTTGCCTCTACACACTCCGCTCCACCATTCCCATTGGCGCCGGTCTCGGAAGCAGTGCCTCCATTTCTGTCTGCATGTCCGCCGCTCTGCTGCTACAGCTACGAACCCTTTCCGGCCCCCATCCCGACCAACCCCATGAGGAGGCTCGCCTGCAGGTCGAGCGCATCAATCGCTGGGCCTTTGTTTCCGAAATGTGCATCCACGGCAACCCCTCTGGTGTCGATAACACTGTTGTCACCCAGGGCAAGGCTGTCGTCTTTCAGCGCACCGGCGACAGCAACCCCCGATCCGTCCGCCCTCTCTGGGACTTTCCTGAGCTGCCTCTCCTCCTCGTCGACACCAGACAACCCAAGTCTACCGCACATGAAGTCGCCAAGGTCGCCAAGCTCAAAGAGGCTCATCCTAAGCTCGTCAATTCTATCCTCGAGGCCATGGATCGTATCACAGTGTCTGCCGGTGAAATTATTAACCACGACGATTTCGACGAGGAGGAGGAAGAGTCTCTACAAAAGGTTGGCGAGCTGATGACTATCAATCACGGCCTCCTGGTTTCGCTTGGCGTCTCTCACCCACGGCTGGAGCGTGTACGAGAGCTGATTGACCATGAAGGTATCGGTTGGACAAAGCTCACGGGTGCTGGCGGCGGCGGGTGCTCCATTACGCTGCTGCGACCTGGAGTCGACAGGGCCAAGATTGCCAGGATGGAGAAGCGCATGGAGGACGAAAACTTTGGCAAGTTTGAAATCACGCTCGGCGGCGACGGTGTCGGCGTGCTGTGGCCTGCCGTCTTGAAAAACGGCACAGACGAAGATGAGGAGGGTGGCATGGAGATTGATCTCGAAAAATTTCTTAGCGCCGAAGGCACCGAGGGCGTCGAAAAGCTGGTCGGCGTGCACGGCGGTGGGACCGAACGAGAAGGTTGGAAGTATTGGCGCATCGAGAGCAAATAAAGCATGTCACGGCGTTTGGGGAACCACGGATAAGCGCGGATTGGCTTGGAATTGATTGTCTGGACTCTTCTTTAGAACCTTTACCTTGCGGTACTTGAATACTCATTTATTTTCTATCTATTTAGTCACTTTTGTATCTTAGTCTCTCTTCTTATCTTCAACTATCCTTTTGATTCTACCAGCCGTGGCACCCCTTATACCAACCAGCCTCGACGTAACTCAACATAGTCCAGACTCGACCCCCCTTCATGCACGACTGCATGGATGAGACGATTGGCCGCAAACAAGACGGCCCACGACAGCCAGCAAAATCGTCGCACTGCGCCTGACGAGCTGTGTTTGCTGCAACACCACCGACTCTGTTTCTGCTCCTGCAGGGCTGCCACTGAAAAGAGAAGAGGGCGGGCTCGTCGGCCGTGGGAAAAGCCGCCACCGGATCGCGACACGAAGAGAAGGGTACCACGAAAGAAAGAGGGGAAGAAGATAGTACGAGGGGGGAGGCGGAACGCACATTGTGCAGGAGCAAGCCCGTACTACCAACACTCGTCTTACCCAAGACCACCCGATAGATAGAGCGCAGCAGCTTGTTCGTCCTCGCCACCATTCTGTGTGCTCTCTTTTCTTCTGCAGCTGTGATTATTTAAAGAGCGTCGCTGGCTCAGCTCATTCCACCTTCCTTTCACTTTCTACTCACATGCACCAGTCTACCTCGCTGTTCTACAACAACTCCGTTTGCGCCTCTACACCCTTCTCTCTCCCCCAACACCAGTTTTTTTCCTCTACACAGTTCCAAATACATCTTCCTTTTACCCCTCGCCATCATGAGCCGGCAGGAACAGCAGCAGCAGCAGCTCCCGTTTGGCTACCTCTCCCAAATGGAATCCTACCTGTCCGCCGTCACGGCACAACCACCACCGGCGGCGCCGCCTCCGCCAACCAACACCAACGCGATGACGAGCAGCGCCGGGCTGCCCGACTGCTTCCGCACGCTGCGCTGCGACGGGTGCGAGATGCTCTTCGCCGAGGCGGCGGCCGACGAGCCGCGCTGGACGTTTCCGTGCGGCCACGTGTACTGCGCCGAGTGCATGCGGCGCGCGCGCGCGACGGCGGCGCGCACCAACGTCCACGTGCTCTGCCGCCGCTGCGCCAACATCATTGTCCGCAAGCTCGACAATGCCCCCTGCGCGCATCCGATCCCCATTGTCTCGTTTGACGCCCGCCGCCCGGGCCCGCCGCCGTTTCCGGAGCGCTACAGGCTGGCGCTCGGTCAGCGCACGGGGCCCAAGTGCCAGCTGTGCTGGCTCGTGGCGCGCCTGCAGAGCCTGTCGTACCGCGCCGCGCAGAGATGGCAGGTCCGCGACTGGGGGTTCCCTGGGGAGCTGTTTGCGTGTGTACAGGTGGACCGCGGAAGGATCGTGCATGGTATGCGCAATGAGCTGCCAGAGGTCTCCGTCGACGTCGATAGCGACGTCGAGCTGCATCGGGCGCCCATCAGGCAGGAGCTCGGCATGCTGGCGTCGGATATCTGCGGCGGGCTGGGACAGGTCCCGATGGAGCCGAATTTCGACCCGAGGGGGGATATTGTCGTGCAGTACAGACTGCGTGGGTTTGCTAGGTGGGTGCGGGAGAATGGCGTGGAGACGGGCAACATGCCGGTCGGGTTGCGGGCTATCGTGTACGGGGAATGGTCGTGAGGGAGTGCCTCTGACAGTTTGGCAGGAAAAGGGCATTGGCTGCTGCTGGAAGATGTATATAGTTGCAACGGACGACTGCCGCTGGAAGAGTTACACAGTCTGGATGGGAGTGGCAAAGGTAAAAGACTTGGAGAGCAACATGGTGGACATTGCTTCAATGTATATAAACTCGACATTTTGACGGGCCAGGTCAGCTAAAGAGCAGCATGTGATGGGCCTAAAGGTCGAGGACAATATGAATGTTATTTTTGCTACACGGCTTCCCATGTTCAAACTAGTTGCTGGGCTCTGTGCTTCCAGTATCCCTCCCGGATCGGATCCCACTTCTCCCCCAGCCGCTGCAGGCACACCTTTGCCTTGTCCGTCTCCCCAGTCTCGGCGTACACGTCGGCCAAGTAGTCGAGCGCGTGGGAGCTCTGGACGCGCTCGGCGTCGGTGCCCAGCCCCGCGACGAGACCCTCAGCCAGCGCGCGCTCGCTCGCCAGCGCGCGCCCGCCCTTGGCCAGCACGGCGCGGAGGTAGTTCCACGGCGCCTGGTTCTGCGGCGCGGCGTGCATCTTGTCCTTGACGTACGCCAGCTCGCGCGCAATCACCGCCGCGGGCACCAGCGGGTCGTGCTGCGCCGGCCCGCACCCCGCCGTCGACGCGGCCGGGTCCTGGAAGACGAGGAAGAAGCGGTGCGACCACGCCGAGTTGTTGCGCACGTCGTCGTCAATCAGCCGCTCCGTCGAGGCGAGCTCCTCGGCGTCGGCCCACAGCCCCAGCCGCCGCACCATGTTCTGCCGGTACGACCAGACGTGGTAGTTTTTGGAGTCTTGGGCGAGCATGGTGGCGACAAACGCGGCTTCGGAGCGGCCGAGGGCGGCGGTGGCGACAGTGGTGGTGGCCAGGAGCTCTTCGAGGAGCAGCTGCCGGTGGTGCCAGATTTGGTAGTTTTTCAGGTTCTCGAGGGCGACCTCGTTCAGCCAGGCGATCTCGTCGGGGATGGACAGCCGCAGGGCTTGCACGATGCGGAAGCGGTACAGCCATACCGTGTAGTGCGCCGGGTTGAGCGCGATGACGAGCGCGGTGAGGCGCAGCGTGCGTGGCGAGTACTCCTTGTCGGCCATGACGGCGCGGAGGTAGGCGACGGCTGGGCAAGGTTAGTATCCTGGTTGGAGGACAGAAAGGGGGGGGTGGAAGAGGAGGGGACGCGAACCTTCTGCGTAGTCGTCGGGGTATGCGATGCGGGCGAGCGCGTTGTCGGGTTCTTCATGTAGAATGGGCGCGACATCGTCCCATTCGGGGTCGCCGGCGAGCGCCCCTATAATCTCGCCATACAGCTCTCTGTTGAGCGCCGCCATTTCATTCCTCCTCGTCTTTTCCTCCTCGATGTCTTTCGTCGTCAGCAGCTCGGCAGCACTATGCTGCTGCGCCGCCAAGTCGCGCTTTGTGCGGAACCGCTGCGAGAGCAGCCGGAGGGCGGTGAGGCGGGCCTGCTTCGCGGTGCGGGCGGCGTGCTCGGCGAGCGCGTACGTGCCGACGTCGCGACCGGCCTTGTCGGGGCCCCAGACGTAGGCCTCGTCGGCGCGGCGGATCGGCAGGGCCTCCTTGTTGACGGCCTTCCAGAACTCGCGCTCGGCCTTGTTGCCGAGCGGGACGCGCTGCTGGGCGACGGGCGCGACGAGCTGGGCGTGCACAAACGTGCGCTTCTCGGCCGCGGTCAGCGAGGACAGCCCGGCGGACCGGACGCGTGCGGCGAGGGGGTTGCTGGCGTGGAAGCGCTGCTGGGTGCGCTCGGCGACGGTGGTCGGGCGGCCGGCGGTGGTGGTGGTCGTTTGCTGCTGCGGCGGCGGTTCTGTGGTTTGTTAGTTACTGGAGGGAGAGAAAGGAGGAAAAGGGTAAAAGGAACCTTGAGGATTGTTGGTTGGCTTAGCTGTGCCCTTGGGCTTGGGGGGCATGACGGCGTGGGCTGGAAGCGAATGGCGGGGTGAGAGCTTGCTTTGTAGCAAAATCGGGCGTCGAAAGGGCGTTGGCGATGTTTGCTACCCCGCCGATTTTTTTGGTGGGCCGCGGCGTGTAAGCCACGAAAGAACAATACTAACAGGAGCATCAATGCTGTTTAAAGTTTGGTGCTAATTTTCTTGCTAGGATTATTTTGGACTATTGGAATCATCCGCTGCTCTAGTTTATCCGAGTGGGGTGCCGTCTGCAAGCTAGATAGATAGATTGTCGGGTCGTGCGCCAGTGTTGCTGGATGGCTTCATTTACGAGGCGTGGTGCGGCTAACGATCGACCATGCTAAATTTCTGTAGTTTTATCTTTACTGTATACATGATTACAGGAGTCCCCTCGGATACGATTTTGGTCTGCGCCTGCAGAATTGATGACTTGAAGTTGCATGTTTTCCGATCATGGCGCCGCGAAACGTGTTGATACTGCAATAATTTGTCGAGAATAGAAGAGCATTCACAATTTTGTAGCTTAAAAATGAATATAGCAAAAGTGCATAGATATCATACTTTATTCTCCTTCTATCGAAGTTTTGGTAGCCCTTTGTCGGCAGGCGCATGTGCAGGAGCTTACAAGCTGAGTTTTGACGCTGGGAATGTATTGTCATATACACACAACACACTCGGGCGTCTTCTAGCATGGCAGACATGGTCTCAAACATATATGTAGGCAGAAGATATAGGCGAAAATGCCTGCCCTTCGATACTTCCCTACCGACCTATGAAACATTGCTCATGGGCTCAGGGACAATATTACCATCACGAAGCCGAAACAACCCATCCGTATACCCCTCCCAACATACGGTACATCTTGTCAACTCGGACCCCTTTATGGAGTATACCAGCACAAACTCATCAATCGTGCACCACTTCATCTCGACCTCGTCCATGCTGGCGGCCCCGTCGTGCCAGTGCTCGACCGACAGCAGCCGCCTCGGGTGGCCGCTCTGCGGCAGGATCCACGCCTCGCCAAACTCCAAACCGGGGCAGTACCGACGAATCGCACCGACCGTCTCCTCGTCGTCGGACAGCAGCGCGGCCCTCCAGACGCCCTGGACGCGAATCTCCCGCACCAGCGCCACCAGCTGCAGGCAGACGTGGCGCAGCAGCCTCGCGTTGGCGGGCCCAATGTGCCGGAAGAAGGGCTCGATGCTGGGGCAGCGCGGGTGCCGGTGCGGCGCGTACGTGATGCGGAAGCGGTTCCTGGCGTACAGCGCGGCGGCCGCCTCGGCGTTGGTCGCCCGGTTCACCCCGAGCACGGACGGGTGCAGCCCCAGCGCGCCGTTGTTGGAGACGACGGCGAAGAAGTCGGCCTGCTCCGAGCCGGCCAGTTCCAAGAAGATGTGGTCCCTGCAGACGAGCAGCTCATTGTATATCTGCTGCCGGATCTCGAAAGGGACGGGCAAGAGTTCCATTTGGTAAGGATTGGGGAGGGTGTTGGATATGGCGTTTTGGGGACCCAGACTGGCAATTCGTCATGCGTTGGCCGTGCTCGATCCCATCGACGACGATTCTCTTTTATTGGAATTGCAATGTGCGTGTGGAACCGTGAATGAGTTCCGCTGCACCATGGCGGCTCGGCACGACCAACGCCTCGCCGCCCGTGATACTCTCTGCGCTGGTCTGTACCATGAGCGAATTACAACGACTCTAATCGACCAGTCACAGGATAGCACATTGGACGATTAGACGCGGGTCTGGTAGCGCAAAACGCATGCACAATATGAGGCGCAGGAGGCGAATCGGGCGTGACACGGTCGCGTGAGAGCAAGACGAGTCGGGATGCGGACTTGGGATGTTGCATTTCGAGTCCAGATATTGGCTCCCACCCGTGTCAACGTAGTGCGCTTCTGCTCGAGCACTGTGTCTATACTTGGTCAACGCCACAGCCGCGTTTCGAAAGAGAAGACGTGCTCCTGACGGAGTGATCGGCGTAGACGTGGGTTGAAGCTTGTCGTACCTGCCCCAACCAGCGCTCCATGAACAGCGCGCCTTTGTAGGCAAATCCGAGTTAGCGGTGGCTATACGATGGAATTGTTCGTAGCCCATGATGACGTGGCGACATCCGAGAAAGAGTACGACTGACGACGCAAACGCCGACGTGCTTGGCCACGAGCTGTAGACTCGGCACAGTAGCCTGGGCGCCTCAAATTCTACCCAGGCGGGCAGGAGCAGATTCATTCTTTTGAAGTTAGTCCAGGACGCGCAAGCCGTGGTGGCACAAATCGTGGTCCGTTTGCTTCATCTCCTCTCACCACGGAGCGACCGAGCAAGCAGCGCCGTACGTTGGGCCCCGGCTTGAGTCGCGAGGCCAATCGGGCAACGGGCATGCAGAAAATGTTCGGCCACAGCACGACAATTCTCCGATTATATTGGAGGCCATGGTTGGTGACAAGGGGGGCTGGGTGGAAAGGAGAGGTTGAAGCCGCCAAGACTGCACACACTCGATCGATGATGGGCTCGCAACACCGTTTGTAATTGGCCGAGATCGAGTCCTCCTCAGATGACATCGTCGGGCATATTATTGGCGCCCTCGAGTCGTGCCGTGCGCGAATTCCCGGCTGCGAGGTGGGATAATGCCAAGAGGTGGCTTCTCCGCAGTGGATGATGGATTAGTTACTGCCAAGACGGACTTGATCGCTGCCAAGCTTCAGTATTAGTAAATCGGTGCTAATGGTGGGAAGACGAAATAGATTTGATCAAATAATATAGCCCAAAATACAGCGAATGAAGCCTGGCAACCTGATATTAACCTGGTAAATGTGACCCAACCCATGCAAATCCAACTTGTCCCTCTCTTTCCGCGGCCGACTCAGTCTATTTTTACTCCCATGACATTACTTTTTGATACTAGTCGGACGCGTCGGCCGTCTTTGTATTCGCCCTGTAGCTGGTGCTCTCCGCAATGGGCTCGTCGCAGTCGCAGTTGTCGCACATCTGCTTGTCCTTGAAGAACCAGTAGCGCGCCATGAGGGGGATGACGACGGCGCACCACACAGCCGTTGCCACGACCATGCCGACACCAAAGTTGTAACCCTTTGTCCGTCGGAAATTGGGCGCATCGGCCGTCGGGAATACCACCTGCTGCGCGGGCGCTTCAATGGCGCTGCAATGTGTTAGTGGGCGTTGGATGGTGCGGCACGGGAAGGGGGGACTTACTAGCCGACGGAGATCATCATGGCCGTGATGAAGGAGCGCAGCTGCTTGTTGCCGCCGCAGCTGCAGTTGATCCAGCCACCCAAGAGCGGAGAGAGACCGCCGTAGGCGCCGCCGATGAAGTAGGCCGTCATGCGCAGACCGTTGTTCTCGGTGCCGATGAGGAAGACGAGGTAGGAGAAGAGCATGAACATACAGAGCACGAAGAAGGGCAGCGCTCGGTTGTTGAGCGAATCGGCAGCGACGGCGCTGGTGAAGATGAAGACGAGTTGCTAGCCACGGGTGTCAGCACTGGGTTGCAAGAGATTGGCGGGCTGGGAAAACGTACCATGGCGCCGATGCCAGTCGGGATGGCCTGGACCTGTGTCTGTCCCCAGCCTTCCTTCTTCAGCCATAGGCCCATCCATCGCATCAGGTTGTTGCCGCAAGTCAGCTCGACGAATCTGGGGAGTGGTCAGCACTCTGTATAGGGAGAAACGGTTGCAGTACGTACCCCCAACCGATGATGAAGCCGTAAAACTGCCAGGACCGAGCAATTTGGCGGATGACATCCCATGTCCAGACACTGGTAGCATCACGTCCATCTCTCTTCATTCTGTCGACGGAGAGTTGCTTCTCCTCTTCCGTCATCCACCAGATCCTCTTTCCTCTGGGCTCGTCTATAACTAGTGAGCACAAGCGTCATTTGGAACAGTGCAGAGTGTACTTACGAGGGCAGACGAAGAATCCGAAAATGGCAACGGGAACTCCCAGAAGAAAGTCGAAGATGAACAGCCAGCGCCAGGCGGCTAGGCCTGCCACACCATCCATGTGCTTGTGGCTAGGGAACATTGTTAGCGACGGTATTGGGTAGTATTTATCCGAGTCAATGTGTTCTAACAGTCCAGCTTGAATGTAGCCCGAGCACATGGATCCGAAAACGGAAGAAAAGAGGAATATTCCGGTACGTCGGCTGATTTCGGATTTGGTGTACCAGCTACCGATCTGTCTTGGACTTAGTTCTGAACCTTCACATCTCATTCAAGGGGTACATACCACGTATAAACAGCCAGGGTAAGCACCGGCTTCAAACAGGCCGCAGCAGAACCTAGTCGCAGGTCAGAGAATGAGCAGGCAGTCAAGAGCGCGGCCATACCTGAGAGCAAAGAGAGTAGAAGCGTTTTCGGATTTGTACATGAACAGTACAAAGAAGGACCAGGCAATGGTGCAGAAGGGCAACCAGTATCTCGGCTGCACTACTGTGAGCATGCACGTCGAAATGGGCGCGCCGATGATGACGCCGACGCTGAAGTAGGTCGTGAACCAGTTGAGATCGTTGGCCTCTGGTGAGACTTGTTAGCATCGTGTCGGCAAATGAGTTTGGAGAGACAGCATACTGAGGTGGAGATCTTTTTGCATGCCACTGAGCCAGGCGTTTGTGACATTGGTTTGATCCTGCAAGAGTAAGCAGCGCAACTCGCCGACATGTTGGAATCACTTACCAAGTATTTGACAAAGAACGTCTGCATACATGATTAGTTGGAAGCCGGACAATGAAGAGACGGAGTTTTGACGTACAAGGCAGGCGTAGAGCAAAATGTAAAAGTCGAGTTTCCGTAGTAGCTTTCGCTCTGCCTTGCTGGCACCGGCATCATACCAGTGAAACCAGCGTGTCGCCATTGGGCGCTCAGCCGGCTTCGAAGTCAGACCTGCGGATGCTTCCATGATGAAGAAGAGCCTGTCGTCTGGTAGTCTCGGTAGATTAGATTAGATTCTGAGTTCCAACAGAGAAGACCAGGAAAACACGGGTGAGATGGCACGTTCGGAAACGTTTGTTTTATGCAACGGCCACGCACCTTGATGGCCGCAGCAGAACCGGAAATAAAACCGAAGCAGCCATCTCGGAAGGACTGTGCCGGCTTGTTCCCCGCCCAGACACGGGTTTATACGCCATATTTGGCTCTTCCTCGAATCAGGCTGAGCAACGGGGACCCAATCATACATGCTCAAACGCTCGCAAAGTAATATTGGCTGCGGTCGCCGCATCCTGCATGTCCTGCAATGGGACCCTGAGGGTTGAAGCGCAGCAATAAGAGACCCGCGATGGCGTGGGAAAAGAGTTTTCTTCCCCATGCCTGCTGACAAGCTGGCGGTCGCTTTCTCTTTGTGGAATATTGACGAGCCTGCAGAAGCTGCCAGAGGAGCACGACAACCCTTGTTGACAGGGCGGATCTCGCCGAACATGTTCTTGACTCGAGCGCTGATCTCGGCCAACTTGTGCCGCCACGGACGGGACCGTTTTGTGGCCTGGACAAATTTCGTTTCCAACTAACGAAATTAAAGTGTAGTTGGGAATGCACGCATGAAAAAGCTGCAGCCACCAAAACTCAATCGGTTCGTCTCTGCTCAGTTTCCACGTGTTGTTGTGTTGAAGGAGTTGATGATGGCGACCGGCCGGAGCCGGAGCAAGCTTATTGGTGTATGGGTTCAATGCGGGGAGGCGGAGGCATCTTTTTTTTTTTTTTTTCTTCAGGAAGCCCGGAAGCGAGCACGACAACTCATGCATATTAAAACTTTTATTCTGGTCTCTGGCAATGGATGGACTGCCTTTATTAGTTCGCTCCCATCCATCGCATGTACTTGCTCTGTTGGCTTGTGTTACACAGAGGCTCTGCACAAAGACAAGTCGGTGTCTACTTCGTCTCAAGAAACGGTTGGTAGGACAGAAATCTTGCAAGTGAATTGTGGACTACTCAATATATTGAAAACCACCCACCCTCCATCCACAGCGCAGCCTCGACCTGGCACCCCTACCACTATAACAAACCGCCCCCCTGTCAGCGAATGCCAGCTTGACAGACAGCAACAACCCCCCTACAACTTCGAACAAAAGAACGTCTATATCTGACGATGCACATCGCGCACCAGAGCCGCCTTGAGCAACGTTGCGTCGCGCGGCGCAAAGTACAATCCCGTCGGCCGCGGCGCCATGGCTTGGTGGCCGGCACTCTCGCATCCCGAGATGGCGTCCGCATCGACGCCCTCGTCGGCCGAAATCTCAAACGACGCAATCAGCCGGGTAAAGAGCGTGTACACGACGTGGTTTGCCAGCGTGTACCCCGCACACATCCGATAGCCCAGCCCGTAGCTGAAGATGGGCTGATCGGGGTCCTCCAGCCAGCGCTCGGGCCGAAACGTGTTAGGATCGCGGAATATTTTAGCATCTGGAATTTTAAGTCTGTCAGCCCCTCCTCCTCGCGGGTCACGTCGTACTGAATGTGACTTGATCATTACCTCTGTTGCATGCAAATGTGTTGAGGATGACGGTGCTTCCTTCGGGAATAACCTTGTCTTGGTATACAATGGGCTGGACCGCTAGCCTAGGCAGGGCCAATCGCGACGGTGTGTAGAACCTGTCCTTGTTATTAGATTGGATGCTCTGATCAAGGCGGGCCAATTTGCAATCAATAAGGCGAAACATACCGGAGAATCTCGCGCACCAGTGCGCTGATATAGGGTATGTCCTCCGTGTCCCGCAGCCCATCCGCAAAAACCTGCCCAACATCCGGGTACGCCTTCTGGATGTGGCGCAGCGCCGTCTGCTGAATATCCGGCCGCGTCGCCAGAAGCACGAGGCCCCAGTAGATGGTGTTGCTCTCCGTCGCCAGCCCGCCCGACAAGAACGTGAGGAGCACCGTCGACAGCTCCGTCAGCGGCAGCGGGTGCGCCGCGGCCTCGTTCTTGGCCCACAGGCACGGCTCGTTGGTGCCGCTGCGCATCTTGCTCTTGACCTCGTCGTTGAGCTGCTGCACGTAGGCGTCGCGCCGCGCGCACAGCCGCGCGGCGCCCCTCCGGTACCGGTTCAGCGGCCAGACGCGCAGCACGGGCAGAAAGTCCTGCAAATTGTCCGTCATGCTGCGCAGCTTCAGGATCTCGTGCTCCACCTCGATGATCTCCTGCGTCAGCGGATCGCCAGAGAACATGCGCCGGCCGTAGCAGATGGACATGGACAGGCTCAGCGCCAGCCGCTTGATCAGCTTGGACACCTGCAGCGCCGTCCGGCCCTCGCTGCCGTAGCTCAGCACCTCGTGTATAAAGTGTCGCGTTTCGAGGTCGATCTTGTCCAGGTTGGCCTTGACGGCCGGCTTGCTGAGCTCAGCGGCTGTGGCTTTGCGGCCGCGCTTCAACGCGTCTCCGTACACGGCCGTGCCGATGGTGGGCCCGAGTGTGCCGGCGATGAACTATTCTGCCATGTTAGTTGCGATTCTCTTTTCATCACATGATGCATGCACAATCAAATACTCAAAACAGGTTTTAACAATTGGGATAAAAAATTAGGCTCAAGTTTACCTCGTGGAATGTATGAAAGATGGGACGCGAGGAGAGGGCGGCAGCGCTACCGGTGAAGATCTCCTTGGCCGAAGCGGCCGTGTTGACAACAATGACGGGCATGTTTCCAAACTTGACCTGAATCACGTCACCAAACTGCTTGGACCAGATGAAGAATTGTCTTTCTGCATGACAGCGGTACAGGGATGGCAAGTGGCCGACAATGGGCCATGGTCGTGGACCTGGAAAGTTGGTCGTTGTCGACGACTTGAGCACCAGTGCCAAGTAGATGGCCACGCACGCAGCCAATGGTCGAAGCAAGCTCAACACAGACAATTCCGGCCATGACAACTGGTAGAATCGATGAGGCAGTTGAACAAGGAGTTCCGGCAAGGGCTGAAAGACTTCCAAGATGTCCATGGCGTCAACAGGAACTCGGGGCAAGTTACTGATTCTGAACTGACAGCTCACGCACAGAAACGAAGACAGCAATCAGGGCGTTGGGTTTTCAAGTGGGAGACGATTACGTATCGGTTCTTGTTTGTCCTTGTTTTATATCATTCCCGCTTTTTATGGACATGGGCGCAAGAAAGAAAAAAAAAAGAGAAACGGAAAGGACCCATGTCGGGAGTGACGAGCAGCCATTCGCATGCGGGCGCTGGGCCAAAACAAGCACAAACAAAGGCTCCAATTATTACTTTTCTGCGAAGAGAAACAGAAAAAAACTCAACGCGTTCCAAGTAACGTATAACTGCGTACGAAGTACAACGTTTGAACAACCCTGACCTGGGACGGACTCAACTCGTTGCCGCTTTTACAGACCCCCCTCCCCCGGCGACTCTATGCAATCTCAGCAAGATGTCTATGTAGATCGTTTAGACAAGGGGCGTGCGATCGTTGAGGGGGGCGTGTAATGGACAACCACGCCGGCGGCAAGTCTAGCTGGGGTCAAGCTTTGGTGCGAGACAAAGGCGGGTTTGTGGTTTGTGGCTGGCTGGACGGGCAAAAGGTCGCGATGGTCCGTGATTCTCCGGACGGACGGGGCGAACTAACTATCGTGAGCCGTGGTCCGACAGTCGGCGTCGGGTCTGCCAAGGTCGTTGCGACGGTCTGAGAACTGGCGGTCGAGAACTGGCGTTGGGTCGCGCAGGTTGTCAATTTCGAGATCCCAGAACATTCATCATGGGCGTGTGCGCAAATTTTCCAACAGCCGCTACGGACTAGTTGACAAACTAGTCTGTTAGCTGTTAGCTGATGTCTGTCTAGCTCGTTGCCGGTCCGTCCCGTTGGGGATACTCTCCGACATCAGCCCCTTGGGTGACGTGGTAGATTGGACAAAAATTCATAACTTGTGTATTCGGAAATGTACGGTAAACTAGAACATTTGCCCCAAAAAGCCAAGACAAAAGTTGCATGGCTCTTCGTGTACTTGCACAACTTCGTCTGCCCCATCCTGAGGCTGAGAATAGAATGTCACCTGCACAACTCGTGTGCCCCGACCTCACTCGGAGAATCGAGAATGAGATATGTCATCCTTGGAGTGTCAGCCTTCGCGACGAAACAGTAGCAATCTTGCTCAGCACCGGCATATTCGGTGACGAGAAGTTTCCCGGCTCCGGCAGCCCCGTCAGCTCAACGCCGTCCTGGAAGAGCAGGACATAACTCGAGCCTCCAAAATGAAACGAGCCAATCTCATCGCCCTTTTTGACATGCTGTCCTACCGTCGCCGTAATCTCACACGTGCTAATCTCAACCATGCCGACCGCGACAAACGCAACCAGGCCCAGGTCGCGGTTGTCCGCCTCGATGACGATGACGGCCCTGGTCGCCATCTCGCTCAGGTAGCGCATCGCGTGCCCGAACCCCTGCGGCTTGCGCGGAAACGTCACGCCCGGCTGGTCGAGGCCGAAGAAGCGCGGGAGGCTGTAGTAGGTGCCGTCGACGACGCGGGCGCTGCGGATGGTGCCGGCAACCGGCGCGTGCCAGCGGTGGTACGAGTGCAGGCTTAGAAAGGCCTGGTACACGGTGGCGTTGTCAAAGGCGGCGGCGGCGACGGCGTCGTGGCCGAGCATGTCGAGCACCGAGTACGGCTGCGCCTTGACGAAGAAGGTGTCGCGGAGCCGCGCCCGGAGCCCGACGGTGTGCGGGACGGACTCGCAGGCGTTGACGATGACGCCGTCGTCGTGGGGTTCGGCGACGGGGCGCACATGCGGCCGGAAGCGACGAGTGAAGAAGTCTGGGTACCGGGGTTAGAGAATGGAAAGGGGATTTGTTCGTTTAAATTCGACTTGCCGTCCCAAGAGCGGAAACCGTAGTACTCGTCTTCCGCATCGCACTCGAACAAGTCTGCGAAGCTGGCCTTTGTTCCGGGCTCCAGATTGGCCACGCTTTCCAGCTCAGCCAGGGAGTCTTTGCCCAGCCAGCCGGTTGAGCCGTTCTTGACGTATACCAACGAGTCGCGGCTCTGAAAAAAACGAACAAAAAATGTTAGCAACGGCTTGTCTGTCACCCACACGGGGCTGGAAAACGTACCCCGAGAAAGGCGGCCCATTCATTCAAGATGCCTTTGAGCAGGACGTTGACCTCTGGGTCAAGAAAAGCAGCGTAGCCACTATCCATAAAACACTTATCAGCGAGTCCTCGAGAACAAAAAAGATGACGTACCTCGCGGTACTGGCGGGATCTGTCAGTATCATAGCCATGGGCGGGAGGGGCACGCCCAGCCCGGGAGACGGCGCCGTTGTGACAATGTGGCTCAGCAGTCGCAGCATGTGGTTATAATCGCGAAGCACAGTCTGGTTATCGCCATACCGAACGTCTTCAGGGATCTGGGTAAACATTTCGGTAAAGTACATGTACAGGTGCGACTTGGTCTCGATGGCGTCCTTGAG
Organism: Cordyceps militaris CM01; assembly: GCF_000225605.1. Taxonomy (NCBI): domain Eukaryota; kingdom Fungi; phylum Ascomycota; class Sordariomycetes; order Hypocreales; family Cordycipitaceae; genus Cordyceps; species Cordyceps militaris. The sequence continues at coordinate 2,103,212 of NW_006271974.1, read as the reverse complement.
GCGCTGCGTCGCGGGCGACAGCGGCTGCTCGGGCCGGGCGTCGACCTCTGCGACCAGCTGCCGAACATATGCCTTGTGTCTGTCGTGGTCAAGATAGGGCCAGATCCTGCTCCCTGTTAGCGTTTGGAGCCCTTCCATCGTCTACACCGACGTCGGCTGGGGCTTGTTTGCATACTGCGGATCGGCAGCGGCCGTCTCGTCGGAAGAGTCGAGCCTGGTAGACGGGACCGCCTCGCGACTTCTATCGAGCGACACAAAGTTCCAGGTTGTGAAGAGCACGTATAGTATCATAATGGCCCATAGTAGAGCTCGCCCTTTTTTTGCGCGGTCCATGGGAGTCCGTGGTGTGGTGACGATTGAAGATGCGCTTGTGGGGTTGTTGCAAACAGCGTTGTGAAGTGCTGCAGTGCTGCGGAGAGGCTTACTGCCTTGTAGCTTGTCAAGGTAGAAGTGTGTAAATGTGCAAGAAGAAGAGTATTGCATTATTTTCTAGATTTTGAGCAAGACATACATGTCGCACGTGTAGGCGGAACACGAGCGGCCCGGCTCTGGCACCTTGCAGTTCCGCCCAGGGCATCGATCAGCCCTGCAGCCACTGCTATGGTGGCTGGCTGTTGAGATCGTACGATTGAGGGAAAATATCGATAATAGTCAAGGCTGCATATAATTACTATTTTACACCAGAAAACACCATGTACTATTATGCAAACATAGTTTGTGAAGTCATCTCAGACTCCCGCGATCGTCCAACCTTTTATTATACAGTCTGATCAAGTCTCTTTGTCAAGAGCCCATCAATCGAAGCGTACGCGCCTCCCTCATTTTCCGCCTTGTTTTCTTTCTTGCCTTCTTTATTGTCCATCTTGTCGTCGTTCTTGTCCTCTTCCTCCAAGACGGAGAGGGCGGCCGTCATGGGCACTCTCTCCGGTGCTGGGGCTGACAAGAACCGGACGGCGCGCACTTTGTGTACACCGCGGAATGTCTGTTCAACAATACATTGTTAGCAACAGCCTCAATTTATGTAAAGGGAAGAGACGCACCCTCATCTGCTTCACGATGCGATCCATGACTTGCACAATGGCCTGGTCCTCGGCTGCGTCGCTCTTGTTGAGCTGCGGTCGGAAGCAGTGCTTCTTCATGAGGGCAAACACGCTCCTCATGTTTTTGGAAATGTGCATCCGGATCTCGTCGTCGGAGTGATACGACGGGATGCCGATGAAGGCGTCCATGGAGAGGAAGATGAGCGTCTGGCTGCCCGACAGGCCGCCGTACTCGACCGGGCCGTGCTCCGTCTCTGCCGTCAGCCCCCAGCTGTGGATGCCGGATACGTGCCGGACCCAGAGGGCGCGCGAGACGTTGGACTCGTTCATGTTGTCGTAGAGATGGAGAATGACCTTTCGGGCCTGCTGGAACACGGCCTCGGTGTAGGCCAGAGCGGCCTTTTTGTCGCCTTGCTCGTAGCTCATCATGGCGCGTATGATGCTGCAGTACATTGGCGTAGCCTGTACAATGGAGACGAAAAAAGAGTAAGAAGACGTTTCCTCCAGTCGATCCTTGCAGATGCAGCGCGTGGACTCACCAGACTCTCGGAATCGGAAAAGATCTTGCACCAGGCCAGCTCCGTTTGCTGAACCTCTTCCGACAGGCCTTCGTTGACGCGATAGGTCAGCTTGCCCTGGGCGTCAAAGTTGTAGATGATGTTGGCCATGATGTTTCCGCTGGGCGAGGTAATGTCTAGATGTTTCTGGATATACGACCATGCCAGGTCCAGCTCGGGCGGGAAAGCTAGCTGCTTCTCGTTTTGCGCGACGCGGACGACGGGGTTGGTTGCCCATCTGCGGCACGATTTGCGGTTAGACTTGGGACGAAGCTGGTTATTTAAAAAAAAAATGAAGTAAAACATCTCCACGTACCTGTAGGCGTGCCGAAGACAAGCTACGCAGGAATAAAAGCCATTGAAAGAGTCGCGGCCAAGCTCGTTCCAGTGACCATCCAGAACCAACTGCAGACACTTGGCTGTGGCGTTGCTGTCCACGTTGCGTTCCAGGCTCGCACGCATGCGCGCACGAAACTCGGCACACCTCTTAACATTGAAGGCATCATCGAGAGACGGTTCTGCCGTGGCCAGCAGCGGCGCAAGTTCGGCATAGACCGTTTTGTAGGCGCGCAAAGCCGCGGGCCAGTTGTCATGGCGGGCCACCGGCGGCCAGCTTCCCGCACCGTCGTCGCGAACCAGCTCCAGAAACTGGGTTCGCAGCTCATGGTGATCTTTGCATTGCTTCAAGTCTTCAATGCCTGTTTCTGGGACTTTGTTGGCGTGCATGGGCGGGCAGGACCGCGCTCGCCGCCAGGCGTAGACGAGCGCGGCGGCGGCGAGGAGCAGCGCGAGCGTCGCGAGATGGAGCATTGTGGTTACCAAGACTAAATACGGCCAAGGGAATGAGCTCGCAGGAGAGAGAACCGGCGAGAAGCTTTGACAAAACTTGGAGAGCTTGAAGCAAGGGGAACTCATAGCTCGGGCGTCCGTCTCAGTGACCGTGAAAAAGGCCGCTCAACCAACCGCACACAAAACACAAAGGGATGGAGCCCGACCGGCGACCAAGAACCCAGCTTTCCCATCAAGACGGCAGTGGCTAAGCTCATAATCTGCGTCTCCGAAACATGTGCTACGTGCAAAGCAGCCAGCCTCCAGTTCATCTGCCTCCAGTTTGCTTTTCTTGTTTGTCTGATCCGCTCAGTTCTCCATTTCGCTAACCGCACACCACGAAAAAGCCGGCACTAAGACGGACCCGTGAAGCCGGGGTCAACCCTGGTTCGAGTTGTGAAGTCTAAGCTAGTAGTAGTGCCAACACCCCCCTCAACCGCCTGTCATATCTGCCAGTTCCGACTGGTCGGCGCAAGTCTTTGAAAGAAAAATATCTAATGTATACGGATGACGCTTGGGTGCAGCCCCCAGAAGCTAGCTGATCTTCTATCCACCTGTCTGCATGGGTTGAGTGTAATTCGTAGATGATTACTCCGTATACTACACCGGTTACGGTTCAAGATGCGAAAAAAAAAGAAAAAGTTTCAAAAAAGTTTACGGGACCGCTACTGCATCGAACCCAGCTCTCTCGCTCAAAAGCAAGGTTCTGCGAATACCTACTAGATACCCTGGCACTCGACATTCGGGGGCGGCGCGTCTGGAGTGAACCAGTCTCGTCCGCAGTCTCCGGCGTAGAAGAAGTCCTCAATGACCTGTCTCTTGACGGGCTTGCCAGTCGCCGTCATCGGCAGCTCCTCGCCCGCCGCCAGGATGCGCATCGCAACCGGCCGCTTCCGCTCGTCCAGCTTGCCCTCGAGGTCCGATCGTACCCGGGCGAGGCTCATCTCCGCTCGGTGGCCCTGCTTGGGGCGGACAACTGTCCCGCAGAGTTGCACAGATTCCGAGACAGGCAGCGCGACGACGGTCGCCTCCTCAAAGTACCCCAGTGCCATCAAAGCGCGCTCCACCTCGACGGTCGAGATGGACGTGTCGCCGTGGATGATGTCTGGGGGTGTTGTTAGCTTGGAAAAGAGCAGAGGCCGGACAAGGGGAAACGTACAGTCATCTCGCTCGCGGCCGTGGAAGAGCAGCTCGTCGCCCACTAGCTCAGCAATGTCACCGGTCTTGTAGAAGCCCTGGTCATCGAAAGCCGCCTTGGTCTTCTGTTCGTCCCCCAAGTAGCTAGATTGATTCTATTAGCTGAGGTTCATACGTGTATTCACAACCTTAGTTTGATTAGTTGCAGTTTACGTACCCAAGGAATCTGTCCGGGCTTTTTATGAATAGTCGGCCATGAGTTCCTTCGGACAGCTTGACCTCTACGCCTGGAGCAATCTTGCCCACTGAGCCCTGGAAGTGCATCACTAGTCAATACAAAGCAACTCAGAGAAGAGGATAATAACAAACCTTGATATCGGAGATACCCAACGTCGGCAATCCACCAAGCTCAGTAGAGCCGTACCTGTTTTGGAACGGGTAGCCCAGCACATCGGTCCAAAACTGAACGGTGTCATGGTCGACCAGGCCGCCAATGCTGAGAAAATACGTCATGCCTCGAAAGTAATGAGCAATCTTGTTCCTCGTCTCCGGCGTCAGCTCCCCAACCTCTTCCAGCAGTAGCTTTTTCATGCCCCGCAAAAGGGCCGGGTTGAAGACAAAGTGCGTCACAAGGTGCTCCTTGAATTTGGCCAAGACGTCGGCCGAGGACGCCGGTGTGGCGAGGGCAAAGACCGTCTTGCCGGTCAAAAGACCGTCGATGATGTGCTTGGTGCCGCCCAGCCAGTGGCTTGCGTTGTAGTTGACGACGGCGCCGTCGCCCTGCTCGAGGGGCGCGGCGGCGAAGCAGTATCGGCGCAGGACAACGCCTTTCGAGTAGCCAGTGGTGCCCGAGGTGAAGACGACAAAGCCGGGTCCGTCAGGGTCCAGCTCCGTCCCCTCCACGATGGAGATGCTGTCGGGGGCGACGCCGGGGTGCTGCCAGGAGATGGGCACAACATCCAGCGACGCGACGTGCTTGTCGCGGATATAGCGGACTGTATTCTCCGCGTCGGCCACGCTTCCCTGGTCCGCGAGGATGCACGTTGCGTTGGCCTTCATGAGCGTGTCCGCCCTGCGCTCCAGCGCGGCAGCAGCATCTGCGTGAGTTAGCTAGCGAACGAAGTCAGGTTTGGCCTGGCGGTACATTTTTACCCAGAGGAACAAATGCGCCGCCCAGAGCGCGAATAGCAAAAAATGCAACGGCAAACTCGTAGCCCGTCTTGGTGCAGGCCGTCTGGTACAGAAAGATGTCCGTGAGCAGGCCCTTGTTGTTGAAGCTTGTCGCGGGGAGGCAGTATTGAAGCCGGTACCGTGTCTCGAGGATATCGCCAAGTAGCTCGGGGTATGTCTTTTGCAGCCCGTACATGTCATGGATCATGACGCGGTCGTTGGGGACCGCTTTGGCGGCGCGGAGCAGCTTGAGCAGCAGGGGATCCTGCGGGAACCAAGGCCTCATGGTGGCAGCAGACATTGTCGTAATAGTAGTATCGAGTTGAAGATGAGAAAGTGTACTCTTGGCAAGTTGAAATGATGTATAATCGGAGTTTCAAATGAAGAGGGGTAATGACTTCTTATAGGGTTGAGAAAGAGGGCACTTGAAGTATTACACAATTGCACGTGCAGACGTAGCCCAAGGGGTCTTCCCTGACACATTTGCTCACGTGAATAATTACTGTCTCATTTGACGATCATCTACATCTAAAATATGTCTATATTTCTAACGAGGGGATCTACAATCAGTCGACATCATTCAGTCGGCGCAACCTTGTCCGGCTCACTCCGTCTCTCAGCAATCTTCATCGTGATGTTGTCGGGCATAACCAACGCAGCCTAGAAAATGTCAGTACCAACTCAAAGCCAGCCACATGCCCCAACAACGTACCTTGCCATAGGAAAAAGTGTAGCCCTCGGGATGCTTCCAGTCGATGTTGCGCACGAGCTCGCACAGCGTGCACTGCAGCATCTGCATGGCAATGTTGAACCCCAGGCACTTCCTGCCGTAGATGCCAAACGGGAGGTACTGGCCGCGTGCCTGTCTCTGGCGCAGCGTCTGCTTGACGGCGGCCGAGTCGGCTCCCCAACGAAAGGGATCAAACGAGCGGGCCGTCTCGCCCCAGACGCGCGGGTCGGTCTGGATGCCGTACGAGTGCCAGCCGAGCATCATGCCCTGGGGCACGGCAATGTCGTCGCCGAGCACGTACGGCACCGTCGCGATGCGGTTCGACATGTGGCCGAGCGGCGGGTACAGGCGCAGGGCCTCGTAGATGACGGCGTTGAGCAGCGGCAGCTGGTCGAGGTCCTTGCAGGCATAGTCCCACGGGATGTCGCGCGTGACCTCGTCGCGGAGCAGCTGCTGGATGTGCGGGTGCGCGCCGAGCTCCTCGAGGGCCGAGTTGAGCGTCGTCTCGACGTTTTCGTGGCCCGCGATGAAGAGCTGCTTGTGGTTGCACTGGTAGTGGAACTCGGACATGAGGCCCTCGGCGCGCGCGCGGTGCAGGCTGAAGCCGATCTTGTTCTCCCCGCCCGGCGGCGGCGGCGACTGGCAGCGCTCCTCGGCGAGCCGCAGCAGCCGCCGCTGCACCTCGTACAGCAGCGCGTCCGTGTGCCGCGTCACCGGCAGCGTGAACGGCAGGTTGTCCAGGAACGGGAAGAGCCCCTTGAGCCGGCCCATGAACTTGCGGTTCTGCACCCCGAGCACCTGCTGGATGTTAAAGGTCCGGTAGTCCATCTGCGCGTCGTCAAACTGCGCGTCCAGAAAGTACTCGCCCCAGACGGACAGCGCCCAGCGCCAGACAAAGGGCCCGACCAGCACGCCCGACGGCTCGCTGTCCTGCGCGCGCAGCAGCTGGTCGGCCAGCAGCCGCGCCTTTTCGCGGAACGAGTCGAGCGGCGCCGGGAGGCAGAAGCCTTCCTTGAGGAGCTTGCGGAACGTGGCGTAGAGCTCGCCGTCCGAGTCGATGATGTTGATGCCAAAGAGCTTGGCGCCGCTGCCCCAGGGGATGCGCTCGGCGAGGCCCATCTTGTTGAGCTTCTTGTCGCTGTTCTTGAAGATTTGCACGAGGTACTCGGGCTTGGTCACCAGGATCGTCCACGCGCCCTCGTTCCAGAAGGCGACGGCGCCGTGCTCCTCAATCAGCCCGCGGACGAGCTTGTTGTACACGTCCGACTTGGACGCGCCGCGGAGCACGGTCCAGAAGTGAAGCCAGAGAGGCACGCGCGGGATGTTGCGCGGGAAGTTGCGCGGCATCGCCGTGCCGTAGGCCACGGCGCAGACCACGGCGGCCACGAGGCCGAGAACGGTCCACATCGTCCTGGAGATGCCCTCCAGGGCGGGAGGCAGACTGAGAGAGTGAATTGCGCTCATTTTTGCTAGGAACACTTCCAAGACGAAAAGGCAATGGGAACGAAACTAACGAAAACAGCTCGAGTTGCGAACTTGGTCGGGGTACGGTGAAGCCTCTGACCCGTATCGCGCGCTGACATCACTCCTACGCTTTCCCGCTCGGTCGATTCACAGATGGCTTTTATTAAGTTCCCCCCATTGATCTAGCAGGGGAACAGATAATGCCCAGCACCCAATTGGCTGATATTCGCTCGCAGACTTTTCGCCCGCGGTTGGTCTCGGAACAAGTGCACCGGCAAAGGCAAGGCGCACCAAGGAATATGTTCCAAAAAGAATTGCTTCATTCCACCTAGCATATATGGGCATAAATGTCTCTTCTGCGCCCCAGAACTTTCCTGCAGCTGAAAGCTGAAAGTGTCCCTAGCCAGGGCCGTGGACAGCAATGTCTCAAATATGGCCAAGACATTTATATGGTAAAGACGGCAAGATCTGCCTATCCACTTCCCATCCCACCTCCGTGCTACAAGGGGATAGGATAATTTCTCCTTTCAATCTTTGGCACTACACTGATCCGCTCTGGTGCATGCAGGGCTGATCGGTGGAGTGGCGGCGTGTTGCATGAGATTGGGTTCCTACACACCCCGATGGGCCCAACTACTGGTACGGTACTGATGTATCGAGCAAGTACTCTGTGTACCGGGGGAAGATAGGCATCATGGTTCAAAGTGGAATATGTATGTGCCAGCGCCGACATTGTGTCTCGGTGGCAGTCATGGGCAATTACCCTGTAGAACCAGTCCTTAGACGTTGTGTTGCCTTCAGCTCCCGTAAAACTCTATATTTCCGGTATGAGTGGCGTTGATACCAAATTGCCAGCCAATACTGTGGCAAAAAAAAAAGAAAACGTTCGGTTCGTGGCAAGGGGACACGACGTTGCACTTATTGGATTGCCACCAAGCTGCCAAGCTGTCCAGCTACCAAGCTCTCGGCATACATCTCCTCCGCATCACGCACTGTGAGGCTGCAGAACGCGACAGGATTCAATCATCACTGTCGCACCTCCAAGCTTCACATCGTGACGGGTTCCTTGAACAATCTGCACCAGATCCAGACTGTCAATCGAAGCGTCCTGTGTCTTGGAAACGCGCGCTTACACCGGACTTTTTGTATAAGATTCCTGAAAAATGTTGCTGCCAGAGAATCCAGAAAGCTGGCTTCTTGCGGCATCGGCCCTGGGCGTATGCGGTGCGAGCATCGTCGTCGCCTCGCGCTTCACAACATGCGCGGCCGGCTTCGCCCAATTGGCGGTCCGCGCAAAGCCGCAGGACAACTGGTACGAAGATGAAGACGGCAAGAGCACGCCAGAGTCCATGGCCCGATTCTCCAACAAGGCGCCCAAGCTGCTGTGTCTGTTTCTTTCCACCGTCGCATTTGCGGCCTCGGTGGCGGTCTCTGTGCTTAGCACCCTCTACGCGGAAACACGCAATGGGCAAATTTCGTCCTGGCTTTTGACCTTGGCATGGGTACGTCTTTTGTTTTCACGCTCTCTTACAATTGATGTCGCAATCTGACCCTGACAGTTGATTATTCTCCTCCAATCCGTGTCTATCCGGCTCGATATTGCCCCCGTCCGATGCTACGAGGCTGGCCTCCGGGTCGCTGCATCGGCCGCCTTGATCGCCCCAGCCATTGTCCTGCAGGGGCTGTTTGTCGCTCATCACTCGCTGAATTCGAGACAAATTATTCAGAGCCTCATCGTGGGAAATGCATTTCTCTGCCCTTGCGTACTCCTCAACGGGCTGTCCTTTCCAAGACGCCCCGACGTGCACCACAACGGCCGGCCCGTGTCGCCCGAGCAGTCCGTCTGCGCGCTGCAGCGCTTCATGTTCCTCTGGGTGCGGCCGCTGATTCGGACAGCAGCGCGCCAAGGTGATCTCGATCACAACGATGTTCCGTCCATGGAAAAGTACGCGAGGGCAGCGCACTTGACTCTACAGTGGATTCGTGCCAAGCACACCGGACGTCTCGTACGATCTCTGGGCCGCACATACTGGAAAGAACTTACAGTTCTTTGGATCTGCGTCCTTGTTCGCTCAGTTATCGGTGTAGGGCCGTTTTGGGCCATGTCGCAGCTTATACAAAGGCTGGAGAAGGTGGGCACTGAGCCCCAACCAGGGTCGAGTCTCTGGATCTTCCCCGTCCTCATCGGTCTCTTCACACTTGCTGACCAGGTACGTCAATATTCTCCAACTGTGCTAATGCAAACAAGGCGACAGCGCTAACGACTCGGACTATTAGATGATGGCTTCCCGGATCATGTGGCGCTCGATCAAGAACATCTTCGCACCAGTCCGGGGACAGCTGTCCGCACTGATCTTTGCCAAGGCCCTGCGCCGAAAAGACATCAAATCCGCCGCCCATGTCGGAGACGAGGATATGCCAGCTGTTGCCACAAACGGGACAACCAGCAACGACGCAGCAAAGCAGAAAGAGCGAGACGCAAAAGCAAAGCCCCACGACACCGCCGAAGACTCGTCCAAGTCGCGCCAGGCCATCATGAACCTCATCGGCGTCGACGTCAAGCATATTGCCGACTTCGCCATGTACCAGATCCTGATCGTGAGCAGCGTCGGCAAGCTCGTCGTCTTTTCCGGCTACCTGGTGCAGGTCATAGGCGCTGTGCCGTTTCTCGCCGGCGCCCTCGCCTGGGCCTCTCTGCTCCCCGTCAACGCCATGGCCTCGCGCCGGTACATTGACGCCGAGACGCGGCTGATGCGCGACCGCGACCAGAAGCTGGCCGTCGTCAGCGAGGCCGTCAACGGCCTGCGCCGCATCAAGTTCTCCGCCCTCGAGGCCACGTGGGAGCGGCGCATCCTCGCCAAGCGCGCCGAAGAGCTCGACACCCTGTGGCGCGTGTTCCTGGCCAACACCATGGTATTTTGCTGCTGGGTCACCAGTCCCATCTTGCTGTCCGCGGCATCACTGGCGACGTACGTATTGCTGCATGGCCAGCTATCACCCGCGGTCGCGTTTGTGAGTATCGCCATGTTCAAGAGCCTCGAGTCGGCGTTGGCGGGGCTGCCCGAGCTGCTGACGGTCGGCTTTGATACGCTTGTGTCTATTAGACGACTAGATGCGTTTCTGGGCGAGCCTGAGCTGCAGCAGTCAGTCACGTCCGGGTCACGCATTGCGTTTGACAATGCAACAATTAGCTGGCCGACGGACACGCCGGAGGCGACTCAGCGCGACTATGACAATGAAACATTTACCTTGAGTGGACTGAATGCAGAATTTCCGCAGGGTCAGCTTTCCGTTATTACAGGAAAATCCGGGACGGGCAAGACACTACTACTCCATGCACTCATCGGAGAAGCCGAGCTATACGGCGGTCACATTGTGATGCCGGCCGCTCCTCAAGAGCCTCCTTCCTGGAACTGCACCGAGGACCAGTTCAACGCGGACGACTGGGTGGTGCCCGGCACGGTGGCCTACGTCGCCCAGACTGTCTGGCTCGAAAATACGTCTCTCCAGAACAACATCCTGTTTGGCCTGCCGTACGTCGCGAGCCGCTACGCCGCGGTGCTTCACGCCTGCGCCTTGGAAAAGGACATTGCCGCTCTCGACGACGGCGACGCGACGGAGCTAGGCGCCAACGGCGTTAACCTCAGCGGCGGGCAAAAGTGGCGCGTCTCGCTGGCACGTCTGCTGTACTCGCGCGCCGCGATCCTCGTCATGGACGACATCTTCAGCGCCGTGGACGCGCATGTCGGTCGGCACATTATGCTGCATGCCATTGCGGGGGATATTTGCAAAGGACGCACGCGAATTCTGGTCACGCACCATCTGGGATTGGTGGCGGAGGAGGCGGCCTACTTTATCGAACTGGGCAGCGGGACGATACAGCATTCGGGGCCGACCTTGAGAGACTTCATCGGGGTCGCAACGAGCGGCGGCACAGCCACGCCAAAGTCGGTCTCGAGCGTCGCGACCAGTTTCAACCCGCCCCGCCTCTCGGGCCAAACTGGCCACCAATCGGCAGGTGATGACGGAGAGGATGCAGAAGCAAAGAAGTACGTCCAGGATGAAGCACGTGAAAAGGGTGTAATCAAGCGCCATGTCTACCACAAGCTAGTTACGAGCGGCGGTGGTTGGCATCTCTGGATTCCGCTCCTCGTCTTCTTGACTCTGTTTGAGGCAACAAACTTTGGTAGGTTGTATAACCCCACGTCTCGTGAAATATTGTACTAACTGATCAAGGCCGGAATTGGTGGTTGCGCATCTGGACAGCGGCTAGCCAAGGCAATATGCCAACTGGTAACACGACGAGCCTGGCCAGCTTCCAGGCCGCCTTTGTCCAACCTGCTCTGATGGCCTTTTATTCTTCCGAGCATGATGTAGCGCCTCCAGAGTCCCATTCCCTCTCCTATTACCTGGGCGTTTACCTGCTTCTCTGCGCGGCGGGCGCGCTCATAGGCACCCTGCGTTTCTACTGGTCCTTTATGATCAGTCTCCAGTTCAGCAGGAAGCTCTTCCAAGACGTCGTGCACACCATCCTCCGCGCGCCGCTCCGCTGGATGGACACGGTCCCCGTCGGCCGCATCCTCAACCGTCTCACCGCCGACTTTGACATTCTCGATAGCCGGCTCATGGAAGACATGACTCTTGTGTTGGTGCACGCGTTCGAGCTCGTCACCATCTGCTTCGCCGCCGTCATCCTCTCACGTCTCATGATTCCCCTCGCTGGCGTGCTGATCATCGCTAGCATCCTCGTGTCGGGGCGCTACCTCGCCGCCGCGCGGCCCGTGAAGCGCCTCGAGAGCAACGCCAAGTCGCCCGTGTTCGAGACGCTCAACGCCGCGCTGGCTGGCGTGTCCACACTCCGCGTGTACCGCAAGACGGCCGACTACACGCGCCGCATCCACGACCAAATTGACGAATGGGGCACCATGACGCTTCACAACTGGTCGCTCAACCAGTGGATGACGTTTCACATGAACCTGATTGGCACCGTCTTCACCACGGCCGTCGGGCTGCTCGTCGTGGCCGACCCGGCGCATTTTGGCGCCAACCTCGCCGGCTTCGCACTGTCGTTTGCGCTCAGCTTCTCCTGGGCCATCACTTTTGCGATGCGCAACTACGCGACCATGGAGCTGGACATGAACGCCGTCGAGCGCATCACGGAATACGCCGAGCTGCCGACCGAGGACCTAGGGGGGTTGGAGCCGCCCGCAGACTGGCCGCGCAACGGTACCGTGCAGGTCGAGCACCTGCAAGCCGCGTATGCCGAGGGTTTGCCCGCCGTGCTGCGGGATGTCTCTTTCGAGATTGGCGACAAGCAGCGGGTTGGCATAGTCGGTCGCACGGGAGCAGGCAAGTCGTCGCTTACACTGGCGCTGTTTCGGCTCATTGATAGGCGAGGTGGGAAGGTGGTGATTGACGGGATTGATACTTCGATTCTCAATGCCCAAAGCATGCGCTCGCGCCTGTCCATCATTCCTCAAGTAAGCGAATCGCGCTTGATCATTCATATTGTCGTTCCGCCAACACTAACATGTACCCCAGGACCCTGTTTTGTTCTCTGGCACGATCCGCAGCAACCTGGATCCTTCCAACCAGCACACTGACGACGAGCTGCACAGCTGTCTCGCCCGCGTGCACCTCATCGATTCGGACAGCGACCGCAGCATCGCGGCCGAAAGCAGCGACGACGAAACCTCCTCCTCGTTGTCCCCGTTGCCCACCAACGTCAACATTTTCAAGCGGCTGTCCAGCAAGGTGTCCGAGGGCGGTGGCAACCTGTCGCACAGCCAGCGCCAGCTCGTCTGTCTCGCGCGGGCCATCTTGTCCCGTCCGAGGCTCCTGGTGCTCGATGAGGCCACGTCGGCGGTTGACATGGCGACGGACCGGCTGATTCAGCGCAGCATACGGGATGGTTTCCACGACACGACGCTCATTGTCGTGGCGCACCGGCTGCAGACGGTAGCCGACTTTGACAAGATCTTGGTGCTGGACGCGGGCATGGTGGTCGAGGCGGGCACACCAAGCGAGTTGTGGGAGAAGCCGGGTGGTGCGTTTCGGGAGCTGTGTGAACAGAGTGGTGAAGCTGTGCAGCTGCGAGAAATGATCTACGCAAACGAGGTCTGAAGCTATTATCAGCCCCTTTCTAAAAGTCCTTCTTTTTGCTTCTCTTCTTGTTCAAATTATCATTGTACCTAATTCGTCTGTAATAAAATCATGTATTCGCCATTTTTGAAGCGCAACGGTGACTTCCGAATATCGTACGTACGTCGGGGTAGGGTCTTTGGTGTTGGATGTAGAAGGATAAGGATAACTATTTAGGTACCTACAGGTATTTAGGTACCTAGTTCTGAGGCGATCACACAGCCTGTGCTAAAATTGGGTCTAACAGGATATGAGCCAATCAGGGCGCTGCAATATCGAGCCAACCGCCAAAATAAATACACCAAAATGCTTTTTACCCCTAAAATCCTCTCACCACAATTCTACGCAAGGTTCAGGAAGACCTCGAGCATCTTGTCGAACTTCGGCGTTCCCATACCCGTGGTCGGATCCCAGCCTCGGGTCGCATTGAAGCCCTTGTCCTTGCAGACGCCGCCTCCTGTGTACATGCCGCCCTTGACGACGTCGTGGAAGATTTCCTCGTGCTGGTACAGCGTCGGGTTCACGAAGCCGACCGGGCCCTTGCCCCTCTTGATGCGTTCCTCGTTGATGAGGTTGAACATGGCGCCGATGACGGGCGCGCTCATCGAGGTGCCGCCCTCGTACAGAATCTTGCCCTGGTACACGATGAAGCCAAAGTCGCCGGCGGCGGCAATGTCTGGGTAACCTCGGCCCGCACCGTTGTACACGCCGCCGCTTGCGTATGGGATCTTCATGTCCACAGTGCTGTAGTTGGCGTAGCCGGGATCGTGGGACTGGAAGTATCTGTGTCGTTGTCAGTTTGTTTTCATGGACATATTGGTCATGTCAACTGCCACGTATTTGTCATCCGACGTACCGGTTCACTGCGTGCTTTTGGTATTCTGGGCGAGGGAAAATGTTGCTGAATCCACCTCCGGGCGAGAACCACCGAGTCACCATCTCTTCATCCCCCGCATCGCCGCCCGGCACGATTTGCGTGGAGCCGACCGAGGTCATGTACGGGCACGAGGACGACTGGTCTGCTGTAAAAACATCACCATTCTCACCCAGACATCCTTCCTCTGCAACACCCCTGTCGCCGCTGGCCAGGAACATTGAGGTGCCCTGCAGACCCAGCTTCATAAACTCGTCACACTGGCGCTACACCAAAACATCAGAATATGCTCTCAACCAGGTCAGAAAAGATACGAACCTTTTGGTAGTTGACCGGGTAGTCCTTCTCCGGGAAGCCATACGAAATGCTGATCACGTTGGTCCTGTTAAAGACACCACACTGGTGCGCAGACGGGGTCCCGTCGACGTTGGGGTCATAACCACCCATGTAGTCACAGTAGCTGCCGTCAATCGCGTCGAGGAAAAAGTTAAAGTACCCGTGTGGGTGCGCGTCGTCGTACTCGGTCTGGAAATCGACGATTTGCTGCGGCCAGATGAGGGGATACGCGAGCTGAAAGTCGAGCGTCGACTCCTTGCCCGCCTCGGCGAGCGTGCCGTTGGCGCGGTCGTGGCCGATGATGTTGACCTCAGGGTGGGTGCCGTTGGGGATCTCAGGCGCAATCAGGGTAAAATACTTGTCCAGGTCTTCCTGGGCGTACTTTTGGTGCTCCGACTCGTAGATGCCCATCTTGTTGCTCGGGTCAGCAAGGCTACCGCGGGGGACGTTGTACATGGCGCGGATGCACTCGGGCGTCACGATTTGGGAGCATTTCTTGCGGTTTCCTAAAAGTCTGTCAGTCTCTTGCGCACCGTAGCCCGAAAAAAGTCGCATCATGGCTACCTTGGTCGTCTGTCAAGCCAGGCACAACAGTTCCCTTCGCCCGGGCTTCGAGGATCTTGCGGCGGGCAAGGCTGCTCTGCGCACCTCCTGCCGCTCGTTTACGCATCATGGCCAGTCCAGGCACGACAAAGTCGACAACATCAGAGACGTCGCTGGGCAAGCTGTACTCATCCGTTCCAATGTGCTCCACGTCACCTCTGGCGTGATGGTAGACGTGGTAGCGCGTCTGAAGAATGCTCTCCAGCCTGTCGACCGTGGTGGAAAAGTAGACGGAACCGCCGCTCTTGGGGACGACAAGGGACTTGTCCGAGATGCCCGCGCCGGCCAGCCATCTCTTCACGGACTCGACAGACTCATCAGCTGGCTTGAACAGCTCAGCAACCTGCTCGGCGCTGTAGTGTTTTCCGTAGTTGGGAGAGTTGGGATCGGAACTAAGACCGTGTTAGCTTGCACGTATTGTCCTGGGCTGCTCCTCAACACTTACACATCCATCAGGTAGTCCATGCCCTTGTCCAAGTTGCGCTGCTTCAAGGCAACTCGCACTTGGATGCGCTCGTCGGATGGCACCGCATCGCGCTTGGAAAAGTTGCTCCTCGCAGTCGTGTTACGTCTCTCATGGACAACATAGCGCGTGCGCGCCGAGGGCACTGCGGCAACCGAAGCCACCAGACCCAGCAAGTAGACCGAGGCCAACTTCATCGTAAAAGAAACAGGTAATAATGTCGATGAATGTTTTCGAGGCCAAGACACTAGCTTTCTTGTGCTGTTCGAATCTAGGTTGTGGCTGCGATGATTCTTTATACCCTCATCGCGAGACCAATGCTATGCGGGACTTGGCATCTTGCCATCTTGGCATCTCAGTAATGATCCAATCGTATGGTTGATTCGGCCCTCTCAGAATATTTCCCGTATGGTGACGCGTCAATACGAAGTCCGTCCTCTTTAGGAAGGCAGTTCAGTATCCCTCCATGCCATTGCTCCAAAGCAGGGCTTCTCACGGTTTATTGCGGGCGAGCAATCATCATGGTTACATCGATGAACACACTCTGTGAGCTAGTGTTTCAGGAACCATTTAAACTTCCACCGCGTTGATTAATCCTCTATGGCAGTTTACCCAAAGTGATGACGCGGCAATACGAGGTGGGTTCTCGTGAGGGTTATTTTGGTAATAGGCAATGCAACTATAGCAAGGTAGAGCTCTTCCACTTTCACCGCGTATAAGTTGTAAACTCCTCAACTGACGGATGAATTAGGGTTTCGGAACCGCTCGCCGAGATTGCCCTAGTAAACCTTCTGTTCACCGTGTTAGTCAACCCACCTCATTAGCCTATCAATCAGGCGCTGAGCTAGTATTCATGCTTAGTAGCTATGACGAACATGACCGGTAAAGTAATAGCAGTCGAAATTTCCAGACCTCTCAAACCCTCCAAACTCTGCCAATACAAGACATGAACAGATAAAGAAGTGGTGCAAGTGACCATATGCGGCCCGGGCGCATTCCCTCTGCTATCGGAGAGTTTGAATGAGTCCATCTTATGCCTGTAAGGGCGGCTCTTAACGACTGCAATCTGCCAAGTCCGCGGGAACGCGGCCCGCTCCACGGATCTAGCCATCGATTCCTCACCGACGTTGACTCTTCTTGGCAACAGGTAGACGTGCTCCATTCCTCATGCCATGTTCTAGCAGGGAGACGATAGGTAAACGGCCCGTTTCGAGGCAGGAAATCTAACACGAGCCCTCTCAAAGATCCATTGAACGCCGGAGGGTTTGGCGGGTTTTTAGCCCCATTGCTCCTGGTTAATCGCTCGATTGGTCTATTACTGTCAAGTTAGCGCAAGTTAGCAACAAGCTAACTAGTTCACTAGTGGCAATGAGGGACGGACCAAATCGCATGGACTGTTTCAAGCATTGTAAAACTAGTACGGAGTTTTATATACTTGTCACTCACTCGCCTTGCAAACTACTCCAACGTTAGTAAATGTTAGATAAAGGTCTGAATTCAGATGATTGTGATTACGTACAAATAGAGAGGGGCCAAAAAGGTCTTCAGCCAATAAGAGGCCGCAGTCACAGCAGAAGCCTCGTCCATCAGATTGGCCAATAATTGCAAAAGGGAGTGGCAGCTCCATCCAGGAACAAACAACAACAACACCAGGCAATCACAAACTTCACGCCTTTCCACCAGATTGAACGAGCGACCTCGCAGACATGAAAACCACACAAGCTGCCATTCGCGTGCCACTCGACGAGCGAAATGGAGGCGCCCGTGTCGAGGACAGCCATGATGGCGGGCAGGCTCTGCCTGGTGCAAATTCGACCCCCAAAAACACCCTTTTCAATGCATTCCATTGGCTCCTGATATTCTCCGTGAGCTTTGTGCAAAGTTCTTCCTGGGTTGATAAGCAGTGCGAGCGCTGGCCAGTCGAAATTTGGGGGTGCCCTGCGGGCTGCCTGGGAGGATGGTCCGCAGTAGCTGTTTTGTATGGGTTCCTGGTGGCGGCCTGTGTCAAAGGATGTAATCCCACAACGACCATACTCACTGGCACTGCTGCTCTTGTAGGGCTGAAGATGGCTGCGATTGCATCGGCAACGCTCTGGTACAAGGTCTTTTCTTCGGGAACGACGACAGGAAGCGATTGAAAACATGTACAACAGGCAGATTCTTATATACCCAGATGTTAACGTCGCTGGCTGTTGAAAGGCTACATATCCAGGGCAGGAGAAGGGGGATAGTGTGATAGTATTTGGTCTCGAGGTTTGAAACTACTGGATGAACGTTGTGGGTTCGAGGTTTTGGGATCCGGCTGCATGCGGAACAAAGCATTTATAGAGAAAATTTTGTATACCCAGAATGGATTTTGGCTTTATAAATAGACATCTGTCTCGTACCTCTAAATCCGGAAGTCATGTAACCCAGCTGATATGTCACGAGCGCTTCGTGAACAGTAGTAAGTGGTGATGCTATGGTACTTGCCTTGGGGGCCCATCAGGCCGACGATACATCACCATCCTTTACAGACTGCGACTTTGTATTGCCGGGGTTGTTGCTTGTTCTCAGCGTCGTTACTCTCCGCACAATACACGACAATGTAGCAAAGTTCTAGATGAGCGGCCCCTCTCGTCATAGGAAAATGGTCACGAGTCTCGCGAATACAACTGGACACTGGGGAGTATCACAGGGTGTTTTTAGCCGCATCGACGGGCACTATTTACAGCTCTTTCTGATTAGCCGCTTGAAGCTTGGGTGTAGTGCTATGGGTTCTCATTAGGCAAAGAACCAGTAGCGGCGAGGAACTGTCACCTCGATCTCTCACGCAGATCAATCGACGCGAATTGCAGTAACCTCTTTTGGTGCGGAGCTCGGCACGGGCTTGATAGCACTACGAGTAGGTACAGATGACGAACGGTCACATGGCGTACGGAACAATGGTTTGCTGTATGTAGTTTGCTCATGACGATTTAATAGCCTGTTATCACAATATAATAGAGCATCAGAGTGACTAGTTGCCTTGTCAAATTCGTGGATATCCGCGGCTAATCCCCTTGTGCTGGCACAACTATTCGGTTGGCATGCACAACGTCGACGGTGTTTTTAGTGCAACAGCATTCCCACAATGCAATGCATTTGTGGTACCCAAACGAAAAATAGCTATTTGTTTTGTGTGGGTATCGGTGCCGGCCCGGCAAGAAGTCTCCAAGGACCAATTTCCTGCGGCCCCAGTATGTGTCTTTTACACAATGTATCGAATTTGATTTACGAGTTGCCAATACAGATTTGACGCTGCTTTAAAAGCGGCGGCACCCCGCAACATCTAACTAGGTACCCCAGCCACACGCCCTCCCTGTATCGGTGGGTGGGCTGGTAGATGAGACGCTAGGGTTCGACAAGACAGGGTGTGCGCAGAGTGCAGAGTCCGGGAGACCAGATCTAGCCCTGATCCCTTCTAAGACATACATTACTAGATCCCAGCTGAGCTCGGTAGTTTCTGGCAGGGAACAACAACGCCACTAAAGATGAGATCACCGCCAGCCCGCACCTCGCAACAGCCACCTGCCACGCCGCCATGCACCTCGTGTCGTCTTAGTCCCCTGAACCAAGTCGTTGCGAGACCGGGACGGCCAGCTGTCATTTTGAATTCCTTTTTGCACATCCCACAGGTTGACTCGAAAGAGGGGCATAAATGGGACATTCCATCGCCTCCGCCTTGCCTCACCGACCGGCCGGCGTCATGTCTTGATGAGGTGCGATGATGCACGACGTACACGCCGCCGATGCGCCGCCCACTATTCACATGTACACACCCAAGACTACCAGTATCGTGTCCATGCCAGTAGACGCCCTCTGTCGCACGCCGCCAACCCTAGTCTTCAGCTCTGTTCCATGTCTCTCCTCGGCATCTGGCTTTTATCTTGTGATTTCTCGGCCATCTCATTGGACGCGATTGGCACGGTGCCTTGTGCCTACCGTCAGATTATCGCGGCGTGCATGCCCGAAACCAGATTGCTGGCCGACGGAGAATACTTCCCGCGCCGATACGCGGAAGACGGCGACCTGTTCTTGGCAAAAGCAAAGATACAGCAAGATCGCCCAAGAGGTGGAAATTAGCGTCAATGGTAAGCACTTCTGAATGCCTTGACCTTGACCGAGCTCAGCCAAGGCCGCTGGAACCGTTTTCTCCCGAATGACTCCCTGATCACGGAGTGAAAGTTGAGAGATGTGAATATTGAAGCTGATCCACGCACCTTCTACTCCGTAACTCTATAGTGGTTCTCTCCTATGCCTTCTTCACCAAGACGCCCCAAGTTCTCGGCAGAAACGTGAGGGGGTCGTCCTCCACCTTGACGTCCTCCAGGCCCTCCCAGTCTCCTGCAGCTAAAATGGCGCCGCGAATGTCCCTGTTCATGTTGCAGCCTACAAATGTGCTCCAAGCAGGATTCCAAAGCGCTGCATGTCCGTTAGTCGCTGTGTACGTAGTGGAAGATGTTGACGCATCACATACTCTGCGCAATTGAGGTCAAGGTATCTTGGCTCTTGCCGTGCTCCCAGAAAATGAACTGGCCGCCAGGCTTTAGGAGCTTGTATATTTCCTTCATGATGACGCGGGGGTCGTTTACGGCACACATGACCTGGATGCTCAGGATTGTGTCCATGCTGCCCTCTGTGACACCCTCCGCCCGAAGAATGTCGCTGTCCTCGATACCGCAGGCGAGAAATTTGTAACGCGACTCGAGGTCGGTATCCTGCAGCTTCTTGGCAATGTCATCCTTGAAATGGGGATTGGGATCGATGGCGTGGATGAACTCTACAAGATCAGAGTCAAATCGATGGATCTGGTTGCCTGGGCCCGGGCCGAGCTCGAGGATCTTGCCTCGGGACTGCTTAACAAGGGAGGGAACGACGGTTGTGCTCTCGTACTGGATGAAGCCCTCAGCTGTAAAATACGCACATTAGTCAGACGCAGGGCGTGGTATTGGTGGCGACGAGCGAGCTCTCACAGGTTTCGATCAGGAGGCTGGCGACGCCCAAATCGAGCTGCTTCGCGGGACTCCACAGAGCCGCAAATCCACGGGTGCGGAAAGCTTCCTTGAAGGCAGCCCAGTGAACTGTATCCTATTGTTAGCTTGGTACTACACAGACCGCCACGGGACACCACCTCTGTTCGCGTACTCGTAATGGCAGGCCAGAGAAGCTGCAGCGGCGACCAGAGGCTGTTGAGACGGGTAGGTTTCGGTCGCGGCATAATGAAGCACGTCTGTCTTTGGCAGTTTACAGCTTCGCGGTCTTTGTCAAGGTAATATACGCGCTGGAACGACGAGATAGATCTTTTGTAGATTGGGTAGAACGAATGCGGGGAAAATGACGGTTGTTGTAAAAAGACAAACCCGGCGTGTCACCCCAGCCGCAGTCGACACCTTGACTCGCATTGTGTCACGTGCGACTCGTCACTATGAACACGCTTTAAACACTACAATAAATTTACGAGCTTTTCAATATTTGCTACTTAGATTTACAGTTAGAATATTTCGAGGATTTTGCATCTAGCATGCTCTGGTGGCCACCTGCTTGCCATGTCGCTGCCTCAAGCCGTAGTCCTTGATGAACAAACAGAGGCATAGGTGGATCGAAGCGAGCACTGCAAACGTGACATATATAACAGTGAGACTATGCATATACGCTCCTGAAATTAGGCGTCTCTCCGAGTCGGTCAGATCCAGGTCTTTCAAGGCAAAGGCAGAGGATGTTAGCTCGGCGATCAGCTCGGGGCTGAAGCGGTGCTGTAATTGTGCGAAGAGCAGGTTGGTTAAAATAGTGCCAGAGACTACAACGAGCCGGTTAGTAGATGATTGTTTGATGAATCCTTGCCCCATGTTTCTAGCCAAGCAAGGACGTACCCGTGGTGCCAGTTGCGCCGCCCAAATCGCGGACGAAATTGCGCAGACCGGTCACAACCGCTCGGTTTTCTGTATCAGAACCTGCAAGCAATCCCACAAGAACTAACAAAAGCTGCAGCATTAGTAAATGCTCTCGAAATTTTGCAACTGGCATGTCGCGACGAGCACTCACCAGGCTGGAGAGAACAGCCGACGCCCAGTCCGTCTAGGACTCCCACGAGCGCAACTTTCCAAATTTCAGTTGTCTGGTTGAACATTAGTTTTCCAATTCCAGCAAGGACCCAGCAACATGCTCCAAAAACGACAACTGGCTTGTAGCGACCTGTGGCGGATATAATGATGCCTGTCAGGGCAGACGTAAGCCCATGGGCGATGACCATGGGCAGCAGGAGGGTGCCAGCGCGAGCGGGACTCGCACCGCGGACGTTTTGAAAGTACAGAGGCATCAGAAACAAATTTCCCCAGTAGATCCAGCCAATAATTATGTTGGTACCGATTAGAATGTTTGTGGATCGTCCGTATCGAAAGAGTTGCGCGGGTAGAAGAGGGAGTTTGGCGAAGCGGAATTCGATTGTCAGGAAGATGCTGAGAAGGACGACTCCGGCACAGAGCATGCCTATAGTAGTCGCAGAGTTCCATTGTAATTTTGAACCACCCAAAGAGATGGGTATCTGTAATTATTGTTAGGGTTGGCAGCCGCGGCAACTCCGTAATGCGACTTACAAGAATGAGCGAAATACCTGCCAAACTAGCCACCGCGCCGGGCCAGTCAAGAAGCTTCAACCTACTGCAAACATTCGCATCTTCGACACTCCTTGGAGACGAAGGCCACACAGACACCAGATAGGCAATTGCAGCGACGCACAGCGGGCAGACGAACCAAAATGCCCACCGCCAGCCAAAGTGCTGCGTCAAGGCGCCGCCCACCACCGGCCCGAGGCCGTTGCCAAACGCGACCGCCATGCCCACCATACCAAAGTAGTACCCGCGCTGCTCCAGACTCGTAATGTCCGCAATGGCAATCTGCACGAGCGCGTTGATGGCGCCGGCGCCGAAACCCGTGGCCGCGCGCGAGACAAACAGCTGCACCGGCGTCGCGCAGAAGCCGCTCCAGAGGTTGCCGGCGCCCATGATGGCGAGCGCCGCGACGAGCGCAGCGCGGCGGCCGACAATATCGGACAGCCGGCCGTTGATGAGCTGGATGCTGGTGCTCGTGATGAGGAAGCTGGCGCCGACGAGCGAGATGGAGGCGCCCGTGTCGAGGGCGGCCGCGATGGCGGGCAGGCTCGTCGACACGGCCGTCTGGTCCAGGAACGAGGTGAATTGGATCAGGGCGAGCGCTGGGAAGACGGCGAGGAGACGGCGTTTGGACAGCGCGTGGGACTGATTCTGCAGCAGCAGAGGGGTAGTCTCGTCCATGATGCCTCGCTTTGTCTGTGTTGCCTCTGTAATGGCCCTTTGCAAGGACTATGTTGCAGGCCGCACATTTACTTTTCAAGTCTTGATTACAAAATAATGGACCCAGTCCAATTATTCATCGGTCCCTGGGTGAATTAAAAATGACATTCGGAGTATCCTAAGCCTCCCATTTCCCAGCCGGTATCGCATTACTCTGTCTTGGGCGGACGGATATCCCTGTTGGAGTCCCTCTCAGGTGGCTTCGCGAGCACGCCAGGGGTGTGTCTTTAGACCCTGGCGCCTCGACTCTGCCAATTTCACAGCTTTCAACGTTGTAACTACATTTGTAGACCAGTTGCTATTCGTAGTGCAAGCTCTCATCGGGGGTTGTATTGCGTTTTGTGGGATGTTCCTTTTTTGAGCATACTTCGCAGCCCTGCATGGTAACTTTTGTGCAGCCGACCACCATGGCACAGATTCTATGAGAGATCAATCGCTAAAATTTCCCTTGTATATAAAGCGACTAAATCCCGACTCTTTCTCAGCCTTATTAGTCTCGTCACGATTCGCTAGCCTGCGCACCTCAAAGAATGCACATCTTCAAAGTGCATCAGCAAAGTGCCGGAGCCTGCTGCCCAAGCCATCCTGATGGTTGTCGTGATGTTGGTTTAATTGCTGTATCATTGGCCGAGACTTCACCGAAACCTAAATTGACTAAAAGACAACGATGCGGAACTACACGGCTTCCTCTGGAAAGCGCTTATTTTATGACTGGTCGTCATGCGGCGTACCGTTGGGTAACAGGAAGCACTGGTGCATCGGCAGGTTACTGCTTCCTTAGTCAACGGGTGCACGCAAATCGAAGGTCCAACTGGCAGACAGCCCGGCTGAAAACGATTTCCTACGCAGGTGAGCCCCCTTCAAAATGTTGCTCAGACCCTGTATAGCGATAATTCCAGCATCAAATCATCATGTCTGCTCCCTGCCAACAAGCTGCGCAGAGGTTGATCGACCTTCTCGAGCCTCTGGCGCGTTCCAACGACGACCATCGATCAGCGAGTGGTGCAGGTGGTACTGAACCCAGTATCCTTGGCGCTATCCAAGATGTCGTATCAGCTCTCGCTTCAGCGGACCAACTTCATGCCGCCTTTCATGATGGAAAGACTCACTATCCTCTGGGGCATAACCTATCAGCAGTCCTACCGACAGGTGCCCGGCGCTCTATCCGCGTATATGGGAGACTATAAGGAGGCTCTTTTGAAGATGTCGTAGTGGTCCCGTGTGCCTTTTCGAATTCGGTTTCAGTCAGATCTCTTCTGAAATCCAGCGGTACCAAGTGTCGTAACTTGGATGGTGCAGCATCGCAACCGCCTTGCGTCCCACCTATCGCCCCATTACCAGGCACTGGCGCTTCGTGCTGCATGCCCGGTCCCCGGCTGCGGCCTCGCCGAAAAACACGGCCGATTGAACAGATACAAGGCCGACAGCATCGTATTCCATTGCTCGTGCCATGGAAAGCACTCGATCCATCTGGCGGCACCCACTAAGGTAGCTCGCCTGGAAGCCAACGCGCCGACGCGCAACCTGATTCGCTCCATGAGTCACATTTTGGACAGCTCGACGCACCATATTCGAATCACTGGTGCAGATTACGCGGGCACGTACCAAGAGGTGTTTCTCTACCGACCTCTTGCGGAGTGGTCACGGTCAACGGGGCTGGGGCAGGGTCGTACACCACACATCCTGTACGCACCACTTGTGGTTGACTGGAGCGGTGCGAAGCTGTCGAAAAGCCTCTATGTCGGCGAGGGCGGCTACAGGACGATGGAAACCCTGGGTATGGGCGGACTGTGCAGCTATGCCAATCTCAAATCTCAGTATGGAGAAGTCGGCCTTCGGATCATATGGGCCGAGGTAAAGTTTTGGTTCGCGAACCCGCACAAGTTATTTCGAGCATTGTACTCGGTCGAGTATTTCCGGGGGATCTTGCAGGGAACGAGGTGGCAATGAGATCAGAATGGAAGTGTATCAAGCAGTTTATTAGTTGATAACAGGTAGGTACCTAGCCCGAAATTGTTACCGCAGTTGTCATTGAAGGCCTGAATTCTTTGAGCGAATCTTCACGTGATTCCATGGCAAGAACCTGTCGTGGTACCCTACCTAGTTATTAATCACCACAACACCAACACACAACACACGAGGTACCGTCCAGTTTTTCTTCCTTGTTGGCACAATATCAAGGCGCCTTTCTACCAATCTTCCTGGCTGTGATTCGCCTGCTCGTGCATTGCAACTGCTGGGCAGCTAGGCATAATACACCACAAAATAGCACCATTCTAAATCCACCACTCGAGGCAACATCTCCCACTTTTTATACCCACATCCTGCACAATGGCGCCTCGAAATATTCCGACTCCAGCTGTTTCTGGCACTCAGGCGACTCTTGGACCGTACCTGATTCGACGCGCGACCGCATCGTCAGCAGCCACCCCCGCGAAGCCGAAGCCCTCTTTGCACAGCAAGAAGCGTCCGTCAGCCAAGATGGACGTGTCCAACCGCGTCGAGTCCGACGTGCTCATGTCGATCCTGCCTGTGCACTTGAACAACATTGCCACGAGGCAAAAGAATCACGAATATCGCAAATACCGCCTGCAGGACGGCGTGGAGCGCCTCTGGTTCTACGAGACGCGTGGCACGCGCGAGGACCCTGGACGCGGCGCCATCACGTACGACCGCAGCCGATTTTTTTTTTTTTGGCCAGCCTCGTTCCTTGCTAACTTGCGACCCTCTTAGTCATATTGCTACAATTCCCCCGACAATACGCCATACGCCGGGCTCTGTGCCAGAGGAACCACACGGCATTGGCAATGCAGACTTTAATGCGGGTCTGAAGAAGTCGAAATATGGCTATCCGATCCTGGAACTGTACGAACTAGTCAAGCCGCTCACATTGGATGAGATGAGGAAATCGTGGGGATTGACTGCACCGATGGGGTGGAGCTATGTCAAAAAGGGCCTCTGGGAACAGCAATGGGGGAATGAGGACGGACGGGAACAGCGCCTGAAGAAGCTCTTTTAATGATATAATGACATAATGATAGAACCTGACGAAACCTCGAGGTCATTCGCGACCAGTCATTATTTGAAGAGGAGTCGAGGAGCCGAAAGGCGGTGAGTGTTTGTTTGCATACATACACAGTCACTCCCCTACGATTTGTAAAATTTTATACCTATAAACCCTTACAATCTAAGTTCCACGCCGCTAGCAGGGGCCTAGTAAAATAAGCTAATGCTAGCTCTTTCTAGTTACTTTCTTCTAACTAAATAATTAAGCCACCTATCTTGCAGTTTTTAGTGTCATGTCGGAACTCTTGGCTCTTTTCTTGGCGGGTCTCCGCAGCTACCAGACATCAGACACAACAGCAACATCAGCATCAAGAACAATGAGCAATCCTATATTTAATCACACGATACATATCGGACCTGTATACCAACAGGACCATTTTGAACAATTGAAAAAAGATACACAGCAACCCTCGTCTCACGGAAACGGAATGGCGTCCCATCGGATACGACGCAGGTGACGCTCAGGGTCCTTGATGTGATTTCGCGCATGCAGCCATCGCCTGTTGTCCATCAAGATGATCGTACCAGCCGGGCAGTCGGTCGCCTTCAAGTGAACCGTCGACCTCGCCGCCCAGTCCTCGCCGCCCGCCGAGCCCTCCAGCAGCCCATCCAGCTCCGCCAGCGCCGCCTCAGCCTCGGCCGTCAGCGGCTGGAGCAGATCCCGCCTGTACCGCATCACGCACGTCTTCTGGCCGCCCTCGGCCTCACGGACCGCCATGACGCTGCCCACGATACTCGTCCGCGCCGGGTCCTTGATAAACTCTGGCGGGATGGCGATGCGAAACTCGTCGCGGCGCAGGGCGGCGCGTGCCGCCGGGGACAGCGCGGCGCCGAGCGTCTCAATATTCATCGCCGAGAGCGTGCCGCCGCCGGCGCGGTCGTGCTGCAGCACGTGCAGCCCAAAGAAGCGCGGCGGCGCGCCCTCGTAGCTGCAGTCGGTGTGCCAGGGGAAGTCGGCCATGGTCTCGGAGCGCGCCTGGTGGTCGGCCGTCTGCAGCGGGATCACGCGGCCGTCGCTCGGCCGCACGTCCCAGAACCAGCCCTGGGACGCGCTGTGCGTGATGGGCAGCGCGTGCCCGTGCCGCGCGTGGAAGCTGCACACGAGCGCCGACAGGAAGTCGCTGCCCGGGTCCGGGAAGCCCAGCGTGAGCCGCGCCATGCCGCGCCGCGAGAGGGCGTCGTGCACGCCGGCCACAAAGGACGGCTCCGTGGCGCTGGCCGCGTCCGCCACGGGGAATGGAGGCGCTAGCTGGGCATCGTGCGCCGTTCGTGCGTCTTGTAGAGTGGAAAAGGATGGGATGGGGACGTGTTGGGCTCGAGAGGGCAGCGGCCGCTTGGTGGAAAGCCGAACGGCGGCCCGGTATACTCGGGGAAGTGCATTAGCCATTCTCATAGTCGCAATGCAGACAACAGAGGGACACGGGTAACTAAGGAGATGGCACTTTTCCCTTTTCAACATCCAACACTTGCTCCGTCACGTCATTGCTTTTTTTTTTTTTCATGCCCGATTAATACCCTTCCCAGTGATGCGGTGCGCATGGATCACCCGGTACGTAGCTTTTTTGATGCGCCTCGATGCTAGCACGCAATGCCCGGCGCGGCCCAGCCTAACCGTATCCGCAGCGTATATTGTATTAAGACATGCATTGATCATCGTATTCTTCAGAGACAGGTTAACGCTTTTTTTTTTACAGACATGGGTGGCAAGCGGGTCGAATGGGGGGGAGTGGCCGCATATTGTCGACACCCTACTGCCTCTCCCAGCTGCACCCCCTCGCGGTACCACCAAGTCACTTCAAAGTCACTGGTTCGTATTGTCGTTCCGATAAGCGTGCAAATTTCATTGCAGACATGGAGGAGATCCGCTGGGTCCCATACTTGCTCCAACTCTGAATCATTTTGCGCCTTCGCTGTCCGACCCGATAGCTCTGACCGGGGGTAGTGCAAAGTGCCAGGCGTTGTCAGGCTACCTACCGCAGTTTGCCAAAAGCCCTCGTCATGCATCTCTCAAGACAGCATCGCAATTGCATCAATTGAGTAGCAATGCCTCCGCTTTCAATTCAATCAGCAAGCAAAGGGGCGGCCTCGTCTGGCGCGCCTCTAGTTCCCCCGCGTCGCGAGGGCAGACTTCACACTTGGTTCAACAGAATCTTTATCTTTGTTTTTGCCATTGGTCTGTACTATCAACTCTGTGCATACTCTGGTCGCAATCCATCCGCGCCACTCACCTCCTCCTCTTCATTTAACCTCCATCAGACGCTGCTGTCCGTCCCCTCGCCCGACCGCGCGCGCGAATGGAGCGCCTACTACACCAACTCGAGCCACCTCGCGGGACAGGGCTGGGAGCAGGCCCAATGGACAGAGTCCAAGTGGAAAGAGTTTGGCATCCCCGACGTCCAGATTGCGTCGTATGACGCCGACCTGCCCGTGCCTCGTGCCGAGAACCAGCGCGTGGCCCTGCTCCAAGGCGACAAGGTGCTCTATGAGGCGCCGCTGGTGGACAACACCAACGGCAGCTTCACGCCCGCGTACTTTGGCTTCTCGCCCGATGCAAACATTACCGCCGGCTTTGTGTACTGTAACTTTGGCAGTCAGGGGGACTTTGACGAGATTGCGCGCGCCAACATCAGCGTCGTGGGCAAGATTGGCATCATGAAGCTCGGCAATGCGTCGCCGACGCTCAAGGCGAGCGGCCTGGACATCTTTCGAGGCATTCAGATCTCGAATGCCGAAAAGGCCGGGCTGATTGGCGTCATTCTGTACACGGATCCGCAGAATGACGGCACAATCACCGAGGCCAACGGCTACAGGCAGTTCCCGGCCGGCATCGCACGCCCGCTGACTGCCATTGAGCGCGGCGGCTTTGGCAACTCTGGTATGTCTGCTTCACGACCACAGCCACACGGATCTTTCATAGGCAGCGACTAACAAACCACGCGCAGAGGACTACCACATGGGCCTGCTGCCCAAAATCCCCTGCATCCCAGTCTCCGCCGCCGACGCCGTCGAACTCCTCAAAGTGCTCAACGGCATCGGCCCATCGGCTCGCAAAATCGGCGGCCGGTGGCTCGGCGGCGCGCTCTACGTCTACGACGTCGGGTACCACATTGGGCCGTCCCCCGCCGGCGTCACCATCAACCTGATCAACAACGCGCCCGTCGTCGCCTCGCAGAGCCACAACGTCATCGGCACCATCCCGGGGCAGATCCGGGACGAGGTGGTGATTGTCGGCACGCACCGCGACTCGTGGGGCCCCGGCGCGGGCGACCCGGGCAGCGGCTGCGCGGCCATCAACGAGGTCGTGCGCAGCTACGGCGCGGCGTACCGGCAGGGCTGGCGGCCGCTGCGGACCGTCGTGTTTGCGAGCTTCGAGGGCGAGGAGTTTGCGCAGATTGGCTCGCTGCTGTGGATCGAGCACCACCTGGCGTGGCTGCGGGCGACGGCCGTGGCGTACCTCAACGTCGTCGTCGCCGCGTCCGGGTCGCAGTTCCACGCCAAGGCGAGCCCGCTGCTGCACCGGGCCGTGTGGAACGCAACGGCCCAGGTCGAGTCGCCGACGGTGCCGGGACGGTCCGTCCTGGACGTCTGGGGCGGCTCCATCGACCCGGCCGGCGGCGGCGACGCCGTGCGCTTCCAGGGCCTGCCGTGCGTCTCGACCGTCGACATTGGCTTCGCCCCGGGCCTCGGCGATGCCGTGTTTCCCTACCACACGGGCTTTGACGGCTTCGCGTGGATGGACCGCTTCGGCGACCCCGGCTGGAAGCACCACGTCGCCAGCGCCAAGCTCATGAGCCTCATGGCCGCCCACCTGGTTGAGTCGCCCGTCGTGCACATGAGCGCGCACGACTACGCCAAGGCCATCCAGATGTGGCTGCATCGCATGTGCGAGCTCGGCAAGTGCTCCCCCGAGGTGGACCTCTCTGAGCTCATGGCCACGGCGGCCAGGTTTGCGCGCGCGGCTGTACGGTTTGAGGGCTACGCCGACACCCTGCGGTCCGACTCTGGTTCGCGGCCGGGCCTTGCGGGACGGTTTACGAATGTCGTGGATCTCGGTGCCGAGGCGATACGCAGAGTCAACAAGGTGTATATTGCCCTGGAGCGCGAGTTTTACCATGAAGGGGGCATGGATGGGTACAACAGTCTTCACCATGTGCTCTTCGGGCCCGCTGCCTGGCACAATGTCGCGGCTCCGATGCCTGGTCTGGATAAGAGCCTGAGGGCAGGCAATTGGGAAAATGCCAAGGTGAGTCTACACGCATGAATATCTTGTCCTGATTTTGCTAATTTCTTTTTTCTTTTGTAGAAATGGAGAGACGTGTTGATTGAAAAGATTGGCAATGCTGCGGGGTTACTGGAGGATCATCTGGAAACTGTTGGAGACGACTAGTCGTTACGTTTGTACAGTACCGTATAACTGCGGCAGTAGAAAGCACGTCGCTCATTGATACTTGAGGGCTAGAGTCGAGTCACACGGTCTGCTGCATGAGCCTCTACCTAGTCGTTTGCCACGACTGCGCAGAGTTGGCATCCATTGACACGAAAATATAAAATATATCTACCAGTTATCACGAGGGCTAATTCGTAAGGACTCACGTATCTTGATCTTCACCTCAAACTATATCATCTCACCATGCCGGCGGAGGCGAGCCCCATGTTCGAGTTCCCCATTCTTGTGTCGATTGGTGAAGTACATACATGATCAACCATCTTTTCAATTTATCCAATGAACACAATAATTATACTGCCATGGAGCCTAAATGGGAAAAAACTTGTCCATTCTGTGACTTGGTCATGGGCCGTAAATGGATCATGGGGTGGCTGGTCCAACAGGGCTTTGGATATCGAATCTCCCCTCTCCCAAACAAAACATAAAATCACTACTACGCCCTTATGTAGTTTGCTAACGTGGGGGACAAGAGCCGCCAGATATCCAAGTTGCGACAAAGACCACACAAGGCGCCGCCATCTGGACACCACGCAATTAGCTACCTCGGAGACAGAGAATCTTGAGACGACCAACCTCGGAATTAACACTAACTATCTGCGTCCTTCACTCCCCCTGAAGGACGTCTGTATTAGACTCACAGTATCCTCGGAGCATAGACTGATGAGCTTTTGTAGTGTACGGCAATTGCTGGCGTCTCAAATCAACGCGTTGACCCGGCTGCTACCCTATTGGTCAGGCGGCGGCGCTTGACACGATGTTGACGAGTAAACTCACACGGAGAGAGTCTTGTCAAATATTTGATCGATTTTTGCGCAGCGAATATGAGTGTACAAGTATCCCGTCCAACTGCACTTGCTCACACCCGACGTTCTTTGGTGGGGGACCGAGTCTGACTCCTCGTCTGGTTGACCTTGAACTCTATGTTGGTAGGTTGATGCCTAATAGCGGGATATGACGGCCGAAATACTACACAGAATATCAGAAAGTACCGGCGAGATGATATGTATCAATTGAACCCCCATGAGGGTTTTGTCTCGCGTTTGCTCGCGCAAAGTCACGTTCGTAGATGTGTGAGGTTGACGAAAGCCAGACACGTCAAGGTCTGAGCCAGCAAGACGACGAGCAATCAAAATGCAATCATGAGCTTTGGTGAACATTGAAAGAATTATCCGTGGCTTTTAACCTGTATTGGACTGTAACCAGTCTTGCGGAACTTTTGCCGGGTGGCCCGTAGCCTCTCCGAGCAGAGATGCTGGGTGTGCACGAGGCGGACACTCATCAGATTCGGCGACGAGCACATATGATGGGGGCGAGTCAAATTTATTTGATTGGACCCGGTGATTGCTGCTAGCATCCGCGATACAGCAGAGCCAACTCCCGTGCCTGACCAGGGATGATTCGGCACTGAGCTTCCCGTCTCCTCGGCCTGCTGCCTGGCCGTCATGAAGGCGGCCTTTGACGGGCGACAGCAACATTGTGAGAAAACAACACGACCAATGCGCCACACTCGGCGATTTCGAGCAGCACGCTTCCTTTTTTTTGCGGCTGTTTACGCGAGACTGGTACGACAATGGACGTGACTGGCGTGGCCGAGGTCAACAATCGCCCGCGCATAAGAGGGGACGCTTGAAATGGGTGGTTCGAGGCGAGTCCATCAATGCCCGATATATCTGTGCTGGTGGAAAATAGCCGTGTTTCCCAGCTCTCTGGGTCAGAGGGGGAGGGGGCCTCCCACGTTTCTCCGCCTCACTTATACGAAGGCATGAAGCAAAGGTTGCCCGAGCGAACCATACTCGACACATTGCGCCTGCCAGTCAACGTGGCTATACGAGGGGCTGAAATTGAATATAATGCCCAAAGTAGTGTTTATTTTCTACGTCGAGTGAAATGCCTCAATCTCTGTTCTGGAAAGGTCTTGTCCGTTTTGGGAATCACTGTAGCGCAGGCATTATTGGGCGGAATGTGGGAAAACCGAAGGCCTGGAAGAGTGGCACATTTGTGCCGGACCGCCTCTTTCTGAGCATTTTATGCGTGGCACAGCGAGGCTATTCAATGGCCCGCCCAGGCAACTGTCCGAGGGCACCGACTAGTGATGCAAGCCACAGAAGCCTAGAACAAATGACATGCAATAGTCATGACAACAATGACGCCACCGGCCAGGGGTGGATCTGGAACAAATCTCTGCGGTAGTTTTATCAATCGGAGCAGCCCATCGAGGGGTGATCCCTATGAGGATCTTCACCTACACTGTACTGATCTCATAGACGAAGTCGTCTAGAGGCTGTCAGGAAACGGAATAGGCCTACGTTACTACCATTGTTGTTACTTTGACACGCTGCTTTAGCCAAAAACAAAAACCAACCAATTGTACATGTGTTCCATGAGGCGGAAGAGGCACGCTTGTGGTTCCAATAATAGACAATGCATTGTGACCTAAGCAGCTTCCAGCTTGGCACAGACCGATTTCAACCTGATGAAAGCCCAAGCCCATTCTGTGCACATTTGCCGACTACAGGGATCCCAGTCGTTCCATTTTCCTAGCGGGTTAACTCTATTCAGAACCTTTGCGACCGCTCCCCCGATCCAGCGCCCCCCAGCTTTGACCGGCCCCGCCCATCATCAACCCACGTTTCTCAAGTAAGGCTGTTTCGAGGTACAAGGCTGACGATGCCCGACGGCCCGCGCTTGTGGTGTGGTTTGGTTCTGGGCCCTCGCATGAAATTGTGGTCGGGTCTGGGCTGTGCGAGCGTGGCCGACGCCTCCTTTCCTGGGCTGAAGTATTGGCAGGGCGAGCTTGAGCATTTGGTGGCGGCGAGCTGAAGTCGGGGGAGCTGGTAGCTGCCGGCTGATGATTGATGATCAATACACATGTTGGATACCGGTGAAGGATAACAGCCAGTAGATGAAGAAAGTGCTTATATAGTCCGGCAGAGGACATTTGTAAAAATATCCCCTGTTTTTTCCAGCACACTTGCTAGTCAATTGAGTGCACCGCTTCATATCATCAACCCTCTCTCTACCATCATGCGTCTCAACTCTGCCCTTGTGCCGCTGGCACTGCTCCTCCACGGCGCGGCCGCCGCGTGCAACTCGGACAACTGCGCCCGCGCCGTCACGGGCACCCGTCGCGGCGACCCCTTTGAGACGACGGCCAAGGCCGACTGCAGCCGCTTCATGACCAAGACTGTGACGGGCAGTGCCGTGTAAGTGGCCAGCGCCCAAAAAAAAAAACAAAAAAAACACTGTGTGCTGATAGTATACCTAGAACCGTGACAAACACCGTGTCCATTACCGCAGCTCCCAATGCTCCCCAAGCCACCGTTGTCAAGCGCGACGGCACCGCCGCCGTGCCGTCGTACGCGTCCGCCTGCTCCGGCACGAGCCGCTACTCGAGCGCGTGCTCCTGCTGGGGCATCACGGCCGGCACCGTCACCGTCACTCCTGTAAGCCTTTCTTTTTCTTCACCCAAAAGAGCAACAGCTAAGATCCCTAGACCTCCATCGTCACCGCCACTGTCACCGTCACCGGGACCCCCGGCGCGACCTACACGCCGCCTGTGCCGACCAGCTACGACAGCTGCGTCTTCGACCCGAGCACCACGGGCGACTTTGATCTGCTGGATCCCACCTCGGCCCTTCCCATTATCAAGAACGGCAGCCTTGCTATGGTTGTCCAGGACGTGACGAACCCCTGGGTTCCTGTGCGCTACAAGACCGTCAAGGCTGCCGGAGCGCCGAACGGGTATGGTTTTCTTCCGCCTGCGCACTCTGCTTCTCTCACATGGGCTAATCTTATTGCTCGACTAGTGTGTACGACCTTCAGCTGGTGGCCGACGGCGCCCCTCAGTTCCTGGCCATTTACAAGTCTGGCAAGGTCGGCTTCGTGAGCACCAGGTAAGCAACACACACACGGCCCTTCTCCTCCTCCTCCCGAACGATTTCCGCACGACCAGAATTAACCCCAGACTCAGCTCCAACGGGCAAACCTACACGGGCGATGGCGATGACAAGTACATCACCTCTGCCTTTTCCTTTACCTGCAAGGGCCGTCTCACAGCAGGCATCGTCGGCGGCAGCGAGTTTCACTTTTCCATCACCACCGACCAGCGCGTCGTTGTCACCACCTCCTCCTCCTCCGGCAACACCAAGCGCGACATCCCCGTCCCCGACGGCTTCTACGTCATCCCGGCGCCGATCCCCGGTGCGCCGCCCGGCCAGCGCTGCCCCGCCGGGCAGACGGCCGTGTCCAAGGGCCTGACGCCGACGGCCAACGGGTGCGGCGCCAAGGACGGCATCAAGGTGCCGGACCTGTCGTTTGGCGAGTGCTGCAACGACCACGACATTTGCTACGGCACGTGCAGCGAGCAGTTTGGCCCCTGCAACAGCAAGTTTCTGAGCTGCATGGTCGGCTCCTGCGCCAAGTTTGCGCCCATCCCCAAGCTCTTCCTCGCCTGCAACGGCGCCGCCGCCACCTACTACCTCGCCGTCCAGTTCTTCGGCAAGAACGCTTTTGCCGCGGCCACCAAGGAGATGTGCGACTGCAAGTGCGACGACAAGACCAAGACGGCGTGCGGGGACAAGTGCGTCGATACGACCAATGATCCCGAGAACTGCGGAAGCTGCTTTTTCCATGTAAGTGCCACAAATGCTGCGCGCCCGCCAACTTGATACCCCGACGGCATTGTATCCTAATCTCCCATGTCAACAGTGTCCTTCTGGCTCTTGCACCAACGGCGCCTGCTCCTTCAACTCGTGCACCGGCAGCACCTGTGGTGCCTTTGGCCCCTGCGGCCCGGGCGGGAGCTGCGTCTGCGCCTCCATCACCGGCGGCACCGGCTTCTGCGTCAACGGCCAGACGCCGTGCAACGGCCTGGCCGACTGCGGCTCCAGCGCCGACTGTCCGCTTGGCAGCGTCTGCGCCGTAGGCACCTGCTGCCAGCGCAACGTGTGCATCACCACGGATGCTTGCGGCGGGTTCCAGAAGCAGCAGAAGCGCGGCTGGCTGAATGCCACCATTGGCGAGCCGACAAGATGGGTTGACTCGTTTTAA
Source organism: Cordyceps militaris CM01 (assembly GCF_000225605.1). NCBI lineage: Eukaryota > Fungi > Ascomycota > Sordariomycetes > Hypocreales > Cordycipitaceae > Cordyceps > Cordyceps militaris. The sequence goes on along the minus strand of NW_006271974.1, from coordinate 2,067,958 downwards.
GCACTCACGCGTGTTGACGCCGGGTGTTTGTCTCAGGGATGGCTCATAATTGTATCTAGCTTTTAATACAGTCTATATATTTTGCAATCCGAGAAAAGCTGCTGTTCTGCTTGACCTTTTACCTCTAGGGTACCACTGTGCAAGGATAGCTACCAGAGCAAGTGATAGGAGTGAATTGGCAAACTGTTCATAAAAGCTACTGAAAGCAGTATAGTAGGGCATTATATAGACAAGGTATTTTCACCTTTGGGGGGTATTTGCTCCGACGCGCCCATCCTTTATGACCATTACACCCCGACCTAGTCCCCGGCTTACACGCCGCGATCCGCACGTTGATAAATAGCCTCTCACGCCTTATCAACAGACTCAACAGGGTAACCAGCACGCCGGCCACAATCACCAAAATATACGGCCTGTCCAAGGTATTGTCAATGTCTTCTAGTAGCGCGCCGATGAGGTACTAGGGCATGTACAGAGCCTGGCGGGCAAGCAGGGCGATGTTGCTGCCCATGGCAAAGATGACGACGAAGATAAATGGCAGCAGGCGCACACCCGACCTCGATGCCGAGTCTGGGCGGATGACCTCGAAATATAGCGGCGTCATGTAGATGGGCAGGAATATTGCGATGCCGCCAGCGGCCGCCCTGGCAAAGAATATCAGGATGGTGCGGCTGGGAAAGAACTCGACGGGACAGACACGGCGAGCGACAGAGATAAAGACAGTGTAGACCTGCAGGAAGCCGGAGCCACTGAAGAGCACGCCCAAGGCGCACAAGGAGGCATTGATCTGGGCAGAGCTCCAGGGATACGTGACGCCACCAAAGGAGACGCCCACGACGAGGCTGGCGCTGACGGCACCGATGGGGAAGGCGAAGTGCTGCCAGGAGAGCTTCTGCATGCTAGGGAGCTCTTCGAAACTGCCGCGCGGGAGGCTCATGAGAATGATCATTTGGAGCGCGAAGAGGAACTTTGAGATGAAGATGGCGGAAATAGCCAGCTTCCACTTCCAGGGGAACATCTCACGGGCCGACTGCAGCTGACTGAGGCTGCTGCGAGGTACAGAGTCGTTACTCTTGGTCACCATGTTGACTCGATGGTTAGAGGGGTATTATTCGAAAGAGAAAATTGAAGTGGTTGGAGAGCAGAAGGAATCAACTGAAGTTGGTGTTTTTTTGCGAGTGTTGAGTGTATGGATAAAGGAGCATATGGATGAAAGCAAATGGATGAAAAGCGTGTGGATGGAAAAGAATATAGATAAACCAGCATATGATGGTGTGTAACGGAGGTTTGACCAAGATCAGATGCACGATTATGTACAAAACGAGGACAAGAAAGCAGGCTCCTTTTCTCGGGGGTTCCTTCCACTCTGGTGAATAACCCAAAGTAGAATTTGTCAGCCTCTGGATTCATTGTCATCGAGCCAGCTCATTTTCTCCCTGTAATTTTTGACATGGGCTTGACACGCGCAGACAGAAACAGAGAAATAGAGAAAGAGAGCTCAATGGGGCACAGAGGACAGAGGATGGGTGGTAAGCCTCCTGAGGCGTGAGGCTATTCGCAGTTCGCGGGCCGCCGATCCGCTGATGTTTGTACCATGGCTTGCAGACCTCGACCCCAGCCAGTGACTTTGCCTTGCAACTCTAATTTGTATCTTTTAATCAGGAAAAATACAGGCGCAAGCAAATCTCAGAGTTCTCGCTCTACAGAGGTACTTGATTACACCAACAACGCCCACCTGTGTGAAACCAACCAACAATGATTCTACCTTCAAAGTTTAATTGTCTGTGACCCCCCAAACCCACCTTTCTTCCTCTTCCTGATCCTTAGGCACTGACTTGGAATCGTCTGTGATCCCCCAAACCCACCTTTCTTCCTCTTCCTGATCCTCAGGGACTCCCTTGTTATTTTCCTAGTTGTATGATTTGGGTTAGTTTCTCACACAAGAATTGGGAAGTCCGTCTCTTCAGAGGTTGCCTACCGGGTCGCTCTTATCGGGTACCTGCGGGATGGCAGCAGGCTTGCATCGTATATGATTGAAGTTCAGTTCCTCACAGGTAACCCCGCCATCGATTTCGAGAGGTCCGATCCATTCAAGGGGGCATCGGGCTTCGACCGCAAATTGTTCCGCAGCGCCACCAGCAGCCCCGGCCGGGTCTGGCTTCGCAGCACACGACAGGCGAAAGGTGTCTGTCGCGTTCCGTTCGCAGGCGAAGCCGTGCGCAAAGGACTTGGCACCATTCCACTTGACCTGGCAACCGGCCCAGAGTTCGGACTCGTCGGCGGAAAGCGGGCGTTCGGCGCTGTACTTGTGACGCAGGTAACCAAAGGCCCTCATTCGCTGGCCCTGGAGATCGGTGAAGCTGTCGCGGAAAGGACTAGAGAAGACCGAGAGTGGTGAGAAATTAGCAAAGTTCTGGTAAACATGGCTGCGGGAGTCGTGGGAGTGTAGATGGCCGAGCCGACTTACAAGTAATCCATGAAATTGTGGTAGTTGCTCGGTCGCCAGGCACCACACTGGAAGACTTCGCCGCCGTTGTCTTCTCTCCTCTGGTCCAGGGGAATGCTGTTTGTCGCATTCTCCTGCGGCCAGGTATCGTCAATGTAATCACCAATATCACAGCCCTTGTCCCACGGATGCAACAGGCCCAGCCAATGACCGACTTCGTGAGTAATGATTTTGCCTCTAACGGCCTTGATAGTCGTGGCACGCATGGCGCATGCATCAGTGGGAACCACAGTCTTCCACGAGAGCTCGCCGTTCAGGTAACGGCGTTCCGGCAAGGTACAGGAGCCAGCGGCACCGGCGAGGTGAGCCAGCCAGATGAGATTCAGGTCCGCCCACTGGCCCCGTCGTATGCCACGTGTCAATGTCTTAGATATTTTCTTGCGGTCTGTCACGGTGGCCAAGGTCTCGTTCAGGGTATAGCTCGTGTTGACATGGGTGAATGAAATGCCAAACCTCCCAAAGTCCTGGTTCAGCATGTCGACGACGGATACAACGTCCTCTTTCTGCCAGAAAATTAGCCTGGCGCACGGTGACGATGGCGACATTGCGTAGAGCAGCATCAACATACCGATACATAACCTCCCTCGACAGTCTCGTTCGCGTAGACCACGTGCCCGAAAACTCGAAAGTTCATATCGGGATACTGCGGCGCTTGGCGGACGTCTAGAGACGGCGCAAGACTGGCGTTATGCTCATAAAAGGGCGCCGGGTCAGCAGACTCCAAGTCAAGGTCACCCTGACACCAGATTTCTGTCCCATCTTCAAGAGTTGGGTCGGCGGTGCTCGAAACAGCAACCTGTGCCAGAAAAAGGGGAAGCAGAAGAGTCAGAAATTTCGTCATGGTAGAGATCAGCTGTCATGGACGAGGAGACAGGCAAAAATGATGGGAGAGAAACAGTTGCAAGAGAGCTCTTTGGTAATATATATAGCGACCGAATAGGACAGGTTTTTGTTCTTTTATTTCAAAATATCTTTTAAAGGCTTCTGTCAGACCGGAATGGCGGAACCTCTCCATTTCGCATGGCGCCAATTTCCTTGATTAAAATTATCATCGTAAGTTGCAAATGCTCTGGGCCCATGACTTGGCACATATCCCACCCTGTGGGCTGTCAGATATTGACGGAGGCTGGAGATGACATACCTTTTAGAAATATAGGTATAGCTACTAAGGCTTCACGTTTGACTCGCGCAATTGTGAGTCGAGTAATTTGTACGGAGCTCTACTGGCATCAAGGCAAGTCGTCAAGTGGATGTATACTAGAGGGCCTATTAATAGCTAGGTAGTTTATTAAGCTCTGAGCCTGACTAGGTGGAAATCAGTCGACATTGGCTCGAATCCCGAGTTCAAAATTATCCGCCAACACTACATTGTTGTGCCGCTATCCGTCGTTAGCGCGGCTTGCGACAGCTACAAGAAAAGGAAAATATTAAAAGTAAGCTTGCCAAGCCTCCAGCTCATCCCAATCTATAATCACAAGCTATATCTCGATGCACTTTCCTTATAGTAGCGGCGGGCGGCCGTGTGCCTAGTTACCATGCTGAGTCAGTGAGTCAGCCAAGGAGGCATCCAAACTCATCGCCACGCCTTGGATCTCCTGGTCTATACCTACTTGCCTATGTAATAGCCCTCGAAATAGAGTGGCTTATTGATGACTAGCCTGCGTATTATCCCATGCTCTGTGTCATTGATCAGTGAAAAGCTCACGTCCAGCTGACTCGTTATCCAGGTATCCATACTCTCGTAGCGTCCTTTGACCTTTTATCCCCCCCCCAAGACACAGACTGCCTAGGTATTTGGCACGATTTCCATTATTCGGTACCTGCCTAAGTGCGTCGGTCCCTCGCCATTCCCCAGCCAACGCCTTCTCTTCTCCTTTAATCCTGTCGCTCCTTTTGCTTCACCATTCACCTCCTCGCCAATCCTAGCCAAACTTTTCTTCCTCGCCAATCTCTTTTGCACGAGCCGGATATCTCGATACACACTGCAGTCTGCGACTTGAAAGCCAACTACGAATCAGCAATACTCCGCGCCTGACTTTGGAGGGCTATGCTTCCTGCGTCTGACGTCTGACCATGAAACAAGCGACGCCTCTGGCTGCGTCCATAGTCACCTCCAGTTTGTTTCCTCTTGTTTCCTGTCATCTTGAATAGAAGTCTGTTTCGCGGCCTGGGCAGCAGGTCAGGCAGCCTGGTCAAAGTCAAGGATCATAACCTGTTGTCGTTGCGTCACACTAGTTGTGGAGCGTGAACTTGGAAGGGTGATGAATTGGTACTCTCTACGGAGTACATACCTCCAGAACTCCAGAACAGAGGCCGCATCTTCGTATGGCCATGTTCAGCGTGGCTGTGGCTGTGGCTGCAGCTGTTTGCGACGCCTCTTCCTTCGAGCGAGGCCTCCAACCACAGGCCCAAGAAGAAAAAGCCGGCCAACTGAGCGACCGTTGTGTATCATCGCGTCGTCGGTCAAGACCACGTCAGATACCCCACGTCGTCGTCTTCTGGCACGCACACATGGCAATATCGCGTCTGCAGGTTGTATTTTTCAACATGCATTAGCAGCAAAGATCAAGAATACGACGGTGAGAGTCTGTCTTATCTTCATCCCTAGTCGTCGGGCTTATTGGCTGACGCCTCTTCTGTAGATTGCATGCTGACGGCGGTCTCAGATGGCATGGATATTTCAGGTACATATGTAAGTATTACAGGCGTGCGAGACCACAACGCGATCACGACGGTTATTTTGCCTCAGCATACTGGTGACAAATTTCGGTGACTAGCCATCATCAGAGACAACTTTGGTGGTGTGGTTGTCAAAATAGACGACCACGCGGCGCTGCACTTGTATGGGTACTGCCCACCACTTTTGCTAGCACCCTCGTTTTGTTTGCATGATCGGCTCAAGGCCCGCTCGATACCGTTTTACCGGCTTGGCGCATAATAAACGGAGTTGGGAATAGCTTTTCGAGTCTGGGCCCATGGCCGGTCCGGAGTACAAGGCACAGAGACAAGTCGTTCTTGACCATACTGGAGGACTTTTTGCTATAATACTAAACTCTAAATTAGCTCAACACTTGTATGGTGCAAGAGTACAACGCATTATACCCCGGAGAGAATATGTCAACGAAAGGGCAGATTGGTGATATAAGCCAGTAGGTTCTTATTGGCAATCAGGCGGTACAATGCAGCCGGACATGATTATACGAGAAGAGTACTCTGGCTTTTATTTTGCTTCGCTTTTGAGAAGAAGCACCCGTGAACATGACGCAAGTTATTGATCAGCACTATTTTCGAGCATCTTTTGTGTACATCTTCTACTGAAAGCAATCCTACGAAATGCAGGCTACCCAACCGGGCTGCGTCTGTCAATATTTCTGTAACGTACTGGTATAGTTTGTACTCTTACCACCAACCCAGGTGGTGAAGCAGGCTAGCGAGAGTAGGAAATTGCAAAAGTGCCTGTGCCAGTGGATATATGTATCTGTATTATAGCCATCAGGCGAATTCAACTATGTAAAGGGCTATTCAGCTCCCCTGGCCGCTATTCAGCTCCCCTGGCCGCTATTAGATCTTAAACGGTCACAATCATATTTACCTCAAACTCCCTCTCTACGGACTACTATGCTCTTTATCTTTTTTCATTTCCTAGTGCTCCTCGCTACCGGTGCCATGGCACTATCACCCCGAGATGCTATCCATATCGATGATATCGATCGATACGATTCCTTCTTGGAGCAACTCGACTTGGATGTCTTCCTCGACATGCACATGGAGAAGAGCATGATCAATATTGACGTTTTTCGCCACCCCACAAATATCAGGATTCGCTCTGAGCAGTTTGCTCCAAGCGCTATGGCGCACGAGTACTTTGATCAGGAAGAGAAGATGGCCAACGAAATTTTTGGAGTGAACCCAAACGACAATGGAGACTTGATTGGGAAAACCAGCTGTCGTATGGCTGGTTCGGACCCTCACCCTGGGAGGAAGAGATCGGATGGTCTTGATAACGTCAGAAGGCTCTCAAACTGTTTTCAATTCTGCGGCTCAGTTGCCCATTGCCGTGGGAACAATGGATGTCCACACTGCTTTGCTATACGACAGGGCTGTCTTTGGCAGAAATGTTGTCGATGAGGGCCAACGCCAAAAAGCTCTACTGTCGGATCCTTCGTCTGCCTGATGAGAGCTGGAATGACATGATACTTTAGTTCTGTCTCTTTTTTTAATGTTACAGCGCAAATTGAGTAAAAAAAAAGTATGCACTGCGTCTTCTCCTTGAATTTACCTGCAAAGGCTGCTTCTGTGAGGGGATAACAAGCCACCTAGGCAGGCTACGGCATTAGGCCACACCCTACAGCCTCACCGCCGTTTGAATAATAATTTAATCACGAGTATTAATGCTAGTTACTCGACTCAGAGGGTCAATAGATTCTGCCTAGCCTCTAGAGTCGACATTTCAACAGCATTTAACAGCATTTACAAATTACCGTCTCTCTTGTCTTCCATGGTCCCTTGCCCTGTAATTCGATTTATTGCTACACCCCCTCAGTCTCTAGCAATCGGCTGTCCGTCCTCGGTAATGTACCCCTCAGCCACAAAGATACGATGCAGCAGCTCCCTGATCCAGCCCTCCTTTCGCAGGTTATAATCCATGCCGTTGCCGCCGACCTCGTTGGTGGCCGCCGCCGCCTCGCGCTTCACCCGCGCGTACGCCTCGCAGTCCTCGGCGTGCGCGCGCAGCCAGTCGCGCATGAGCAGGTGCCGGCGCGTCTCCGGGCACCCGGGGCCCCAGACGTGCAGGTTGCACCAGTTGTCGCTGTAGCCCAGGAAGAAGCGGTGGCCGTGCCACGACCGCTCGCGGCTGCGGAAGTGGAAGCCCTGCGCCTCCAGCGCCGGCGCGTACGACGCCTCGTCGTCGACGTCGCCCACCGTCAGGTCAATGTCGATGATGTCCTTGGCCGGCAGCCCGGGCACGCTCGTCGAGCCCACGTGCGAGATGGCGAGCGCCGACGCCCCGAGCGCCGCGCGGATCCGGGCCTCGAGCGCCGCGAAGCGCGACGCCCACGAGGGCTGCGCCTCGGTGATGGCCAGCGGCGCGGCTCCCTCGCGGCGCGGGCTGACGTGCTCGACTTGTTCGGGCTTGTATTGGTAGTCCTGGAGTATTTCCTTGACTGTGGGTTTGGGTTCGGTGGCGGCCATGGCTCTTGTCTGTTTGGTCCTTTTTTAGACGAGACTGGCGCTGATTCCTTGTATGATGCTGGATCTTCTGGCGCACTGTGCAGGTTTCAGTGTGTGAGAAGAGGGGAGATGACTGCTGGCAAGATACTGCGGATGGGGGTGCATTTGTATGCAAATCTTCACGCCGTCCGCCTCATAAGCTGTAAACGACTTGACAAGTTACATCCTGTCAGGCGTCGGCACCATCATCCCCGGCGCTTTTCCGCATCAAGCACGCCGGTCATGATCCACGTAGCTAGTGACTCACAGACTGATCAGCAACCACAAAATATAAATAGGCGGGACCACCCATCCTCACCCATGCTGATATTTTCCTTGTATTGCATCACTTTATTCGTAGCTGGGTCATCAAGTAGACGCTTCATACCGAAGCTCCTGATACCCTCTGGCCGCGGCCCTCCAAGCATCATCTCGGCCTTTGACGCCGTCCCTCCACTCCAGCAGCATCTTGATCTCCCCAAAGTAATTTACACCACCCACCTGCGTAAAGCCGACCTTCTCAAAGAGCGCGCGACTCCCCGTGTTCCCCTGCTGGATCTTGACCATAAGCGCCCGCAGCGACTTCACCGCACCACCCTGCGCATACTCTTCCAGAACGGCATCGAGATTCGTTTGTATGTACAGTAACAAACTCCGCACCGCGGCTTCACCGTAGCCTTGACCTCTATGCTCCTTGGCTGCAATCATGACATCGACCTCGCCAATGAGAGCATCACCCCCGCCGTCGTCGTCGTCGAGGTGGAGGAAGAAGTTGACATCGCCAACCATGTGCGGATCGGCGTCTTGCTTCTGCGCCGTGATGATCGTTTCTGTGCCGGCCACGACGGGTTCGCAGATGAGAAAGGTGAGTTTGTCGGCAGACGTGCGCCACGATTGCTGGTTTTCGTACTCTTCTTCTAGCGTCATAGGCTCCGATGCCGTGGCTTCCTGTATGTCCTGAACGAATGCTTGTGAGATTCATGTCATGCAAAGACATGCCTTTCGCGGGCGACAAAACGTACGGGATCCTGCATCCAGCCATGGTACTTGACCACATGGTGTGCCTCGTAGGGCACCAGAAGCGCCTTTGCCGCCGAGATGGCTGTCCAATCCAGTCAGTCGCAACTAGCCGAGTTGACAAATAGACAACTTACCTGTATTCTGATTGACTCGCATGATTGCATGGTGTTGTCTGAGAAAATCTGATGCTCGATCAGTTGAGCAACATCTCGGGAAAGTGGATATCGTCAAACGCAAAAATGCAATTAACGAAGCACAGCTCTACACCAAGAAAGACCGATGTTGCCAAGCCATGGTAATCCAATGGCAAGTTTATGACTGATTGGACAAATCTCTGTCGAACATTGTCACTCTAAACTTGACTGAGCTTGGTGAGCGGGATTGAAGAGTATTAGCAGCCGCAGGTCGTGACTACCGGGTGGTGTATTACGCCGGGTCAAATGGGGTACTACATATGCATATCGCAGTATATGATACAAAAATACACTAATTTACAGATAAATTCACAACCAACTTAGTTGGGGTCATTCGGTGGCGTCTGCTCCATGGGGAGGTCCGTCTCGAGCAGCTTGGCAACCTGCGCCTCGCCCATCCTGGCCTCCATGGCCAACAGTTCCACCATCTGGTTCATCTTGGACTTGGCCGCCTTCGCTCCCAAATACGCCTGGAGCTGCTGGAGCACCTCTGCGTCCGAGACATCGCCGCTGGCCATGGGCGGGAAGAGCGTCAGGTGCTTGTTGGCGCGGTCGTGGTTGGACTTGGTCTCGTTGGCGGTGCCGTAGGCGTCGTCGGCCTCGGGCTTGGCATAGGCCACCGTGCGTCGCGTGGGCTGCACGCCCATCTCGTCGAGTAGGCGTTTCATCTTGCCCGGCATCATGGGCTGCAGCAGAATGGCGGCGATGCGAAGGGCTTCCGCGCTGCGGTGGATAGTCCAGTTCAGGAGCACCGGCGACAGGGGCTGGGTCTGTTTGGCGAGAACCCACGGTTGCGTATCGGTGATGAACCGGTTCGTCTATTGTAAGATTAGTCATTGTGCCTGTGCGGTGTGCCAGATGTGACTTACTTCTCGTAATAACTCGTACACTTCGCGGATGGCACCACTAGTATTATAGTCTTTCATTTCGTTGGAAAAAGCATCTGGAGCCCGCGCAAGGACAGACTCTAGCGAGAAGAACTGCGCGTATTCCTCTTTGCCTTTGATTGTATCCAGCTCTTTAAAAGCGCCGCTGTTGCTAGCGTCGACGGCTTTCTCGGTTGACCAGCCAGCAGCGCTTTTCGGTTTCGCAATTCTATAAAAGAGGTTGCCAATATTGGCCTGCAGCTCCTTTCCGTAAATGGCAGAAATGATGTCGTTGGAGTAGCTCATATCTTTGCTAAAGTTGCCGTTGCGCATCAGAAAGTACCGCAGGGGATCAACGTCCCAGCGCTGTAGGGCAAAGACGGGGTTGACGACGTTGCCGAGCGACTTGGACATTTTGCGGTTCGACATGGTCCAGTGATTATGACAGAGGATGCCTTTTGCAGGCGGAAGACCAAGGGCCAGGAGCAGCGCGGGCCAGTAAATGGCATGGAACCGCAGGATGTCCTTGCCAATGATGTGCAGGTCGGCCGGCCATATGCCCATGTCCTCTGTCGGGCTGCGCCACTTGCTACCGTAGCCCGTCTTTGTGATGTAGTTGATGAGTGCATCGACCCAGACGTAAATAGTTTGCGACGGGTCCTCCGGGTCCGATACGCCCCAGTTGAGCCGCGAGACAGGCCTGGTCACGGACAGGTCCTCGAGGTGGTTTTCGACCCAGTCGCGCACCTCTTGCATGCGATTCGCCGGCTTGACCCAGTCCGGGTTCTCATCATAGAACTTTAGCAGCGCGTCCTTGTACTTGGTCAGTGGGAAGAACCACGTTTCCTCCTTGACCCATTCGACCTCGTTGTCCGACTCGACGCTGACCATGATCTTCTTGCCCGTCTGCGGCACGATGCTGGGCCTGACCAGGTCCGCGGGGTAGAAGCACTCATCGCTGACGCAGTACCAGCCCTCGTGAGTGCCTTTATAGAGGCCGAGCTGCGCGTGCTTGAGCTGCAGCCAAAACTGTGCGACGGCGTCTTTGTGGTCCGCGTCGGTGGTGCGGATGAAGAAGTCGTTTGATATATCGGCGTCGTGCGTCAGGCTGCGGAACTTTTCGGAATTGACATCGCAAAAGGCTTTCGGCTCCATGCCTTCTTTGGCGGCGGCGCGCTGAATCTTCATGCCGTGCTCGTCAGTGCCGGTGCACAAGTAGGCTTCGCGGCCGTTGATCTGCTGCCATCGCTTCACGACGTCGGCGAGGACGGTGCAGTAGAGATGACCAATGTGGGGGGCTTCAGGAAGTTAGGGTCGTAATTGCCAGTTGTAATCGTGTATTGCGCATACCTGCATTGACGTAGAAGATGGGCGTGGTAACGTAGAAGGGCTTCTCCTTGGTTTGCGCGGAGCTGTTCCAGCGGCGCGACAATGGCCCATTGGGGCGACAGCTGGGGCAGATCCACGACGGCCTGGCCAGGCGATGGAGTGACTGGACTTGCAGACCTCTGAGGGGCTGTAAGTGTTGCAGCGTCATTTTGTCTGCGCAGTTGTCGCTGAGAAGCTCCTGTGTCAAAAGAAATGTGAAAGAAGCCTGCCACCAAGCTATGCCGCCAAAAGCTCGCTGGTGGATCTGCGCTGCCTGGACGTATTCGTAGCGCCTGGTGGATCAAACAGCATCAACTTCTTCATCCAGCATATCATCTCTCATGCCAATCATACAATACAAATTCACCCGAAAATAACCAGTTATACCAAATTTTCCATATATCACACACAAAATGAGCAATTCCAACCTCCCGGATGCGCACACCCAGGTGCAGGTCTCTAGCGAAGGTACGGCTGCCAACATGCTCCCCAACCGCCCAGACAACTGACCAGCCTGCCAGCCGCCGACAATTTTGTCAACACGTACTACCAGTCGGTCAACAGCAAGGCCAACCTTCAGAGCTTTTACGTCAACACGTCGCCGCGGTACTCGATACCCGCCGACATCTCCATCAACGGCCAGCTCGTCGCCGCGCCCGCTGACTACCTCAAGCTCATCGAGGCGCAGGGCAGCGGCGTGCACTACGACGTCGAGTCGCTCGACGCGCACGTCATGAACCCGTCCTTCAAGTTTGGCATGCCCGACAACGTCCACGACGCGGCCCGCGCCGAGCGCAACGGCTCCCGCATGAGCCTCGTCGTCACCGCCGTCGGCCGCGTCCAGTTTGGCCGCGGCAAGGACGCGCCACAGAAGATGTTCAACGAGACGTTTGTGCTCGTCCCCAACTGGGATGCCATGGCGAGGAACCCGCCGAGGGGGGCCAAGAAGTGGCTGATTATGTCGCAAAATTTTCGCGCGCTGTGAGAAGAGGCGGGGCTGGACGGGAGAAAAGCAGAGATGGCAACATCAGATATGGAACTTGATTTTGGAATAGCAGGATAGGCGCAATGGCGTTGGATGGCTCGGTAGAGCTTGTTTGCAGCACCTTTAGTTCTGCATCGTGTGCTTTGACGGCGTTTGACAGGACGGAGTTGAGTTGGAGAATATATGCAACTCAACATGCCGTAACTCTTAAATCGACAGAAGCGACGATTTTGTCTCTTCAAGAAGCCTCCCTTTGAGAGTCGCGTGAGCTTGCTGAAATGCTATGTTTAATGGTGCATTACCGCCAATGTTTAGTGCACCACACAACCTGCGATTCAGTTCATTGTAGATCAGTAGTAACTTTGAGAAATATTGAAGGAAAAGAAAATAATATAGAAAAAACGCCGGTATCCTATTAACTCACTTATGCTCGCTATCCCGAACACCACAAGGAGCAGGGGTCCACACATTCCACCACCTCAGCCAATCAGTGTCCCCTAAAATTTACCGACTCCAAAGCCAGCATCACCATCCATGACCAAATCCAAGCTTCCTCCATTCATCTTCAACCACGCATTCCCGCCACAATGCAAGCCCTCACCCGCATAGCACGCCCCGTGCTGACGTGCAAAGCACTTCCCATCCGGTACACTTCTCTCCTCCGCCGCTCCACCAATGCCTGCGACCTGACTGACCCCTTGGCCGTCCTAGGACCTTTACAACCCTCTCCCCCCTCCGGCCGAGCCTCTACGCCAACCCGATGCGAAGACCAAGCGCCATGACGTGCTTCACACCTCTTCCCTCGACCACCACCGCCGCCGCCGTCGACGTCGTCGCCCCCTCGGCCATCTCCGCGCACCCGGCGCTCGCGGGCGGCGCGAGCCAGATCCGCTGCGGCCCGCGCAACACCATGAACGGCGCGACGAGGCTGGTGCAGAAGCGCCGCCACGGGTACCTCGGGCGCACGCGCACGCGCACCGGTCGTGCCATCCTGAAGCGACGCCGGCAAAAGCGACGCGCCAAGCTGGGCTGTCACTAAAACGGGGGGGCAGCGGGCGCCTGATGGCAGCAGGCAGGGAAGAATCTGCTTGATCCAAAACCGCGACGGTAGCATATCGAAAGTAGGGGGGTTTGAAATCCCGGGCTCCATTTGTTGGTGAATGGGAGCGTGTAGCATTTTCCGTGTTTGAAATAGACCAAAGCAGGCTGAGCTGGAGCTTATTCATGGTGGCATTGGCAGAGTGCCACAGACATTCGTGTACATTACAATCTATTGGCGAGTTTATTCTGTCTCATCTTCCCCTCTTTCTAATCGTGTTCTTCATTCCGTTCAACCCCTACCCCGTACCCCATCTACACAGGTTTCTAGACGGGGCCCTTGACGCCAGACTCGCACGTCATTGATTCGACATGACAGACCGTACCCAGAGTATCACTGGCCTCACCGAGCCACACCTTGTACGCTCCGTCAACCTTGGGCACCACCCAGTCCTGGATCACCGTGTCCCAAACACTGAGATCCTTGCGCGTCAGCCGCAGCTCGACCGTCGCATTGCCATTCGGCGCCAGCGTCTCCGTCTTTTCGAAATCCCGCAGCTGGATGACGGGCGTCTCGTAGCCGGCGTCCTCGGGGAACTGCAGGTACGCCTGCACCGACGCCTTGCCGCTGCGCGTCGCGCCGACATTGGTCACGCGCACCGAGAGCGTGTACGCCGTGTCCCAGAGCGCCGGGTTGCCGCCCTGGCCGCCGCCCGCGCGCGGCCCGGGCTTCTGCTCGGTCGAGTAGCCGGCGGGGTACGGGTACTTCTTGCTGGCGGCGTCGCGCACGGCGGCGTCGGCCTCGGACTGCTTCACCCACGAGTAGATGTAGCGGAAGATCTTGCGGAAGCCCGCCGGCTTCACGCCCTCTTGCGCGGTGGGCATCGCCTGCGTGTAGTCGAGGATGCCGCTCTTGGCGGACCGCGGCGGTGGCGTCCTGGACAGGGGCGTGACCTTGGTGATGGACGCGTCGCTGAGGCGGAACGTGGTGTAGCTCAGGCCGTGGCCAAAGGCGTAGCGCGGCGCAATCTTTTGCTTGTGCAGCCAGCGGTAGTCAATGTACAGGCCCTCGGTGTAGTCGTCGGCCTCTTGGTTGCCGAGCGCGAAGCTGATCAGGTTCGTCACGCTCCGCGGCATGTCCTCTTCGGCACGCGTGATGCTGTACGGCAGGTGCCCGCTCGGCGACACGTCGCCGTAGAGCACCTCAACGAGGGACCGCCCGGCCTCCTGGCCGGGCAGATGGGCAATCAGCACCGACTTTACGGCGGGCAGCTCGATCCACCTTTCCAGCAGCATCGGCCCAACTGTGTGCGCGACAACTACCACGTTTTTGTACTTGCTGGCAACATCTTGCACGAGCTTGTCGCCGTTATGCCAGGCGTAGAGCTTGGAGGCGTCGCGATCACCGTGGTTGCCCTCGACTGTGTACGTATTCTCGCCTGAGTCGGAGTTGATGAAGACAATGGCCACGTCGCTATCCGCCGGTGTGGGCAGGGACCGAGGCATCGAGTCCGTGTTGTGCAGAGTGACGTTGGGCACGCGGGCCCGCAGAGCGCCAATAGGATCATCCAGATACATGTAGTCGACAGTGCCGCTGCCCCAGCCCTGCCCGAGCGTGCCCTTGTTGCAGTTTCGATCTGAGCACGCGTTAGGCCCGTCCGGGTTCTTGGCCGCGTCTGTACCGAACACAGTGATGGACTGCTCCTCAGACAGAGGCAGCAGCGGGCCGTCATTCTTGAGCAGCGTGATGGCGTCCTGCGCCACCTGCCGGGCCACGACGTCGTGGTCGCCGCGGACGTCGATATTGTCGTTGACAACGCCAACGGGCGACTCTGGGAACGCGGCGGGATAGAGCATGCCGCGCGTGTCTCTAGTGTTGTAGTGGAAGTTGGTAGCGGGAAAGTCCTGGTCCTGGCCCATGTGATACCACGCCGCGACGATGCGCGTGGCCATGTCGTTGAGCCGGGTCATGGGCACCGAGCCATTGAGGACGGACCGCGTCAGCTCAAACATCCAATAGCTGTAGCCCAAGAGCGGCACCTGCTTGTCGCCGGGCATGTCCATGTCCAGGCCGGCCAGGGCGGAGTCGACACCGGACATGTGGCCGAGCCAGTCGCTCATGACGAAGCCTTGGAAGCCGAGCTCATCCTTGAGGATGCCGTTGATGAGGTTTGGATGCTGGCTGCATGCAGACCCGTTGACCTGAAGAAAGAAAGAAAATGATTAATCAACCAATAGTTTTACTAAAAGCGTATGATGCGACGTACAGCGTTGTACGCAGTCATGGCGGCCCCCACGCCGGCATGGACTGCTTCGGCAAATGGCCACAAGTACAGTTCATGCAAGGTCCGGTCATCTTTTGTCCACAAATGTTAGCTTTCGGCCGACTCTGAACCCGAGCTGGGGGGATAAACAATACCGATATTGGCACTGTACGCTTGCTGAAACGGGTGGTACATGCGGTACATTTCCTGCTCGTTGCCCACGAGGTGCTTGATGGTGGCAATGACGCCCTGCTCCTGGATACCCCGGATAGTCAGGCGCGCCCCGACCGCCTGCAGCGCAGGATCCGCGCCAAAGCCCTCCCAGTTGCGGCCGCCCTTTGGCTTCCGTCCGATCGGCCCAACCGTGGGACCGAGCAGGATATGGACGCCCTTACCCCGGGCCTCCTGGCCCAGAGCTACGCCACGCCGGTACAGGAGCGTCTTGTCAAAGGTGGCGCCGGCCGTGATACCACCAGGGAAGGCGGTGACGTGGTCGGCTTGCCGGATGCCGCTGGCGCCGTCTTCGAGACACAGCATAGGGAAGCCGACGCGGAGGGCCGAGCCGGTGTTTCCATTGCAGCGTCTGAAGGATTGTTAGTGAGCCTGAGTTACTGGGGGCACAGTATAGGGGTGTATGATGGGTTCGGAGAAGACGTACCCTATTCGCAAGTTAGCCTGATGTCTGCATGAAAATGGGGGCCCCAAACTGTTACAAGATGGGCTGCATCGCCCCCCGTCTTATTACCCCTCGGGAACCTCGACTTACCCATGAAAACGCCAGTTCCACCCGTGATGTTGGTCTTTTCGGCCAGGGTCATGGAATCAACCAGCCGCTTCGCCTTTTTGTAGCTCTCCCGCCACTCAACTACCCAGCCACCGTACGGCGCGGGATAATACGGTGTCGAGTCGTAGGCTGATACCGTATTGTCGGCGCCGGCCGGCCCCCCCAGAAGGAAGATCAGGATCAGAGCGCCTGCCACCGAGGCAATAGTACTCTTTCGCAGCAGCTTCTTCTTCATCTTTGGTAAGGATGAGGATGCTCAAAGTAGCATGTTGATGGAATCTTTTGAAACCACCGATTCCAAGATGAAAGAAAAAAAGAAACCGACAGAGGTTTAATGACCACTCGCTAGCGCACACACGAGACTGTCGCAGGACCAGAAAACAAGATGAACTGGGCTGGTGCTGTTTGCATGAGACGGCGTGCATCTGATGACGCTCACATGTTGGAAAAATGACACTTTCTTTGCCGTAGCACCATTGTGAGCGCACCAGCTACCAAGTTAGACGAGAGGGTTAGCAAGGGGCACGCGGCGCTACGGACGGGGTATCACACTACCGGAACTGATTTTGCGGATAAGGGTTTCGAGAGAGGCATTCAGTACTTAGAATTGGTCACTCGGGCGATGATCTGGAAAGTAGTCGGATCGCGGTGCGGGCCATCGCTTGCAAATCCTGGTCATATGAGTATTGCGTTCCCACCACATTGACAAAGATTACTTCATCTTCGACTATCCGTGATAACCCTGTTCTATTTCTCTTGTCATAGTTTCATAATTATCGTTGCCCGTGTAGTCAAGTTTTCGATGTTAAGACAGCAGATAGCACGCCCTAGTTCTTTGTGACATGTAGCCACTTGACTTGCTACGCCACATCGCGTGCCCTCGAATGTCGTACCGCCCGTCTATCTTTTCTCCTTTCATGCATTGAATAGTCGTACGAGAACTGGGGTTGGCGACATGGAGGGTTGCTCAAGGGTTGCTGCAAGACATCTTGTGGTTGAACTGTCACACTACACTGGATGCTGCACATGTCCACTCGCGCCTTTTACATTTTAGGCACGATCACAAGCATGAAATTTGCGGCTGGCTGAGACGGACTGACCGGCGCAAGCCACACGCAGTGCTCAGCTTGACGCGGGGTATATCAGCAGGCGTAGTATTGCATCTCACCAAATGACTTTATTTCACAGCGCGTCGACAGCTGTTATTTTATTGGTTGCGATAACTTATTGTATTCAAGTATTCCACGACACAGTTTACGAGACCCTATCAGTTTGTTTTCTGACTTTGCTCTGTCACCCTTGTAGCCCAACCACCGTCAGCCGAGCCCATCGCGAATACCAAAGCGACAGCAGTCGGGCATCGCCCTGATTTCACAAGGAAAATTTGATTTCCCTTCAGATGCGATTCCTCGGCCCCTTGTATACATGCACCTTTGTGCTGTCTCAGACGCCACGTTCTGAGACTGGCATGAATCTATCAACTTTTTTTTAGTTACTTAACAGAGGACACGTATTGGCATCTGTCATCGTATTATTATAAGCTAGCTCTCGCCGGATCGTCCGCGCCATGCCGGTGGTTTATCCCTATCAGGAAGGTTTGATTGAGCCAGTCCACACTAATACCCCAGGTTGCCAACACACGGCTTTGGCGCACAGCCTTGGCGGGCGGCTGACGAGAAGCCAAAGCACACTCTCTTGCATGGGCTTACCAATTCCTTCATATAGAGAGAGGTTCGTGTCATGCGACCGTATAGCATGTCTGATATAGGGCGCTCAGGGTCTTTGAACTATCCTCCCGACTCCAGCACTGCCATCTCCAACGCAGTGTATAACCTGCAGACTGTAGAGTAGTTTTTCCATATCAAACCGTAGATTGTGAGTCGAGAGCAATTCCATTCCGCAATCATCGACAGTGTCCAGGCGTCGGCAGAGGACAGAACCATCACCCAACCCACCCCGCAAAGGCTGGGGTCAATAAACCCATCATCTCCACGCCGCCCGGCATCCAGACCCTCAATTCATGGCGGTGAGATGGGGGCTGGCCCGCTACCAATTGAGAAGCTCTTTTTCGGGACCCCTTCTGCCACCAACACTAGTTGTAATACAACAAATAGTGATTGTGATGGTTTCGGGGAGTTGCTCCGACGCTATCGCTTGATCAAATAGACGGACGCCAGCTAAAAACAGCTCGCGCGCAAGCCCTAATGGCAGTGACAAGCAAGCAAATGTCTGCCGAATAAGACTTGCACTAGGTAGCTATATCCCAGCTAACCTATGCATATTGGTGGGCTGCGCACCCACATGCCAGGCGATCCTTTCGCAATTCTTTTAACCCACAGAGGCGGTACCTGGAAGCTTGGCGATGCAGACCTGCCTGAACTATAGCTTCCTTACGAGACGCGCTATCCCTCCGTAAGCCGCTTCCACCGATCCCGCTCCGGCAAGGCAAAAACGCTCTCAAGGCTAGAAGCGGGCATCGCATTGGTGACTGTGTTTAAACTGACTAGTAGTTCTACTCCAGCGGGCCTTGGCTTATCTGTTGATCAAAGGCATAATCCGGCTTACATTGTGCAGTGATATTGGAGCCCGGAGCCCGCATCTCGTCTATTTCCACGGTGGCCGGCACGCGCGAAGCAGCGGCATGGGAAACCCGACATGCAGGGTACTGAACGGGCGCATGCGGCGACGCTCCGTCAAGTCCGGCGGCCAGCTCAGGCTTGGCTAACTAGACCCTTAGGTTCTTGGAGAAGTCGGCGCTGTCCCCCTTGCAGATGCAAACTCACCAACGCCAGCTAACTAATCATCAACAAGGCTATGCCGGTCCAGGAAAGGTACCCCGGCACCAGAAACGTAGCTCCCCCGGCAACTTTTTTTCCGTCTATCGTGCACTTCTCCTCACCACACTGCAGAGTCGGGGCCAAGAACTCGCAGCGCCCATGTCCGGCGGGGGGGCTATCGCATGACCACGGCCTTGACTGTCCTCTTTCCTCCCTTTCCGGCGAGCAGATTTGCGAATAGAGGCTACGCAGGAGTGCGGGGATAGCGCAATGATTATGTCTTGCCGGTGCGTCGGGAACCAATGTGCCGCGTTTGGGTCGAGACGATATTGAGAGGCTCAGACCGGGGGGAGTAAGAATGGCCGTTGAGATTGTGTATATAAGGACACTAGCCAGTCCATGAAGAATCAGGTTTCTACCAGCAGCTTCAGAAACCAAATCCTCACTCCTACTTCTCGCGGGTTACATACTTTTGTCTCACTTACACCGACAAGATGCGCGTCGCCCTCCTCTCCCTCGCCTCGGCCGTGGCAGCCAGTCCCATGGCCAACTACCTTTCCACCATGGAATCAAGAGGTATGCTCTGTACCAAGACAATGCCCCCCCCCCTCCTCTTGCAAGTCCCTCTCACTAACACCGGACAGCCGCCACTCTCGACGACAACTCCATGAACAACTTCCGGTTCTACGCCCAGCACGCCGCCGCCGCCTACTGCAACGCCGTCGGCCCCTCGCCCGGCGCGGCCGTCTCCTGCGGCGACGAGTGCGACGACGTGATGCGCAACGGCGCCACCATCCTCCGCACGTTCCAGGGCAGCAACACAGGCATCGCCAGCTACGTCGCCGTCGACAACGTCCGTCGGGAGATTGTCTTTGCGACGCGCGGCAGCAACAACATCCGCAACTTCGTCACCGACGTGCTCTTCCTCAGGCGCGACTGCGACTTTGCCGCCGGCTGCCAGGTGCACAGCGGCTTCGCCGACGCATGGGGCGAGATCGCCGTCGCCGCCACCGCCGCCATCAAGGAGGGCCTGCAGGCGCACCCGGGCTACCGGCTCGTCGTCACCGGCCACTCGCTCGGCGGCGCCGTGGCCGCGCTCGGCGGCGCGTACCTGCGCCGCGCGGGCTTCGCCGCCGACGTGTACACGTTTGGCGCGCCGCGCGTCGGCAACGACGTGTTTTCCACCTTCTCGGGAGCCCAGCCGGGCGGCGGGCTGTTCCGCATGACGCACACCGACGACCCGGTCCCGCGCCTGCCGCCCATGATCTTTGGCTACCGCCACGGCGGCACCGAGTACTGGCTGTCCAACGGCGGCGCGCTGCAGAACAAGTACCAGGCGACCGACGTCAAGATTTGCCCGGGCATCGCGAGCATCGAGTGCAACGCCGGCACCTTTGGCTTCGACATCCTCGCCCACCTTCACTACCTGACCGACACGTCCGACTGCGCGCCGCTGGGTATCCGGTGGAAGCGCGAGGATGGCCCGTCCGACGAGGAACTCAAGCAGCGCCTCACCAAATGGAGCCAGCAGGACCAGGCGCTGGTCGGTGGGAAATAGGCTGCAAAAATAAGCTTCCATGTGACGCGGTCCGCGAACTGGCCGACCAAGCATTGGCGCGAAACCGCAATGTTGATGATGGAAGGTACATACCTATGAAAAAGCGCATCGTACATAGTTCAAACGAGCACATACTTGGCATACTTTTTTGTTTATCCAGTTTTTCTTTTGTATATAGTACACCTTATGTTTCCTTGTTTATGATAGACTGACTACATATCTACACACCTCCCAACCGACCACTGCTTTCCTTCTTACACCATGCTTTCCGGCCTTCTGTAACGACAGAATATTGAAAAAGTTTAGTTGTCTCTCTCTACAACAGAGGCCCTATCCCTCTTGCCGCATTCGTAGCAAGCTTGAACCGTGACTGCGTCAGCACAAGTTGTCATTAATCCTAATCTTCTCCTTCAACTGCGACCGTTTACATTTCCCATACTACAAAAGCTCAAATATCTCTCAAATTAGGGTGACAACAGTCGTGTCCCTTCCCATCAGCCCATGGCTCTAGTGAATGCCCTCTGTCACCATACCCAATGCATTCGGCACGCCAACCAGAACTACACCTCGTGGAACCAAGACATCCTTGATTTTCATGCATCCAAACACGTTGACGTCCTTAATGTTTGGACAGGCTCGGAATATACTGCCCAAAATAAAATCCGTCACCTCTTCGCAAAAGCTAATCTCCAATGAGCGTAGCTCCGGATACAATGTGTGTTCTCTAAAGGCCTCCTCGAAGGCCTCGCGCGAGATGTGCCGGCAGGCATGGATATTGAGATGTCGGATTTTCGGCCCAGAATGCGCCATGAGTGCCTTGAATCCCTCACTGCAAAGACCTATATTCTCCGGATTCTCGCGCGGACGAGCAGCGTCGATCTGCCGACACTTTTGAAGGTCAATGAATGCCACCTCGGGGTTTTCCCACCCGGTAAAAAGCTTCACAAAGCCGGCATCAGTCATAGCTTCGCTATCCGTGATTCGTAGCTTGGTGAGCGATCGGCAGTGGTTGTGAATTGCCATCAAAACTTCGTCTCCGGCGTCTGGAAAAATCTTCAATGACAATGTCTGCAAATTTGCACCGACGCCAGCAATACACTCGGTCAGGTCTGCTGATGCGATTTTGTGGTGAAGTTGAAGGCCGAGATGTTCAAGGGAGGTGAGGGCGCTGATTGCCTTGACACCTTTGCTAGTAAGTTTCTGATTGTTTGCCACTTTGAGCCGTTGCAGTCGTGGGCAGTGCTTTTTTAGCTCAACAATGGTGTCATCTCCAAAGTGCAAATCCGTGTAGTAAACCTGAAGCGTTCGAAGCTCGGCACCCTTCGCAGCCAGAAACTCGTGCCATTTTGCTTCACTCAGCAAATTTGCACCATGCAGATAAAATGTTTCCAGGCAAGTATCGCGTGATAGCAGGTAGTCCATTACTTCGTCCTTGAACTGAATCGCACAGCGCACTTTGAAGTGTCTTAACTTGGTCGCTACTTGGAAAATGCTCATGAGGTCATTTTCACCCAGCCTAGCACCGTCATAGATGTGCAGTACATCGGTATTCGGACGAACGAAAAGCGGTAGAGTCTCTGGCTTGAGTAGTCGGCGCTTTGAAAGAATGCGCCCAATTTTGTCAATGAGGTGTTGCGGTAGATCACCCAAGCTCTCGGCCATGTCCACATTCTTTGCCAGAGTTTGAACGCAAAGCGTGGCCAGGCTCTTAGTTCCCACATCACCGTCGAGAATTCGGCTTTGCGTGGCTCGACGTGCCCCAATTCCGCCCGTTTGCTTGCGAGGCTGTTTTTTCGGTTTCTGTCCCTCTCGCTCTTTGGCTATCTCGCGGCCACAGGGAGCACACAGGAAACCCCCGTTGGGCCCAGCCACAGAATACGGGGTGACGGTAAAGCGCTTTTCACAAATTTCACAGTTGTCCATCTGGCCAGGTAAGGGCGCATGGCTTTGCTCAAAAATGGCTCGCGCAAGGTCATCCTCGTCTTCATCGTCGTTGCCGCGCCTCTTGCGCTTCTTGAATGATTTGCTAGCCTTGATCTTCTCGATGGCCTTTCGTTCTTCCTTTTGCTTCTTGGTGGCATTCTTGCCAGCAGGCGCATGTTGGCTTGCAGTAGTACTCGACTCCGCTACTGCCGATGAATCACCGTTTTCGCGCGTCTGGTTCGCTGCGGCCTGTCGCCGGGAATCGGCAAGATCACGAATCTGTCTTGCTGAGATGTTATGCGCCTGGAAGCTGTTAGCGACGGGGCCGGGCAGAATGAGGTGATGTATCAAGACTGACAGCTAAAAAGTCCGTCAAGGCCGATTGTCTTCTATCGGTTAGCAAATCTCGAAAATGGCACGAAATTTGTAGGTGACATACGGTCCAGTAATATTTCTGGTCCGCCTGGGAGAATTATTTTGCTCAGCGTCATCCGTGGGAGTTGGGGCCGATCGCCTCCGGACCCTGTCGGCACGGTTAGGAATTATCTCTGAGTTTGAAAATGCACCATAAACTGACATCTTGAATGCTAAACAATCTTTACCCCTTCTTACTTGATAGTAAATATATGTCGCCCGCAGCGCGGCGAAGAAAGGTTGGAAATTTGGAAAGAGCGAGTGTGTCCAAGGCTAACTATAGGCAAGAGCACAGTGGCGCTCATGAGTTGAATGTAGCCAAGTGCAAACGCCGTAGCGTGTCAAGCACTTCCTCGCGGTTCTAACACGGTGTCACGTGATCGGCTCGAGAAAAAACTGTAATTCGCACTGTAGACTTCACCTAGGGCTGTGCCAAATCGCGGGGTGTTGTGCGTGGCGCACAGTGTGGCGTACCTGAATACACTGGCTCTTTAGTTTTTCAGGCCCCACACGTGCAATCGTGTAAAGTGGGAGACTAAGTCGTCATTATTGGCACTGTGCTAGGCAGTAAGTCAGTCACGGTGGCAGCAAAAAGAAACGAAGCCACCATTCACGGTATCACACCCATTCAAACGCATGCGACACTTTCATCCTCAGTTCTATTTGCGGCTCTGACCATCCTTTCTTTAATAGTATCCTGCATTGCTGGCTCCATTTGACTGGCAATTGTATCTAAATCGCTACGGGCAATTCGTCGCTGCTCGCCACCGCCGGGTATCTGAGCTCCCTGGTTGGTCGCCCTAACCAATCTTTCGCGCTCCAGAACCGACGCATCGGCACAACCTGAATCTTCACAGCGGTCTGCTATTCGTGATCTCTGTATTCTCTTCTTTTCAAAGACAACACAAGATGCAACCTGCTCGAGCATCCGGCGGTGCCTCCACCCCGGTAACTGGTACGTGAATTATCTACCGATGGCCCTCTTTAGGCTTCGCTAACACTCTATTCTCTGATCTGCACTACAGCTAGCAATGGTCTCAGGCGGTCTGCTCGATCATCTCTTCGTGCAAGCTTGAACTCCTCACGGGCACCATCAGTCACAGACTCCATTCCCAGCAGCAACGCTACTCATCTCCGTCAGACTGTTGCTCACGCGCCCCCCAGCGAAACTGTTTCCTCCGCCACTACGCCTGCAGAGCTTACTACAGATGAGGCTAGCGACTTTACTCCTGCCACCAGCATGATGCCTACACCACTGTCAAATGAGGCTGGGAACTCACCTGACAAGCGGGCATCCTTTGTTATTGAAGTCCCCACCGCCCAAAGTCGTGCGGAGAGAGAACGTGCCGTGCGCACAAGCGGCTTGTCTCTCAACTCAAAGGGCAAGCGTCGCGCTGATCTTATTGACGACTCTGATGATGACGAGGCCTTCTCTGATCACTCCCCAGATGCCAAAGTTGCCCGGAGACTTCAAGACGAGGAATATGCCAAGACCCCTTCCTGGACAACAACTGTCCCAAATCATTTGCAATATACTGACAAAAACGGCGGTATAATTGACAAACCCTGCAAAAGTTGGCCAGCAAAGAGGGCGCGCGCCGATACTTCCAGTGGTTCCCGCCGCCACTCAAAGAAGATCCGAGTGATTTCAGATTCTGAAGCCGATTCACCTTCAGACATTGATATGGACGCAGAAATCGCCGCTGCTGTTGCTTTTGATGACGTTGGTATCGCTGATACTACTACACATCAGCAGCACCCCTCCTTTGTGATATCCGATTCCGATAAACTCAGTGACCTAGACGACTCAATATTTGAAGGCTCTAGCGATGGCGAACCGTCATCCAAGTCCAAAGGAAAGCAGCCGATGGTCTTGGCACATCGTTCAGGTCCTAGCAGCCGCAGAAACAAGTCGCTCAAATCTGGAGGTGCGAGTAATGCAGACGCCATCAGCATTGCTAGCGAGGACTCTGATGCTTCGTATTTGTCCGACCTTTCCACAAAAAAGCCCTTTGACGAAGCCGCTGTTCTCGACGAAAGGGCTCAACTTGAGAGAATCACTGCCTCGCGCAAGGCTTACAGACGTGGAAACAAGCGCCGAGACCAAACCGAGCGAGATCGTCTTGAGGCTCATCACCCAGAGCTTCTGGATATGTGGACAGACCTGGAAAATCTGCCAGAAATCGACGCAGGCAGGGCAGAACAACCCACCACTATTTCACGTCGCCTCAAACCCTTTCAGCTTGAAGGCCTTGCTTGGATGAAGGAGATGGAGAAGCGGGAGTGGCGTGGCGGCCTTCTCGGCGACGAAATGGGTCTGGGCAAAACGATTCAAGCCGTGTCACTCATCATGTCCGACTATCCTGCCAAGCAACCTACCTTGGTGCTTGTGCCCCCAGTTGCTTTGATGCAATGGCAGTCAGAAATAAAATCCTACACTGATGGGACCTTGAAGACGTTCGTCTTTCACGGCACAAACGCCAAGACCAAGGGCATGCAAATCAAAGACTTGAAAAAGTACGACGTGATTATGATGTCGTACAACAGTCTAGAGTCTATTTATCGAAAGCAGGAACGTGGCTTTAAGCGCAAGGACGGGCTCTACAAAGCAGAAAGCGTAATCCACGCCATCCACTTCCATCGCATTATTTTGGACGAAGCCCATTGCATCAAGACACGAACAACAATGACAGCCAAGGCATGCTTTGCTCTGAAGACCAACTATCGCTGGTGCTTAACGGGAACTCCGCTCCAAAACAGAATCGGCGAGCTCTTTTCTCTCATCCGATTTCTCAACATCAAACCGTTCGCTTCGTACCTATGCAAACAATGTCCCTGCTCTACCCTGGAGTGGGACATGGACGAAGACCACCGGTGTCACAATTGTGGCCACGGCGGCATGCAGCATGTATCGGTTTTTAACCAAGAGCTTCTCAACCCAATTCAAAAGTTTGGCAACTTTGGCCCTGGACGCGAGGCATTCCGCAAGCTGCGACTGATGACAACGCGCATCATGCTCCGTCGGCTGAAGAAGGATCACACCAACGCCATGGAGCTGCCTGTCAAGGAGGTCTTTGTCAATCGGCAATTCTTTGGCGAGGAGGAGAACGACTTCGCGGGCAGTATCATGACGAATGGGCAGCGCAAATTTGACACTTATGTTCATCAGGGTGTCCTGCTCAACAACTACGCCAACATTTTTGGCCTCATCATGCAGATGCGTCAAGTCGCGGATCATCCCGATTTAATTCTGAAGAAGAATGCCGAGGGCGGACAGAACGTTCTTATCTGCTGCATTTGCGACGAGCCGGCCGAGGACACGGTGCGCAGCCGCTGTAAGCACGACTTTTGCCGGTCCTGCGTTGCGAGCTACATACACTCCACTGACGAGCCCGACTGCCCGCGCTGCCACATCCCGCTGTCTATTGACCTGGAGCAGCCCGAGATTGAGCAAGATCAGTCTATGGTGAAGAAGTCTTCGATTATTAATCGTATCAAGATGGATAATTGGACTTCATCCTCCAAAATTGAGCTTCTCGTTCACGAATTGCACAAGCTGCGGTCGGACAACGCGTCTCACAAGTCCATCATATTTTCGCAGTTTACGACAATGCTGCAGCTGGTGGAGTGGCGCCTGCGCCGCGCGGGCATCACCACGGTCATGCTGGACGGCAGCATGACGCCTGCGCAGCGCCAGGCCTCGATTGAGCATTTCATGAACAACGTAGACGTAGAGTGCTTTCTCGTGTCGCTGAAAGCCGGCGGTGTCGCGCTGAACTTGACGGAAGCATCTCGCGTCTTCATTGTCGATCCGTACGTCCCATCCCTTGCGGTCCATCGCCATGTGTACATGTGTTACTAACATCTTGTGTGACAGATGGTGGAACCCGGCGGCTGAGTGGCAGTCGGCGGACCGGTGTCACCGCATCGGGCAGACCCGGCCGTGCACGATTACACGCTTGTGCATCGAGGATTCGGTAGAGAGCCGCATGGTGCTAATCCAGGAGAAGAAGACGAGCATGATACACTCGACTGTGAATGGCGACGCCAAGGCCATGGAGTCGCTGACGCCCGAGGACATGCAGTTCTTGTTCCGCGGTAGTTGAGCGTGGTGGGTGGTGACGTACCCTACAGCAGCACCAGGGAAGCCGGCATGGAGTTCTTGGGCGTTTTCTTTCATCTTTTCGCTTTGGCTGTTATGATGTATTGGCTTTGAGGCGTGTAATATCATAGAGCAGATGACTTGCCATGTTGTGTTGATTCTTTGCTGAGGAATATCTCTGGGTAGCGCATGAAGTGTGGGGTTCGACTAGAGAAGTTGTCACTCTTTCGTTTTTAAGCTGGGTAAACCCCCGAAATACGCGTGAGCCGAACTATGTTTGAGACTAACAGCATTACTGCTACATGATTTACACTAATGCGCATCAAAGTGCAAACACCCATTTCATCATCACAGCTACCACATTTGAATTGAGTGTTTGATATTAACTTCGGCAAGTCTATACGACGAAAATGTAATCCAAAATGTGGGCAATTTCCTGCCCATACAAGAATGCGCAACTTAATAGTGTGTCTACATCGTAAACATGGCAATGCTATGTTTCCTGTTCCAGCACATTACATGCCCATCAGGGCATTGATGGTAGGTTCAGAGGAGACGTAAATGACGTCGTGAGCGTTGGAAAAGCCATTGAACTGGGTGGCAGAGCACTTGGTGTAGGCGCCCATGTCCTCAAAGTAGAGCCAGTCCCCGACGTCGACAAGGTGGGTGAAGCGGGTGCTATCGGTGATGCGGTCGATGCCATCGCAGGTAGGACCCCAGATCGAGTACTCGATGCCGTCAACTGCGGGGCCAGTGATAGCTGTGTCGTAGACAGTCTCGCCGTTGCGGCGCAGGACCTTGGCAACTGGGTGCTGGTGGTCAAATATGATGTTGGAAAAATTGCCGTAGACGCCGTCGTTGATGTACATCATGTAAGAGGTGACGCCGGTGGTGGGGTCGTCGACGGCGCGACGGGCAATGACGTTGCAGGCAATGGTAAATGCCGAGGCGACGTAGTAGCGACCAGGCTCGGCAATGATTTCGACGTTGCTGGTGGCGGGAAAAAGCTCGTCGAGGGCGCCGCTGAGGACAGCGGCATTGACCTCAAAGGTGGCACCGGAGAAGCCGCCGCCGACGTCTAGGGTACGAAGGTGGAAGCCGTGGTTGGCAGCCTGCTGGAAGACGAGATGGGCATCCTTGACGGCGTGGTAGTAGGCCATGGGGTCGGCGGAGCCTGAGCCGACGTGGAAGCTGACGCCGACAACGCTGAGGCCGAGCTCCTTGGCGAGGGCGAGGAGACCATCAGTGGTGTCCATGGGAGCACCAAACTTCATGCTGAGGCGGCAGGCCGAGGAAGTATCGTCGGTGATAATGCGCAGAAAGAGCTCAGCGTTGGGAAAGTGTTTGGCGATCTTGTAGAGCTCGTCGCTGTTGTCAAAGGTCATCTGGCGGACGCCGACAGCCTTGACATAGCGGACGTACGAGTTGGTCTTGCAGGGCTGGGCATAGATGATGCGGTTGGGTGAACAGCCCATGGCGAGGACCTGATCGATTTCGGTCTTGGAGGCGCAGTCGAAGCCGGTGCCGAGGGCAGCAAGGAGACGGAGGACCATGGGGTCGGGGTTGCACTTGACGGCTACACAAGTTAGCGTTTTGGGAAGACGGAAGAGACGAGCGTGGAGAGGCCGAGAGGAGAAGAGACGAGCGCGGCCGGAACTGAGAACGTACCGTAGAAAGGACGAACACGGGGGAGATTCTTCTTCCAGCGCAGGTGCTGACGGTAAACGTCGCCCAGATCGGCTACGAAAAAAGTGTCCTCATCCCCAGGCTCGCAGAGCTCGTGGTCGACGGCCTCGACACGGCGGGCAAGGGCATTGCCAATGAGCTGCTTGGCAATGGCAGGGCCATCGCGAGAGGCCACCGAGTGGACGGGGAGCCTCTTGGCTAGAAACGGAGGTTGGTGAATGGGATCGACATGATGGTCCCAGACGGCCGTCGTCATTGTCATATCCGAGGTATTGAAGTTGTTGGAGGACAGAACAAATATGAATATTTGTTGCAAGTTGTAAAAGCCGGTGGTGGGAAAGGTTTGTTAGGGTGGGCGAAGGATATAACAAACGTTTCCTTCAGCGGACTGGCGAGGCCTTCTCGACTCTTCCTCGGTCAGAGGAAGAACCTCAGAACTCCTCCTATGCGGCAGCTGGTGGGATTGGTGTGAAAACGGGGGAGGAGGTTGATGATCCAAGTCACCAGGAGTCAAGAGAGGCTGGTTGGGCAGGCTAGAGGCAGCGGCAGGCGGGCTGGGGAGGAGGAATGGCGTTGATGATGTGAGTATGCTTGCAAAGGCAGAAATTTTTGTCGGCGAAGTGGACGACGGCCTGGGGAGCCGTGGTGAGAGTGGTGCCTTTCGAGTCGAACCCAAAGGCTAAGGCGAGAGTCTCGGGGACGATATTTTTATAGAAATCGGGCAGACGGGTTTGTTATGGTGAACGGTGATGGGGTGCCTGTTGTTGTGAAAGGAGAGTTGGTCAGCGGTCAAGTTTTTTCATGTGGAGTCATGACGCATGTGCTCGGGGGAGATGGAGAGGTGTGAATAACAAATAATGAAGGGACCAGGAGAGAAGGCAAAACGGCAGAAATAAGCCGTGAATGTAACGGTCTGGATGAGGCAGTGTGTCAAGTCTTTCGGGCCGGTGGTTTGATTGTGATTGGTGCTGGCCGTGCGGTAATGTCGTGATGGGTGGTGGTGGTGAGGCGGTGGAGGGGGGAGCAACGGGCACAGCGGACGAGCATTGGTAGGATGCGCCATTTGCCGCGGGGGAGGAACTAACCGTGCGGGAATTTCGCAAGGACGACGATTGGAAAGCGGACGAGCTAGAGAAGAGCTAGAAAGGAGGCGGGAGCGTAATTGGGGGGAGGTGGTGGTGCAATATAATGTTGCGAGGACACGGTGTGTTGTGTCGGAGCAAAAAAAGGACGAACTGTGGGAAACGAAACGAGCAAGGTTGGATGGAGGCTTATGGCGGGGGAGTGTGGGCTGGACAGGGCAGAAGCACGAATTTTTTTTTTCACGGCCGGGCTTGGGCGCTGGCTGGGAACGGCTCGTTGATGACGAAGACTCACCATATTGTTAGTGCCTCGGCGCCCCCCTTACAGCTGCCTCCAGTGGCTGCAGCGGCCCTGATTGATCAGCTAGCGCAGCGCGGGAGGCTAGGCCGGGTTGCGCCTGGAACGCCCATCGAGGCCGCTGAAAGACCCAGAAATATAGCGCCGGTCAGCCAGTCATACGTTGTCGAAAACGCCCGCCACGAAAAAGACGACACACAGATTGGTTTTTTGCTTTTCTAACTGGCTCCTCCAGCAGACCATCGCACCCACAACTGTGGCTGAACCTGACCACCAAAATACACGGTCGGCATCCGTACCTGACTATCCGTACCGCTGCCCGAACAACTTCACCCGAACTCGTACGTACTCTCACCACCCCCCTGCACCTCTACACGAACCATTTTCCGAGACACATGCACCCACTCACTGCCCGGCTGCTCGCCCGCCTGTAGTGCTGTCTGCGCAAAGCAAACGACTTCGTGGCGAACCAGGCTGTGCTGCCCTTCAACACGCGCAAACGGATAGTATGACACTCGGTCAATCACTATGCGGGAATTAGACAAGTCAGCATCTTTCCCTTTGCTGTCAAGTCCATTTCTTGGCTAGGTACAAGCCGAGCTCAACTCTCAGCGCCGTGCTCATCAATGTTGGGACACCCACCCTCCCCCACTAGAACCGCCAAAAGGAAGCCGAACAGCACCAGTAGTTATCATCACCAACCCTCTACATACGACCTACCGGCACTCCCATCCTTATCTCGCCCGCATATGCAAGCCTCTCTCCGGATGCCCTATCCGCACCGCACACGCGCTGAAACGGGTGAGCTCAACACATTATCCGCAGCCTTGCAGCCACGCCGTGGCGTCACCTTCTAAAACTTGATAAACGAGCCTACGTATAGGCTCTATTTGAGCTTGTTGCACCCGCGTCTTGACCTCCCGCTCTGATGCCTCCGGCCTCTGATGCACAGGATACCGTATTCGATGCTACAAGCACGTCGTCGGCCCAAAGGGCTCCCAAAAGTATGGCCATGGACTGACTCCCGCGGACCACTGTTACCAGCTTCCAATGCAACGCCTGCAAGATGCACGCAATACTACTACCCAAGACACGTCGCACCACCGATTTTTCCCAACGTGCGAAGCAAAAGATGCCTGTGTGTCGATAGTTTCTAATGATGAATCTATGCACCTGCCACATCCCAGCGGCCCAAGAGCCAGCCAGCGCAACCACGTCCCGATGCCGCCCAGCCGATGCTTGGCGATCCGGGCCCCCCGACTGAATCGTGCCCCAATGCAACCCTAGCCTTCCTCGGACAATGACCATGTGTCGAAACATTTTCCATGTTACCCTGTCGAAATCGGGTCTCGCATCCTCCCCCCCCCCCCCCGCCCGGCGTGGTGGCTTGCCAGGTCTGCACTCTGACTGATAAGCTTACCTGATCGAGAACCACGAGCGACTAAATAACTAGAGACTCGAAATTCACCGTAGCCAGAGCCTCACCCTCGCCTTCAAACATACAACACCATCATGTACACCCTTCTCGGCTGCCGCCTCCAGCACCGCCTAGGCCCTAGCACATCATTGTCGCCACGCGTCGCAACCTTGGACGCTACCTACTACTACCCTTACTTTTTCGTTACCCAAAATAGCCTTTCGTCAATCGGCACCCTACATCCGGACAGGCCACACGCTCCCTCACCTCTCCCTCAATCGAAAGGGCCATCATCGGCATAAAACGCACAGACTCTCTGCCCGGCACCATGGCCCGATCGACCTGCCAGGGAGCTTGGGCCTTGGCTCGTCCACTCTCACGCGACAGCGGCGACATCGCTTGACGTGCTGGGGCCAACCTGGACCAACCGGCGTCGACAAGTGACGCACGTCTACATGTACCAGAGCGATTGTTCACTAACTAGTTTGTCAAAACAAAAAGGCCAAAACGTCATGTGTTCCGTCCAGTCCGTGTTGACGTCCTGGCATGGACTAGTCGAAAACTGCAGGCTTGCAACAGCACTAATACCTCATACAACTCATGCTTTTGACGCCAGGAGAAAAAAGGTCTCATACTACAAGCTCGACTACCGAATTCTACTTGATGAACCATGCACGCCACGCCGTCGTCGCAAAGTATCCCTTCTGTCACGACCGGGACTCATAATTACCGACCGATTCGTTTTGCTGTCCTTTCACCCCCCTCGACATCGTGGGATCGCGACGCTTACTCGAACATCTCCTCCCTCTTTCCCCTCATCGCCGAAACGCCTCTCGGGGTTGCAACCCAAGCCCGTTGACTGTCCCATCGCTCATCATTGTTTTGTTTGACCCCTCCCCCCAATCGTAACCTTATTGCCCTGCCTGGTCATCCTCTTGCTCTCTTTCGGCATGTACTCTGTTCTTTAGTCCGGCAATTCAATGCTCTGCGATCCCCGGCTCTGAGAGAACGAGCGATTTTCCCTGGCCTCTTTCCCCTCCCCAAGACTTCCTCCCAGCACCTCCAGTATCAATTTCCGCTATCCCCTTTTCGTCTCTTGAAATGTCTTGCTCCAAGCCCACCCGCGTAGACCGAAAAAAAGGAGGCCTCCATTCCGCCATGTGTGGCAATTCACGCCCCCCTGGCCCCATCGTCTGCTGCTTGTTGACCGTTGCGGTCGGTCAACCCAGCCCGCAGCAACGAGGCGGAGTCGTAAACTGGTCACAGCGAGGACGAGAAGCGCGACGCAAAAGAGACGAAAAGAAAAGCAAGTGGAAAAAGAACCATCATAAGCACCAGGATCGTCCAGCAGGGAAAGGAAAACAAAACCGGAAACCTCGTGTTTGCTCTTGCGTTGCTCTGTGGCCTCTCTGCCATGGACGACGGAAACCGGAGTTCCCATCGACAGAAAGGCGTATCGTATCTGAACGCGTCATATCATCACACCCCGCCATTCCCCCTCCTTGCACCAGCAGCATCTTGTCGAGTCACATCATCACAGCCGCTCAGCTCCTTGTTCTGCACTAGCAGCATCTTGTCGAGTAATCCGTCGACATTGGGAGAAGAGTCGTAAATTTTTGTCGGTCTATGCCAAGAAAAAATATACCTCTAAACTGTACACACATTTCCGTCTTTCTTCTGGCCCGCCTCGTCATTATGGCCTCTGTTGGTACACTGTGCCCCCCTGGTTCATATCGTACACTGCTGAAAAACAAGTCAATCACTCTGCACCGCCGCCCGGCACATTCATCTCCTCCACGGTCCAGCTGCCGTCCACCCAGGCTTTCTTCTCGCCGAGGAATGAGAGACGCTCAGCGCCGCCGTCCACCGCGCGCGCTAGGTATTGGTCGGCAACCGTCTGCACCTGCTCGCGCGAGACGTCGAGCAGCTGCGCGCGCTTGGCCTGGCGCATGTCCTCGGTGACACCCGACAGGAATCGGCCCATGCCTTCCTCGTTGACCGCCTTTGGCGCGTCCACCGACTGGAACACGGAGATTTTGGCCTCCTCCAGGTCCCGGTCGCTCCATGCCTTGTCCGCCGCCCATCGCCCAGCGTCTCGCATGATGCGGATCGTGTTTTGCGGGTTCGGGTCTCGGTACGAGTAGAACCCAAAGAGGCCGTCGAGCGGCTTGGCGTAGGCCCCGCCGCCATACGCGCCACCCTTCTCGCGAATCTCGTGGTGCAGGTGCTTGTGCGTGAGCATCTGCGACAGGATCTGCAGGGACGCGCCGTCGGGGTGCGTATACGACGTAGTTGCCACAGAAAGGCCGCCGTAGTATACCTGGTATGGCAGCGGGAAGAATGTCTTCTTCGTCTTTGGGAGCGTGAGGACGCCCCCGGCTGTTTGTGGCAGCTGCGGCTGCAGGCCGCGAGTAAACGTCTGCAGTGATGTGAGGTTGCCGGCGACGCTTTCGCCGCTACAGGTTATGGCGGCGCGGAGCTTACCCGTTGTGAGTACAAGATGTTGGATCTGCTTCAGTTTGGCAATCACATCTTGGAGCTGGTCAAACTCTGGGCGGCCCGCGAGCGAAGTGATGAGCTTCACCTGCGACAGACCGGCCACCTGCTGACGGAGCCAGGCAGCCCGCGTCAAGCCGGACTCGGCGTGGTTCATGGCGAATCTATGCCCCGATGAGGCAATGTCGTTAACGACGCCGTCGGCGGACGCCTGTAGCAGCTGGCGGATGCGAAGCGCCGCATCGGGGCTGTCAAAGTTGGTATCTAGCACAAGCTTGCGCAGTAGCTCAAACATGACAGGTACGTTTCGGTCAAGCGCCATGCCGGTAAAGATGATGCCTTCGTGGGCCTCCTCAAAGTTGGTCGGTGAAGCGGTAGAGTGGTACCCGACAGACACGCCACCGGTCTTGAGCTTGATGAGATCCTCCAGTTGCTCCATAGTCTGGTCTTTAGTACCTAGACGCATGATGCTGTCGGTAAAGAGTGGAATAAGTTGGCGCAACTCATCTGATAAACCCTCGATCGTGTTGATGGCACGGAAGTAAGTCAGACCGTTGGTGGGGGCTTCACGCCACTGGATAGAGATACCCTCGTTCACTTCGTCGCGCAGTGTGACGCGGTCGATGCTTCGGGGAATGTCCTTGACGTAGACGGTCGGCAGGCAGCTAAGGTCTTCCGTATTTGTCTTGTTTTGTTCGACCAGGAGATCCTGCTCCTGCTGCTCAAAGGCGGCGCGGGCTTGTTCCTCACCACCAGCGTTTTGGACTGCCTCAGCAATCTTGTCCGCCAGGCGCTCCTTTTCCTCGTTGACCAATACTTCTCCAAATGTAGCTGATGGCGTCATGGTGAATGTGAGAGTATTGTCATTGAGCATGTACTTTTCAACCAGCCCCTCCAGGTAACCGCCTTTCGCCAGCTTGGCCTGGAATCCAGTGATT
The DNA here is from genome assembly GCF_000225605.1 of Cordyceps militaris CM01. Classification (NCBI taxonomy): domain Eukaryota; kingdom Fungi; phylum Ascomycota; class Sordariomycetes; order Hypocreales; family Cordycipitaceae; genus Cordyceps; species Cordyceps militaris. The sequence goes on along the minus strand of NW_006271974.1, from coordinate 2,033,031 downwards.
GTGTCATTCCAGGCTAAGGATTCGAACGGATCGACGCCATTGAACCACTTGGGTTTGAGTCTATTGAGCATAGAGAAGCCAAAATTCGAAGTCTTGTGCTTCAACGACAGCTCGAGCTGATGCAGTGACCCGTCAATCTTGCCCTGATCAAAGCCGTTTTCGCGGACGTCGCGCAAAATATCTTGGACCTTGGCTTTGAGCTTGGGTACATCTGCTTCTTGTACACCAGTGAGTCCGATGGAAAAGATTCCTCTTTTGGCGGAGCTGTCATAGCCAGAATTGGGACTCCAGTCAGCACCCATGCCAGTCTCTATAAGACCACGATACAGCGGCGAGCCATATCCGTCCATCAAAAGGCTAGACAAAAGAGCAAGTGAGAATGACTCCAAAACATCGGTAGTGTCTCCCATGATCCAGGAGACAGAGGTCTTGAATTGGCGATCTGGATCAACCAGGGGGTCAAAGGGGCCGGCCAATGTAACATCTCTTGGTCCAGAGAGCACTATTGGCTCGTGAATCGTTTTATCGGCCTGAATTTTCTCAAACGCCTGCAATCGCGCATCAATGTCTTGCAAGTGATCGGCCAAGGGCATGTCGCCATATGTAAACAGCTTCGCATTACTGGGGTGGTAGTGTTCAGCGTGAAAGTCCTTTAGCTGTCGGTATGTGAGGTCGGTAATCTTTTGAGGATCGCCGCCAGAGTTGTTGATGTCGGGAAAGATGTGGTCTTGGAATCGAATATAGTACAAGTATCCCGCATCGGACATCTGGCCCTTCATCTCATTGTAGACGACACCCTTGAAAACAAGCTTCTTGCTCTCCTCATCCGTGGCCAGTGGATTTTCAGGGCCGATGCGCCACCCCTCTTGTGTGAAGTCGGATTCTTTGAGTAGAGGATGCAGTGTCGAGTCGAGGTAAACAGACATGAGGTTCTTGAAATCCTGGGCGTTGGTAGTGGCAAAGGGGTAAAACGTGTGATCCGACGCCGTAAAGGCATTCATGAAATTTGACAAGGTTCGAGGAAGCATTTTGAAAAATGGGTCGCGAATGGGATATCTATCTTGAGGTTAGCATAATGCGATACCTGCTTCTGCGTTTGCGCATTCACTTTTCACTGCCACAGAGCGTCGTGTGTTCGAGGATGTGGGGAATTCCCGTATCGTTTGGGGGATTCGTCTTGAAGCCAATAGAAAAGACGTTATTGCTGTCCTCACGCGCAATATGCAAGTAGTCGGCACCAGTTTTATCATGCTGAAGGTGCAAGGCCGTGAGCTCCAGCTCAGGGACATGTTTGGATCGGACGAGCGTGAAGCCGTGCAGTTTGGAACCTGGTTTGGGGTACTGTGATAGCTCGGTCACGGCCTTGCGGGCCGCATTGCGCAACATAATGAATCAAGCTGCGACGGCGGTTAACGGAGGGTGAGAGACGGACGACCAGAGTATCCGAGCGCTCAAGAACAATGACTGGTGCTGGAAATTTGAAGCATGGGTTGGACGTCATTGTACTGTTAGTCAGCATTTCATCGCCGCTTTAAACGGCCAGGAGTGGCAAGATAAGAGCAAGATTGAAGCAGTGTTTCCACAGGACAAGGCGCATTGTGATGCTAAGCATAAATGAAATTTAGTCTATTCCGCACTGTTCATGTCCAAAGCAGAAGCTACCTCTTATCCATGTTGACTCAGGCATGTGGTATCTCATTAGCCTAGGTACTAATCAGTATCCTGACTTGGGACAAGTGCAGACGATAAAGTGTACTGAATTACAGACGAATTAATTTATAGTAACTACCTAAATGGCCTAGATGGTGAATGAATGAAGCAAGCACCAAGGGCAGCTCGATACATATTGGACTGGGCGCGGGCTCAAGGAAGCCGACTGTTATAGCAGCGAGTCATTGTCCCGTTTGGGTTGGACATTCGTTCACCCACCAGCTGCAGCACGCAGGCGCCGCTCTTCAAGTCCACTCGAGGCACTAGCCAAAGTCGTGCATCGTAGAAAACTACGTCGTCAACATCCATTGCCCAGCCTAATAGCCTTCAGCGACAGTCCGCACTAACTAAACTGACTGAATTACTGCGACCTAAATCGACTGCTGAGCGCCAGCTGGCACTATACCCCCCTGCTGCTCGGCCTCTGCTGCTCCGCTCAACTCGGTCCGCTCACGTCGGGACGAGGAGAACCTCCGCCTCCCATCTCGACGATCTCGCCCACAGCAGCCCGGTCCTGGGCTCTCGGCGGCGACTGCGACCATAATCATTCTATCCGAGGTAGCCTTATCATCTTCCAATGCCATAACGCCGACGGTTAGCCTTCCGTGCGACAAAATACGACTAAACGCACACGAAGCCGACCATGCCAGCGACGCACGCTGAGCCGGCCATTTCCAACGGCCACGATGGTTCCAACCAGCTACCGCCTCCCTCAGGGAAAAAGAGCAAGGCGAGAAAGGGTCTTGACTCAAACGAAGCCTCGAGACTTTTGGCGGCTCGCATCTCGCAGCTGGAGCAGGACGCGGCCGGCGAAAAGGACCAAGAGCTTGAAATAGGTACGGCGCGCTGTACACTCGCAGTCTTCTCTTTAAAAGCTGCTGCTAATAATCGTCGATTATAGAAAGAGAAGTCAAGCGCGCGACCCGCGACCTCGTGCAGCAAATTTCCAAAATGGACGACTCACAAAAGATTGACCATCTAACGAAGCGGTCTAGCGAACTGCTAGCGGATATGCGACGCTTAGAAAAGGAAAACCAAAAGAACAGGAAACGTGGTGATATCCTACAAAAAGAGCGTGACATCAACCGTACTGAGCTCAGCAAGACAGTGGGACTCAAAGAGAAGCTGGAGAAGCTGTGTCGTGAATTACAGAGGGATAACAACAAGATGAAGGTTTGCGGCCCGTTTCGTCAGTTGCACATTTCTACCAGTCGCTGACCTCTTTAGAACGAAAACAAGGAACTCCAAGCCATTCAAAAGCGCAACACCCTATCATGGGACGAGAAATACGCCACCCTGCTCTCGAAGCTCGAGGGATATCAAGAAGATAAAGATATCCCACGCAAGCAAGTTGTAGATATGGAGATGGAAGAGCTGTATGTCTTGTTTTGGAACCCATTAGCCTCCCGCTAACACGTACAGGTTCCGAGTTCGCTTCAAATCCTTCATTGAGCAGTACGAGCTCCGAGAGTTGCATTTTCACTCCCAAATGCGAACCAAGGAGATCGAACTACAATACCACCTCTCTCGCTTCGATCGGGACAAAAAGGCCACCGAGGCTGAACTGGCAAAGATGCGTCAACTGCAAACACAAGTGCAAACGTTATCGAGGAGCGAGACGCAGCTTCGCACAGAACTTAACACGTATATTGATAAGCTCGGCGAGGCATGTAATGTAAATTTGACGTGTCTGCTCTTTTTGGACTTGCTGACACAGTCTACAGGTCAAGTCTGCCCTGGACCAGCGAGACGATATTTTCGCCAGACAACGCAAAGAGATGCAAGATCAGGCCAAAAAATGCAAACGTCTTGAAAAGGACAATGAGGCACTCAGGCGCCAAAAGGAAGCTACAGCAGCCAACATTATTCGAATGGCAGAGGAGCGACAGCACTGGAAGAACAAGATGGACATAGCCGACAGAAAGACGGAGAAGCTTATGAGCATCATCCAACAGATGCAGCAACAGGGCCGCAAAGTCCCGTCAGCTATGGAATCCACGCTGGAAAGCTGTAAGAATGGCGAGGACCCCGGCGAGGATGCCGAAGAGAGCGATTACTCGGAGGATGACGAGGAAGAGGGCCGCGATAGCGACGCGGACGACACAGAAGAGGAGACGCCGCCAAAATTACAACCACAACCTCCGCAGCCCGGCCTTGCACCGAATAAAGTACCGTATGGGCCGGAGCGTCCTCCGATACCGCCCGGCAGTGCCGCCATCAACGGACACTAGGAGGCCGTGATGCGCACGTACGACGTATCGCGTCCAACGATCACGATTGACTGGACCAAGTTCAGCACGGCGCAAGACTCTATATTTTCCACAACCACGTTCCTGCAGGATAACCCCATGATTTCCGATATGCTCGGTATCACGATCGACCAGGCGTTCTCGGGCCGCGACCCTGTGCATCTCAGCGCGGCTGATCGCGAGGCGTTTTGGAAGAAACTCACGGCGGCGCATCGCGCGGATGAGGGCCGCGAGCCTTAGGTGTCGTGAATTACCACAAGCATCGAAGGAGTTGGCTAGAGGAACTCTGTATATTGATGTATGCTGCATTCTTGGAGTTGCTGGACCTAGGGTGATTTGCTTGATTTGCTTTTGTATCCTTCTTGTTTAAATACACATTTTATACCTCTATTCGGAGGAGCAGAGGAGAAGCGAGGAAAGAAGTGTGGTGGCAAGCGCGGATAGCATTCCTGAATAATACTTGAGCCGCATTCTCATGCGGATTGACTTCACAACTCCAGTACTTGCGATTGTCCCTTTTGAAAATGAGCAAGTTACCTCAAATATGCGTGTCATTTACTCACAACAGAGCAGGCAGTCCATAAACAGCCTCTCGGGAGGCTTGTTCCTGTTGTCCCAAATTGTATGAGACGCTGGTTATCTTGACCAGGGCCAAATCGGGCGGACCAAGGCTACTGCTGCAATGCTGATGTCTGCTGGAAGATTGAAGCCCGATTGTCGTGGTCGAGAAGTACTTCCTAATCCTGGCCAGCAGTGGCCCTGGACAGCGCTGTCGGTGGCCTCGACGGCAGAGCTTGGCTAGGGGAAAGTCATTTGGCTAATACTGAACAAAGTGCAAGATTGCCAATGGACGTACGATTCGAGGACCCGAGTTGTGACGTGTTGGGACAGTGTTGCTTGGGCTGTGCGCTGCAATTCAACTCGGCCCGCCTTGCCATAACCCTGGACTCATGGGCCACAACGGGGGGACTCGAGCAGACATTGACAGGTGACCCCCAACTTGAGAGTATCAATGGAGTGGATACATGGTATATCCGTACGGATACAATGGCCCCCGTTTCCAGGGTCTCTTTGTGGCTCCTCTCATTGCCGGCCCTTGCACCGCAACGGTCGGAGCCACAAACGGACGATAGTCTTTGTCCCCCCCTGTCGCGCGCGACGTCCGCGGGCCCAGCACCGAGTCCGCTTTCTCGGAATCATGGTGAACCCCATTCGCCAACAATCGCGCAAACGAGGTTTTTTTTTTTTCTCTTATTAGCGGCCGCCGGGCGCTATCTCGGCCCTCCGCCCGGCTCCACACCGGCTTCCTTCCGGCCGTTCAGACTACTCGAGAAGTGCCCACTTTGACAACTTAATAAACGTTCAATTTTGCCCCCTTGATAAAAAGTGGTTTGCCTGTTAGCTGATTATCAGTCAGTTTAAAGCCTTTTTTTTTTCGGATATCGTGGCTTATTACCTAGTGGATGGCGGGGGGGGGCCAAAGGGTATATATGATTGACAGGGTCTTTGTCATGCCTTATGGAGGGAACTGGGTAAAAGGACCCTGAAACGCAATTGGCCGACACCGGTAGTTATAACCGTCGGTAGATATCCGGATCGGGGAAATGGGCGCATGTGCAAAGTATAATTAGTTATTACTGCGGCCATTGCTGCGGTTCTCGACAATCCATGTTACCGCGCCGCCACCTTGTCGACGACGATCCTAGGTCATTTTCCGCTGTCTTTCTCTGAATTCGAATTGTAGCTTTTCTATATGGCCAAGATTCCCGTCGTTTCTAGTTTCCCTTCCACTGGCGCGGCTTTGAGGTTTCTTGGAGAAGCAGAGCGAGCTTACGAACCCATTCGTAACTAGCTTGGGAGCTTCTCTACTGGATTCGGCACGCTCGTGGACTTGACCTCCTCAAAGCACATGAACAGAAATATATCCTCGCCGCCACGTATTCTTTCCCTGATCCGCAGCTGGGGCGGACAGGGGAAACCTGGTCCTGCACCACTGCCCGGCGGTGCGCTCAGCCAATCCACGAAATGCCGATAACCCGACTGTGGGCGCGACGAGTCGTGTGCAGCGTGATTCGAGACGAGCACTACTCAGTTCGACAGTCATGGTCTTTCCAATCGTCGAATGTTGTGTAACCGTGTCTAACTTGTTTCCATGAATCAAATGTGACCAACTTTGGCTTTCAATCAAACTTGACCTGTCAGTTTCCAAATAATGCTCTCGTTCGTAATTTTCAGTGACGTGGAGCCATGCTTCCTTAGAGATGCCTCTTCCACGACCGACATTATCGATATTTTATTCTTGCCAAGACATCAATACCCGACATCGGTAATATTACTCTCTGGCCAGCCCCATCAGTGGGTAGACGTGCAAAACATCGATTGAGGGTCCAAGCAACGACCCTGTCACGATGGCCTGCTGCACAAGCACACAATCAATACTGTGTAATGTTGGGACTACACTTGCCAATGTCTTGAAACGGCTAAACAGCAGTTTTGCGTAATGTTCCACTATTTTCTCGTCTATATTTCATAGTGCAACAAAGATGTAAGAAAAATGTCCAGTCTAGTTTGAATGGTACCTCTGAAAAGGTTATAGCAGACCATGTTTACCGCAACTAGCAACTGTATCATGCTGTTGGCAGCAGAACAGAGAGCTCATCTCAACATTTGTACTACGCGGTATCCTGCTCCTTGGCCTTCTCCCGGAACTCCTCGCAGCGTTCGCGCAGCTCGCCCCTCATGTCCTCGTTGGGCACCAACACGTCCTGGTTTTCCGCCTTGTCGCAGACGTTGAGCACATCGTTGACGCTCTTGAGCCTCTTGCTCTCGGGCGACGGGGCCGGCTGCTCGGACTTGCGAAGGCGGTCGCAGGCATGGTCGACGGCGTTCTTCCACTGCTGCTCGCCGCGGAACCAGCAAATCATGCGCAATTTGAGCGTGTTTCCGTAAATCTCGGGTACCTGGGGGCCGCCAATGGCCTCCTGGAGGCTGGCCATGGAGTTGTCGAACCATTTCACGGCGTTTCCGACCGGGTTGTCCCAGGCCTTGACCATATCCAGGACGTCGTGCGCGTAAGGTGAGAGCACCGCAAAAGCGATGGCGCCACCAGCACGGGCGCCGGCGCGGAAGTTTCTGGACACCTTGGTTCGGACCCGACGACCTAGTAGCATGATTTTAGTCAACAGTGTATGCTGCGGGTTCGCTGAAACAAGGCTACCTACCTGTTGGGGCCTTTGCGGTATACTTGGCCGGGTCACAGAGAGCGCGCTTGACGCCAAAGCCAAAGGACGAAGGCGACTTCTTGAGAGCATAGTCGTGGTTCTTGATCTTGGTTCCGCGGGCGGACGGGTTGTCGATCTTCACCTCGTACGCGTGCGAAATGCTCGATGCGGGAACGGACCCGGCCACGGCAAACTCCTGGTTACGGGCAACGGCCGGGTTCTTCTCCGGGGCGTAGATGCCGGGCACCCAGTAGCCGTCCGGGAGGTCCTTGGGAGCAATGACGTAGACGTAACCAGTCTGCAGCTTCTCGCCGCTGCGGCCAAAGGCGTACGACTCAGCCGTCTCGGGCGACCGGCTGAGCGAGACGAGGCCCGAGTTGCCGACGAAGCTGAGGTGGTTGCGCAGGCTCTTGTCGCTGCCCTGGGGCCCGAATCCCTCGCTGAAGATGACCGAGGGCGGGCGCGAGTCGCCGCGGTAAAAGACGCCCTTTTCGCCGCCGCCGGGCGCCTTCATCTTGGAGGCCACTTCGGCGGTCACGGTCGAAGGGTCGCTGGGGGGCGACTGGCGGGAGGCCAGGGGTTGGATCTCGGGCATGGTGGTGTAGTCGGAGAGGATCTCGAAGATGGGATCGACGATGAAGTTGCTGTCAAGCTCAACGCCGTCCTCGACCACGATTCCGTCGACATCAACAGAGGGCTCTTCACCCGCTGACTGGGGAGCCGCAAAAGCGCGGAGCGCAAGGAGCGCTGCGAGAAGATGAGGCTGCATGGTTTTTCTGGTGTTGTCTTTTGTCCGGATTGCTGTAGGTTGCTGGAGCTGTAGGAAGACAGTTGTTGCTAATGACTGTCCTTGACTGTCGGCGGCGCTGCTACTTATTACATTTCGTCGTCGGCTGTATTTGCATCCCAAGTCACCAGGTATCATCCTGTCGTGCCTTTGTCCATCTTCAAGATTGCAAACTGCAAGTATTCGGAAACGAGTCATGACCTGACAGCGCAAATGCCTAATTCATCACGCGACTCCATTGCGTTGCTGGCATAAAAGGCCCGGGTCGAGTTTGTCGAGATAATAAAACAAGCCGTGGAGAATCATAATGCTAAAAGCTGTGCGTATCGTTGTAGAAGCATATCGGTGCCAAGACGTCCACAATTGGCTAACTGCCGAACCGCTGCCCCCCTGCTGTGCATCTATCGTGGCGTGGTTTGTGGTCGTGCGCTTGGGGACCCTGTTTGCGAATTGCGGAATGCCCGAATATCGGATTTCGGATACCAGCCCTTGGGCGTAGCTATGCGCTTCTTGTGCCGAGTTTCAGGCACGTTGAAGGCCCCGCTGCGGCAAACAACTGTCATCATCGCAATACGCGAGTAGCCGTACATCCTATAGTTCAACATGTTAACATCTTCAAGGCCCAAGGAGGCTGTGGTGCAGGTATGTATGACTATATGGGATGATGCCACTTTGGAGATCAAGGCGGTCCGCTATCACGGCGGCGTGAATCGTCGTTGGTCCGCTCCTATAGATAATCGGTCCGCGATGAATTTTGCTTGCATTTAGCTTCGCATCACACAGGTTCCTGCCGAGCATCCCGAAAGCTGCAGCTACTGACGAATATGACACAAGGAAGCCGTTGCGACGGTGTGGGTATCTTATCCGGCAATACCGCAAGTTCGTAAGCTATTGTATTGATTCAGCATAATTGATATCCTGTCAAGTTCGAAGTGGCAAATGTGGTCAGGTCTGAGTCTTGTCTTCCCTCTCCCGGTACTTCTGAGAACCTGCAGGTACATGTCCAAGGACGAGGTCGACACGATAGGGCGTGGGAGTAGCGGCGACAAAATACAACAAGGACAAATGGCTATGAATTTAGCCCAGAATATGCTCATATGGGTAATCCAGCAGAAAATCGCGGTGCGTTGGATTCATACTGGCGGGTAATTGAGATGAGACATGACAGAGTTCTCCCGACGGCATTGAATTATGATTGCGGCCGCGAGCGCTTCTTGAAGACAGACCGGGTGACGGGTCATGCGATTGTCCAGATAAGCAACAGTAGAAGAAAGGGCGTCGTGGGCCATTACGATATACATGGTGAGGGCGAGAGAACCGATGAGTGTATCGAGAAGCAAAACAAAGCAGCAGGCGGCTCAACGAGACTCCAATAGTAACACTCGTAGGACATGGTCATGTTGTCACGGAGGACTCGTCCCCAACAATCACCTAGGCGCAGCTGAAAATCCCGAGTCTTGAGTCTTTGGCTCATTGCTGCAGAAAAGCAGCCGCCTAGCCGCATAGCCGCATATGGAGTATTATTGGGGGGGTGTATGCATTGTAACCGGGAATAATCCCAGGTGAGTGCGTACCGCCATCTCAGGAGCGACGTTGATGAATCGAATTTGCCAAGAGTAGAAACTTGTCGAGTTCTAGGCAAAGGGGCATTTTCAGCTATGTAAAGTCCATGGACTGCCTTTAACAGTGAGCTGGTGCACACATTCAGCGCAATTGATTGACATGCTGCAACTTTCAGCGTGTCTGGAATCGTCGTTACATGCCCTAGGGTACCGTGAGACACGGCGCTGGATGGAAGGGATATGACAAGTGCCGCTCATGGTGTTTTGCGAGGTGCTGGGCTTGAATCATGTGTCGTACTCGGTCGGAGTAGCTGAATATTCCGAGTCCAGTTGTAGGTGTTTCTTTGTCTTTCGAATCGGCGCAGAACATATGTGTTGATCTCGTTATTCGCGGTCACTCGCTCCCCTGGCATGGGGGCATGTAGACATGAGGAGATCCCGGGAGCGCAACATGACGGCTCGAGAGGGCAAGAAACTCCTAGTGTGTTTATCAGGGCTCTGACAGAGCAGGAATATCATAGATGTAGAAGTATGCACCTGATCTTCTCACAACTCATCGTAGTCGTTGTATAAATTAGAAGCATCGCCATCGTCATAGTGTGGGGAAATCAGGAACGCGAACTCAAGTGGACACCCTGGCCTGCCGCGTGCCGCGCCGACGCTTATCCAGGAGCTCCATCGCAGCGTCAAACGTCAACTCTTTCATCAATCTTCACCATCAAACCACTGTCCAGACGTCGTCGGCTGCGAGACCAGCTAACCCGTCATCATGGACTTTCTCCAGGTACGCCGGCCTCCCTCATTCCACTGATGCGGCTTGCCCAATTGGCCCAGCCCCTCCCCTCCCCTCCAGCGATCACATCGTGTCCCCATCACACAAGCTAACTTTTCCCATCTCCCAGCGCCTCGCGCAAATACTCGACCGCCCGCTCTTCCCATGGAAGAAGCTCATCCTCGGCTTCTCCGTCGGCCAGTACATCTTCGAATCGCTCCTCACCCTTCGCCAGTACCGCGTCTTGCAGGCCACCAAGCCCCCCGCCGTCCTCGCCAAAGAAATCCCCCAAGACACCTTTGACAAGTCGCAGGCCTACGGCCGCGCCAAGGCCCAGTTCAGCCTTGTCAACGGCCTCTGGTCCCAGATCTCAAATGTTGCTTTCATCCAATACGACGTCCTCCCCAAGCTCTGGTCCCTGACGGGCGACTGGCTGCTGCGCTTCGCGCCCGCCCGCTTTACCGGCGAGATTAGCCACTCCATCGTCTTCGTCCTCACCTTTGTCCTCGTCCAGCAGGTCCTCGGCCTGCCCGCCAAGCTCTACAGCACGTTTGTCCTCGAAGAAAAGTTTGGCTTCAACAAGCAGACCCCCGCCCTTTTCGTTACAGACATGGTCAAGTCCAACCTCATCCTCGCCGTCATCGTCCCCCCCATCCTCGCTGGCTTCCTCAAGATTATCCAAAAGACGGGCACCGGCTTCATCTTTTACCTCTGGGCCTTTGCCGCCGGCATTCAGCTCTTCGCCATCACCGCCTACCCCATCTTCATTCAGCCGCTCTTCAACAAGCTCTCCCCGCTCGAGGATGGTGAGCTCAAGACAAAAGTCAACGCCCTCGCCGACAAGTTCAAGTTTCCCCTCTCGGAGCTGTACGTCATCGACGGCAGCAAGCGCAGTGCCCACTCCAACGCATTCTTCTACGGACTTCCCTGGAAGAAGCACATTGTCATCTACGATACTCTGCTCGAGAAGAGCGACACAGACGAGGTCCTCGCCATTCTTGCTCACGAGCTCGGTCACTGGAAGCTTGGCCACACCACCCGTCTCTTTGGCATCTCCCAGGTTAACCTGCTCTACATTTTCAGCCTCTTCTCCGTCTTTATCAACAACAAGTCTCTCTACTCCTCTTTCGGTTTCCACAACGTCCACCCCATCGTCATTGGCTTCATTCTCTTTTCCGATGCACTTTCCCCCATGGATACCCTCCTCCAGCTCGCCCTCAACATGCTCTCGCGCAAGCATGAGTTCGAGGCCGATGACTTTGCCCTGGGCCTCGGTTTCAAGTCGGAGCTATCCACCGCCCTCATCAAGCTCCACAAGCAGAACCTCAGCACCATGGACGCCGACTGGATGTACGCCAGCTACCACTTCTCCCACCCCCATTTGTCGGAGCGTCTCAAGGCCCTCGACTGGGAGAGCGACCGCAAGGTTGTCCTCGAGGAGAAGGACGAGGTTGTCAAGGCCTCTGGTCGCGAAGAGCTGTAAAACAGAGGAAAAGCAACAGAAAAGTGCGTGTACATGTAGATTTGATGAATTGCATACGACGTTGGAAAGTACGCCCATGGACAGGCATTGCTAACGCGGGCATTGAGGTTACAAGATGAAGAGTTGGCTCTTGCATCAGGTCAGCAACCGTACACGGAGGTACGTCAAGTACATTACTCACTCTCAATTGATTCATTCATGTTCGACTTGTCTTTCCGCTCTATAAAATTGCCTTGTCGTATTGCGATGATGGCATTTACTTTTCCATCTATAGTAAACCTACTCCTCATCCGACTCTTCCTCGTCATCCTCGTCATCGTCCTCGTCCTCGTCCTCGTCATTCTCGTCATCGTCCTCATCATCGTCGTCCTCGTCCTCGCCTTCCGGCGCCTCGAGCCCGTAATCATCGTGGAAATCGCTGAGTTCCCGTGTTTGCACCTTGTATCCCATGGCCTTCATGGACGTTTCCATGTTCTGTTGCAACTCGTTAGTTCGATTCCCTTCTTCGGAGTTCTGCGACCCTCTTTGGGTACATACCTCGGTCATAATCTTGGCGCAGGTAATGGTTACGTTGCTCTTACCCGGCGCAAAGCACGGAAGGATGATATCCGTCATGGCCGCCCGAATCTCCTCCTCTGTGACGGCGCGCACGCGACGCAGAATCTCCTTGCTCCAGTCCTTGGGCAGGCCGCGCACGACGCCCTGCACGTAGTTTTGCTGCGCGGCGCTCGGCATGGTTGATTGCTCGTCAGCAAAGGTGACGACGATTTGGGAGACGCTGCCCTCGAGCAGGTGCTTGTCAATGGGAACGTCGCCGTCAGCGATTTTGCGAATAGCCTCGCGCGAGGCGGCAATGGCCTTGGCGGCGTCGGGCGAGCGGTACACGCGGTAGCACAGCACGCCGGCGTCGATGCTACGCGAAAAGTGGGTGCCGTAGGCGTAGCCCGCGCCGCGGACGGCCACCCACAGCGGGCCCTCGACCTGCTCCAGGTAGCTAATGGCGACCATGACGGCGGCCAGACGCGGGTCGGCGTACGATGACAGGCCGACGGCCGTGCTCACGCTAAAGGAGCCGTCCAGCGAGGCCATGGGCACAATGGTGGTGCCGACAGAGCCGGGCGCCCGGCCTTCGTCGTTGAGGAGCGCTGACAGCGCCGGCACGGGGATCATGTCCTTGACCTCGCTACCGAGGGCGGAGGCGAGCTTGTCCCAGGTCGCGACGGGCTCGGGCAGCATGGAGATTCGTGCGGCGACGAGGAAGCGTAGGTTCTCGAAGGTGAAGAGCGAGGCACGGATTGTGTTGAACCACGACACGACCTTGGCGGGGTCGCTCTTGAGGAGCTTCTTGAGGCGCTTCAGGTAGACGGCACGCACCAGGATGCGCTTGGCGACGGTCACGCTCGAGTGGTCCAGGTGGATGGCAGCGTCAATCTCGGCAGCCATGCCCTGGCCATTGCGCTTGGACTCGGGGATGTCAGCGAGAGCCTTTGAAACGGCGGCCTTGAGCCTCTGAGGGTCAAAGACGGAGTTGAACATCATGGTCCGGATCCACTCTACGGCGGCCGCGTACTTGTCGGGCTCAATCTGGAACTGAATGACGAGGCCCTCGGGGTCGCCGAGTAAGCGTGCGGAGCCGATTCCGTAGCCGACGCTGTCTCGCTCTAGCTCCATGACGACTTGCTCAAAGTTGACGAGCTTGTCATCGCGCATGATGTGGGTGTTGAAGAAATTGTCGGAGAAGATGGGCATCAAAGGTTTCAGCTCGACCGGCACCTTGGACGTGCCAAGATGAATTGTGATGTGGACAAAGTTGGTGGGCACGTCCTCGAACTGGATGAACAGAGGCAGCTTGCTGGCTTGGGCGGCATCGATGGCGCCTTGCGTCGCGCCAGTTCCCAGACCAATAGCCTTGGCCTTGCCAGCGCGAGCTGTGTCGGACTCGATGAAGTGGATGGACTCGGTGCCAGGAACATCAAACTGGTCCAAGACTTCGGGTGGAATAGGCTGGTCATTCTTTTCCTGGGCGTCCTTAAGCTTCTTGGCCAGGTTCTCCAGCCCCTCCTTGCCGAGATCGGCCTTGCGCTTTGCGACACGCTCCTCCTCGGCCTTCTTAGCCTTTTCAGCGAGCTTAGAGGAGGGTTTCCCCAGAATGGAGACGTGATGAGCGTCAATGAACCATTTGCTAATAAAGTCGCGCCAGTTCTGGTCTGTCCACTTCTCCAAAGCGGCGTACTCGTGCAGGCTCTCGAGATCCCTGAGCGTAGAGCCGTCGCGCTTACCAAAAAGGTAGTCGGTGATGATGTTGGTGGAGAAGAATGACTCTGAGTTCTCAGCATGGTACTTGACCTGTCGCTTCTCTCTCTTGATGCACTCGGACATGTAGTCCATATCCAGAGGCTTCGCAGCGACGTCCTTGAGAATCTCAAACAGGCGCTTCTCTACAGATTCGAGCTTGTCCGCTTCGACACCAGTGGGCTGCAGCCAGATGACGGAGTTGGGACGAGAATCCCACCAGTGAGATACAGAGCTGGCCAGTTCTTCCTTTTCCACCATGATGTTCTCGAGTACCGAGACGGAGGAACCGCAGAGATAAGTCAAAACAATGTTCAGAGCAGATGTGGCAATGAGGTCGACACAGTTGGGGCCAAAGAAACCAACGAGAATCTCGCCGGTTGATTCATCGTCGTCAGGAAATTCGGCGGTGGTCACAATTGTCTCTGTCAATCCCTCTGGCTGCTCCGAGTCGACCCAGGGTCTATCGCTTGTTAGTAGGGATCGCGCCGATTTGGATGGTTAGCCTTACCTCTTGAATGGCGTGTTCAGGGCAGGGATATCAGAGATGATGCTTTCTTCAAAATCATTCAGTTTCTGAAGGAGGTCATCGTGGTCCGCCTCACCAACAATTACGACGCAGAGGTTACGGGGTTGGTACATTTCCTTGTGGAATTCGCGGATTCGGTCGGCCGTGAGAACCCGCAGGGCACCGGGCATACCGCCAGTCTCATATCGGAAGCCAATGTTCTTGTTGTAGAGGAGACGACGCGCCTTGAGGTCCATGATTTCAGGACCATTGTTCTCGACGCTCTGCATCTCCGAGTAAACGACACCAGCATCATTGCCCTCGCCATCAATATGCCAGACCTCTGTGACAACACCCTCATCGGTCAGGGTGGGCAGCAGGACATGTTCGAGGTACAGCGGCAGGATTTGTGAGAAGCCTTCCCAGCCTGCAGTTTCGAGTGTGTAAGCAGTGTGGTCGGTGGCAGTCCATGCGTTGGTGCCAGAGTATGCGCGCGAAGACAGCTTGTCGAGAAGTCCCTTGTAGGGGTAGCTCTTGGATCCGAGAAAGATGAGATGCTCGAGTGTATGGGGAGCACCAGAGTCGTCGAGAATTTCGGTGGCTAGAGTAAAGTAGCCGTTGACCTTGGGCCCTTGACGGTCGGCAACGACGACTTGCATGCCACTGCGTTCAGAGACATATTGGGTAATGGTGCAGGGCGCATAGTCCGTTTTGAAGCTTTGAAGTTTCCGGAACCCAGACTGGCGCTTTTCGGAAGGCATCTCAGCGGATGCTACCTGGGTAGGCAATGTTAGTTCTGTCTACACTGGGCAGCCAGCAGGCAAAGTGTACCGAGAGCTGCGGATTTGATATGTGTATTTCTATTCGTAGATTCGTAGCATCTGTGAGTCACAGTTGACCTCTTGCACGTGTTGGTATCCTGCAGAGTGGAAAGTTAGAGGCTTGTTCTTTGGCATGAAGAACCTGTGCGGGCGCATGGCGGGGTAGCAATCGGCGTGACTCCAGCGGGAACGGCACTGCGCAGAAGAGCGACAACTTACCAAGACGTCTTTCAGTATCTTCCTTGCGTCTTTCGGCGACCAATACCGTCGAGAGCAGTATTTCTACTGCGCGTGAGGTGTGTGAGTCAAGTACAGGCTGCACCGCATGGCCATGAATTATTCCAACTGAAGTGGAAGGTGGGGTGCAGCAGTGCCACCACCCAAAACGGCGCTAAACGCAATCAGGCATTGCTCCTTGTTAGGCCGCTGGATGACCTCACAAGCTGTCCTGAAATTAACACATTGCACATGCCGACTAATACCGACCGACGACCAGCCCCCTGCCACGCGACATAGCCATCAATCGAGCTTCTTGCCATGCGCACAAAATTCATAATTGACGCGAGAGGAACTACAAACTCTGGGGACAGCCGGGCTAGGCGACAGTCACTGGCGTCTCGGAGCTCCTAGAGGGCTCCTTGAATACATCTCTTGCCAAACCGACACGGCAACATGGCTGCCACCATGGACCCGGTCAAGATTGGTGATGCCATCATGGCATTTGCCATAAATGGTCGCTTTCCTGAAGATGCCGATACCCTGCCGCCCGTCTCAGGCACCGACCTCCAGCCCGCCATTGACAGCCTGAACCAGGCGAGGGTAGAACTTGAAGTTTGTCTCCGCCGCTTGCCGCCAAGTGCAGCACATGCTGACCAATTCATAGGCCGAGATACATCAAATAAACGAGGAAACAAAAGACGACGTCAGCCTCTGGGCCAGGAATGCAAAATCGCTGCAGGAAGACATCATCCGCTCCAAGACCATGGCAAACGAAATCACCCGCCAATCTGAGGCGCCTGACGTTTCAGGTGAAGCTATCCTCGACGCCGAAGAAAAGGTAGCATTTATAAATCGCGAGGTCCAATATAGCCAGCAATTACACGAAGTCCTGCGCAGCCTTAAGAGAGTCAATGACTTGCAAAACCAAGCCGAGCAGGCGCTTGGCGAGAAGCGCGTCCTAGAATCTCTGCGCTTTCTGGAAGAGTCGTGGGCGGCCTTGGACAATGTGAATGCAGCGCGTTCAAGTCGCGTCATGCGACTTCTCGATGTTCATGCTGTCGAGCTCAAGTCGGCGGCCTACCAAGTTTTCAATCAAATATGGAAGTCCATGGTCAACATTGACGTTGACGCCTGCAAAATTACAATTCGCGACATGTCTGAGGACGGCAAAATGACCCTTGCTGATGCAGCCATTGGGCTCAAGGCATATAAGGAGGTCGACGAGCGGTTGGAGCAGCTTTGGCACAATCTCGACACGAGTATTCTATCTCCGCGTATGGACCGCCATGCCACCTCATTCCGAAGTATTTCTACCACGGCCGACGAGCTCAGCTTCTCCGGGCCAACGGACCGCTCCATTGATAGCTTGCTTACAGACCTCGAGACAATCTTTTTGTTTGTGGCAAAGAAGCTTCCGGCTGATTTATTACCCAACTTCTCTGCCCAAATGGTTGGAGACGTGATACCAAAACTCATCGACAACTGGCTCAATACAGTTGTTCCCTCGTCGCTCCAAAATATGGACACGTTCCAACACGTCATCCACCGAACTCAACAATTTTGCGCAACGCTGAGCGAGAACGGATATACCGGCCTGGACCGAATTTCTACGTGGGCTGAGAAGGCACCCATGACGTGGCTTGACAAGTGTCGAGATACTGCGCTCGACGGTGTGCGGAACAGGCTTGCCGGCGGTATCGGAGAGCCCAAGAAGGTTGAGAAGATCGAAAAGCACATGGTTACTGTTGCAGAGGGCAAGGAGCTTGCTACCACAGGCGCTGGCGCCGCAGCGGATACTTCCGATTGGAACGAAGACTGGGGCGATGCTTGGAACGAAGAGGAACCATCCGCCGAGGTGGCTCAAGAAACCGAAGACACGCCGATGCAAGATGACGATGGTGCGGACGCCTGGGCTAGTTGGGGGGAGATCGCAGAGGACAACCAGGAAGCTACCACGCCTGAGCCAGCCCAAGCCTCCAAAGCAACACCGGCCAAAGCTGCCCCTAGGCCGAGGCCACAGGCTGATGAGACGCGCGAACTCATTCTCAAAGAAACCTATAGCATATCATCCATGCCAGAACCAGTGTTGCAGCTCGTCTTTTCAATATTGGAAGATGGCATGGCTCTAACAAAGGAGGGGGGAGAATATAGCCTGGTGGCCGGAACAGACGCTGGTCTCTTTGGCCTGCCAACCCTTGCTCTAGCATTATTCAGGGCAATTTCGCCTCATTATTACTCGCTTGTTATGGGCGGCAATATGTAAGATTGCGCTATATGCATAGAGGAGCTCTACTAACAGCAGCAGGTACTTGTACAACGACGCGATGTATCTGGCCGAAAAGCTCGGCGAATACAGCGTGGACTGGAAGGAGCGGGAAGATGTGACACCCCGAGCAAAGGCCATGCTTCGCCTCGACAACGACATCAAGACGTTGCAGAGCTTCGCCAACCGTAGCTACGCGGCGGAAATGAGCATCCAGCGGACCGTACTGCAAGACCTGCTAGGCGACTCGCAAAGCCTGCTGCAGCAGGACGAGATGGATGCTGCCGTGGAGGCCGGGACGACGCGCATACGAACCATGGCCAGCACCTGGGAGCCGATTCTCGCCCGGTCCGTCTGGTCGCAGGCGATTGGCTCGCTGGCGGACACAATGGCGACACGTCTCATCAACGACGTGCTCGAGCTGAGCTCCATCGGCCAGGACGAGGCGTACAATATTGCGCGGCTCATATCGGCCGCGACGGCGCTCGACGACCTCTTTCTGCCCAGCAAGCTCGGCGACACGTCGACGCCGCCGCCCACGGACGGCGAAGAGGTGCCGGCGACGGCGCAGTACGCACCCCACTGGCTGCGTCTCAAGTACCTGAGCGAGGTACTCCAGAGCAACCTCAAGGAGGTCCGGTTCCTCTGGTGCGACAGCGAGCTCAGTCTCTACTTTACGGTAAATGAAGTGGTGGATCTGATCAAGGCGAGCTTTGAAGACAATGCGAGAACACGCGATACGATTCGCGAGATTCGTGCCAAGCAGCCGCTCTCGGCATAGACGATTTCTGTTTTTTTTTCCTCCTTGTCAATCGATCAGATGACTGACTGGTACGCTGGCTATCCCCACCCCCTTCTTTTGGAATCAATGTCTTTTTTTTACGGCTTTGTTGGATGACACGTTGTTTTTGGGGCGGGGGAGGGGGAAAGAGAATGCACGGCAAGATTAGTTATGCGCTTTCTGCTGTGCAACGCACCTCCCAAGGTACAACCAAAAAAAAAATGTCTTGTATTTTCAAATTTTGGCAAATACGTTTTTTTGCGTGAATTAATCTGTCAGGGGAGGGGAGCAAAGAGGGAAAAGGAAGACCACGACAGGGTGACACAAGGCTGAGAATGGCGGCGGGCATTTGCTTGGGACGGGAAGCTGCAGATTTTGATTTACAAAGCTCGCGTTACACAGCATGACCCTTTTTTTTTTCGGAGAAAAATGAATTACCAAGGAGGGGAGAGGAGAAAAGGGAGAATAGAAACAGAAAATGGTTGACCGAGGTTTTTTTTGTCGGCATTGGTTCCGTACTAGAAAGGGAAAATGTGACGCTTGTTGTTCGTTGGCCTCTAAACGTTGTTTTCTATGCAAGTGAAATGTGACGTGTGTACTTTTTTCTGCTGTTACAACTGTAGATTGGTAATATTTTGCACAAGAAAGAAACACAACAAGAGGCGTGTCAAGGAAGGAAGAGCAAGGGGCGTGGATGGACGCAAAAGACTTGTTCACGACGGGGTGATTGATTTCGAGGCAACTCGTCACTTCTCTTTGTGTGTTTTGTCTCTCTTGGACGAAATGCTCCAAGCAAACAACAACAGCAGAACCTACCTGCGCCCGCATCCCAGTGGCGGCTTACCCAGGACCAGTCGTCCAAAACAGAGGTTCCGGCCGCTGGATGTGACTTGCCCCCCCCCCCCCTGCGCCATGAGGGATAAATATTTCATGCATGTGTTGTACAAAGGGAAGAAAATAAAAACAAACAAGAGAGAGTATCAGTAGTCAGAGATGAAGAGCTTTCCCTTCGTTTGGTCTGTCCAACAATTGGTTCCAAGACAGAAAAAATGGGCTTCAGCCCTGCCCGCATACACATTGCCTACCTACATTATCAATACACCCTTTGATATCAACGCCGGGTGGGAAAAGGAATGGATACAGGGAGAACGGTGTGCAAAAATGTCGAATCAACTTTTAAAAAAAAAAAACATGCAAGCATGCAGCCAGCCAGCCAGCCCATGGCCCTTGTCAGAAAGAGGTTGGGCGAATGCTGCGCGGGCGGCTGAAGCCGTACAGGCTAGCAGAGGAAGTAAAAAAGGCAAATCATCACGCCATGTTTTCGATGGCCTGTTTGTGCGCTTTTCTCAGTTTCTTTATGCTTTTTGGTGTGGCCATCGTCTTTGGGGGAGGGGGAAGGGGGGGGGGGGGCTGATGCAAGACGCACATGGTTTCTGCGCTGGCAAAAATGGTGCAGTGGGAGAAAAAACGTCATGATGCTTGGTTCCGGTCTCACCTTTTTTTGAGATTTGGGAAGCACGCGACTTCTGCTTCCCCTCCTTAGTCCTTGT
Organism: Cordyceps militaris CM01; assembly: GCF_000225605.1. NCBI lineage: Eukaryota > Fungi > Ascomycota > Sordariomycetes > Hypocreales > Cordycipitaceae > Cordyceps > Cordyceps militaris. The sequence continues at coordinate 2,012,813 of NW_006271974.1, read as the reverse complement.
TCCTTTCAAGAGATAAAGGCGTTACTGTGTTATTGCTTGGATCAGCGGTTTCGGAAACAACGACCAGTCACGGATTAAGCCATCCCATCCATAAACGTGAGGCAACGGTACAAGTCAAGACAACTCGCCAGCTTGCCTGCGAGTTGGCACAAAAACCAGCCCATGCATTTGATTGAGTCAATCCATGCAGTCCAACATCACTAGATTCCTACTTTATTAGACGTCAGTCTCGACCCTTGTTCCTGACCGATGCAGGCTACCCTAGAGCGCCGCTGTACTGCGGAACGACTTGTGCATCGCACAATCGGCTCGGGCTGCATGAGCCCATTTCGGTTGGATTGGGTGCAAGGTCATCGCTCGAAAAGAACGACACGATGACTTTGATGCTCCGTCAGTTTGGTCTTCGCCGTAGCAGGACCGGGGAACTGCACACGAGGCCTGATGGATGAATGGCGAATATCGCCGACGGCGCCCTTTTGCCGATAAATTAAAGCCAGGGTCTTCGATGCAGCTACGGAGAGTCTTGCGTCTTTTCCGACGTGCGCGGAAAGACCGGCAATTACTGCTCCGTACTCCGTGCCAAATGTGCGGAAGTTGGTCTTCGAAAGCCCTGCCATCAGCCTGTTCTTGGATCCATGTCCGTAACCTCATCGCCGACCAGGGCATGCTGGCACAAATCCTATATCCAGAATGATCGGCTCCAGCATCCGCCGGTCCGAGTTTACCCCCTGTTCATGAGAATCCGACGCCATCGTCGACGCACCCTGACCCCGCGTCTTGTCGGACATTATCACCAGTGAACATGGCGTTGGCAGCGGAGAACGGGGAGGCGTGTGCATGTCGACTTGATATCTCGCCGAGTGGAAAACGGAGAAGAAGAAAGAGGAAGAACGGCGTCAATGAAAAGACATAGTGCTGCGTAACATTGCAGGAGAATGCAGTCTAAAATGCGGGGAAGTTTGCACATGCAATGCAATAGTCATCGCAGGCAAAGATATTATTGCTGCACGCAAAGAGACACAAGGACATGTCTCGGCCAGATTTTCCACTGCAACACCAGGCCATGGAGGGGACCCTTTTCGAGGCCCATTGTCGTCATGGGCTGCGTGCTGATAACTACTACTGTACGAACGAGCAGCAAAGACAAAACGATGCAAGGCCTGGGCTGCAGGAAAGCGGCGTGATGGTCCATCGCGTCCTTGCTGGGCGGGAGGAAACGACAGAGCCCGAGGCTACGGTACTGTGAAAACGGCACATTTGTGCCCAATGGGCTGGCCACGTAGGTTAAATCAAGCCCCCCCCCTCCCCGGCCGGTTTGTATCATTTCGTCAAAAGAGCTGAGGCCGAAAACAAAACAAGAAGAAAATATCCGACGTGCATTTCTCGGTGGAGGTGGAAACGGCGATAAGGCTCAAAACAGGTCCTGGTCCATGTCGATGGCGCTTGCTCACAGGGCCTTTTTCAGCTGCGAATACCACCCCTTGTCCGTGGTAAGGAGGGGGGAAAGACGATTATGATATATGATGGTGATGATGGTGATGATGGTGATGATGGTGATGATGGTGATGATGGTGATGATGGTGATGATGACGATGGTGATGATGCAGCGCATACATGCATGCATTGGGTAGATTTGCTTGCTTGCAATCCTTCGACAGGATGCGACTGGTCACCGAGGACTTGTGAGCTGGAAAAGCACCCTTTGCCACGGCTCGCTCTACGCCGTCTGCGAGATGCCGCTGCTGGTCCGAATACCATGGCAATCGCGCAAGCGAGTCTTCTCGATCGTTAGTTAGCCCGGATAAGACTCGAGAAACATCGTCACGCGGGTGCTTCCTTCGAGCTTCAGCCCGATGACAACAACTCAAGCCACCAAGGGAATAGAGCTAACGGATGAGGAGAGCCGTGGGCGCTAGGAAACGGGCATACCCGTGGGCGGAGGGGTTGGATGGCAGGCTCTCCGCCCCCGAGTAAGACCGAGGCAGAAGTGTCAGAAATGACAGTCGTCTCCTTCTAGAAAATCAAGTCCAAACTGAGCAACGGTGGGACACGTCAAAGAACAAAAAGTTCCGCTGTGGGAATAACGAGGACGAGGACGAGGACAACGAGGTTCCCTCCAAAGAGTCACACACACACTCTCTCTCTCTCCTCCCCCGGGAGCTGCGATGCGGGCCACGTGTGAGTGGCAGTGGGCAAACCAAACCAGAGAGTAAGACAAAAAGTCCGGACACAGAGAGAGGGAGACCTGTACCAACTAACCCCCCTTTTTTCTTGCTCTTTCCTTTTGGCTGGCCTGCTTTGGCAAAACGGGCCACGCCACCAAAAACGCACCAGCGAGGCCGTGCATGTCCTGGTGACCAATACTTGTCCAGGAGCGAACCAATCCCAGTCTCCGGGCCCATGTCTTGTCCTGGCGGAAAAAGAACGCGCAGTAACTATTACCTGTTTGATATTTGAAAAAAAAAAAAACAGGCTGTCCAACTAGTTAGTTGGGTTATCCCGTAGGGACAGCGTAATCAAAGGCGACGGATATAGTTATTATGCGTGCCTGCGGGGGACGGGCTACTTCCTCCCTCTCCTGACCGTCATCGTACTCGGTAGTGATTGCTGCCAAAGCAAAAAGGAGAGACACAGTTTCGGAAAGGGGGCTGCATCCCAATGGGCTATGCATAGCGCTCCCATGGAATAAGTGGCATGATTGAAGGCGCTCATCCTTTTTGTTTTCCTCGACACAGTAATCTGTAAGATGACGCTGTTTCGTCGGCATTGACAGCGCGCGGCCGGCGCCACCGAGACCAGAGACCAGGGGGTTTGTTGACGAAAAACGCCCATCGTTTCTCTTCTCCGTATCCGGAAGGATTACAAGTAGAGTGTACCAGGTGTGTACTCCACGCCTGCTTGGTCTCCTTCCTTTGTTTGGATGCTGAAGAAAATCACTTGATCAAAAGTGCTCATCGCACGATGCGCCCGCGGGCCTTGTTTCGTGTTTCGTATACATGAGTGTGTGGCCTTAGTTATCTTCCCCTTCTTCAGCAATGGCCGTATCACAAGTCAAGGCGTGTCATGATGAAAGCTTTTTGATACATATGAGCCACCACCAATTTGCCACCCCTCGGAATCAGGAACAGCCTCTCGTTTGATCTTGTGCACCAGTTTCCGAGATTAGAACAGAGGTGGCACCACATATTAGAAACGCAAAAGTTATTACGGCATCAACTGGGACGATTGGATGCGCTGGGCTTGGCCCTACCCTACTTTCTCGGCAATATAGAGGAACCAGTCAGTCATTGCTTGCTGGGTGCACGCCCCCCCTTCAAATCGTACTTCGTACATGCGAACCAAGTCTTGCTGCATCTTGTTGCGTGAGGGGCTTGCATGGGAGGTGCGCAAGGTAGTATAACCATACAGTAGCGCTGCATTGTCTGGTGCTGGGAATCTGGGGTACCGTGGTCAGGACAAGAGCTGTCCACGCGAGCAGCCTTGGAGCTGGAGACCTGGAGACCTGGAGACCTGGAGGGGCTGGAGGCTGGAGGGCTCTGGTGCCCCGCGTTTTTATTTGCTTTCTTGATAGTTATTCGTTAGTCGACCTTGGCAGCGAGAGCACGACACGGCTGGCCGTCGGACAACGCTTCTGGTCACCCTCCTTGAAGCTTCAATATTGCGGTGAAGCCCGTCGACGGGCGATGCAGCAAGCTGATTGGGCCTGTGATGGAGGGACCTGTGAAGAAAAATGGCAATGTGACCCCGATGCCGCTTGTTTGCTTTACCGCTGCTTTGGACTGCCTGGCTGGCTGAACCCTTCCCTCCATGGCCAACGACGACAACTCAGGCTCGGGCAAGGCGACATGACGCTATGTATGTAGGTGACGACGCACCACCGTGCAGGCAGCATGGGAGGCTCCGCAAGAACGACTGGTCGCTGGCTCGTCTTGGCAGCGTGTAGCCGTTTTCCTCTCCTCTTCTCTTTTCGGGAGGCTTGGTTTTGGTACGGATGCATCGGTCGCGCAATGACGACAGGGTACTTGTTCTTGAGGTTGGCGGGTGCGAGAAAAGAGGGGTGTGTCAAAGGGCTGTGTGCATGAGGATAGGTATTTAGGCTGGGCGGGAAGGGTGAGGACGGGGAGGAAAGGAGAGGAGAGGAGAGGAGAGGAGAGGAGAGGAGAGAGGAAGCATCAGCCTGCGTACCACAAGACGCCATCGTAGCCTGCAGCGAATACTGGACGGAATCCCAGTCTAGCTAGCTACTGGAGTTTGCGCGACCGTACATGCTCGTAGTGCCGGTAACAGTTTCTATACCCGTACCGAGTAATGCTGTTGTGGTACGCGTACTCTGTCATAGACTGCATATTGGTCCGATGCGCTCTCGCGAGAATACAGTCGTTCCGTGATAGAATTCAGCAGTAACGCAATATTAAGCTTGCAGACAAAGTGTGTGGAACAAGTCGCCCAGACAGTTCAGGCACAAGGCGCCAAGGCTGACCTGCGCGATGCTCATGCAGGCTGCCAGGCGCGCTGCACAGCACAGAGTCAGACGGGGCTCGAGGCGGCTCCGTGCAGGCGTATTACAAGATGATGCACAACTTTGTCGTCTTCCTTTCCCCCTTCCAAATTCCAAATTCAGGATGCCGGCCCTTATTGTCTCGGGACGGTTGCACAGCTCGCAACCACAGCTCGCCACTTACACATGGGCGTCCGGGACCGAGCTTTTGGACGAGTCAATCGTGCACAGAGACAACCGACCGGCCCGCTCGGGAACTGGGAACTTGTAACCGCCGCTATTCTGGCTCGCTGCTCCCCTCGCATTGACACCCGTCTGAGTAAGGACGGCGCTCCCCCCACTCCCAAAAGGTCCAGGAACTTCTGGAAGGTCAAGACGAACGGCCAAATTGCATTGAATACCAGAGCGAAAGAGGAAGGCTGGCCAGCTGGCAAGGTACAGGGGGACAGCGTGTTCACAGGAGTTATCGGTAGGGATGCTTGTTTCATCAGTACTTGGACGGGACCATGTGGAACAGTCCAACAGATCGATTTCTGTCACGGTCTCGAAAGGGGAAGGCGGCATTGTCGTTTCCGGACCCGAAACCCTTGGTAATTAAAAGCCCGCAAAGGAAGACTGACATGAGTACATAGTGACAAGAGTAGCAGAGAGTCGCTTTTTTTTGGCGTTAGACTCTGCCAGAAACGTGGAGGAGAATTGGCCACTGGCCATATGCTGGCACGAGCCCGGGTTGCTTCAGGCCGCCGTTATGCAGCAGGCTCGGCGCTGCCCCGCGACAACACATGTCCGGGCGCCGCCGAGTTATGCGTAACACGGCAAGTTGTTTCCCTTTTGTCGTGATGCATGACAAAAAGTACATGAATTACTGCGTAACGAGATCTGCCAAGTTCGGACGGTTTGGGGGGCGAGTGCGTTGGATCGCCGGAGGGTTCGGGGTATCTATTCGTCCTGGTGCAGATTTGTGTCATGCGGACAGAGCCTGGGATGGGAGAACACGCAGCCTCATTTGCGTCTTTTCTTGGATGGGGTGATTTTCTGGGCCAAGTCATTTTCGTCCAATGGCGATAATAATGCCAGGCACCGCAATGCAGGCCGCATTGGTACTTGTCGCATGCTGGATGCCAGAAGAGGTTGTGGAAGTTTCCAATAAGCGGGGTGTGTTTGCAAGCAAAGCCGGCCCCAAACCCCGCATCTCAAAGCCGAGTTGCGTGGTGCATTTCATAAGGAGACGGCGAGACCTGGTTGCTGTATGTAAGAGGGAAAGTACTTTTGGTGACGCTGGAAGAGGAGACCAGAGTTTAACGCCGCCGCTGACCAGAGGCTCTGATTTGCCCGGAGCGGAGTCATTGACGCTGTCATTTGCTGTTGGCTCTTTTCCTACAAGAGACTTGTCAACGTTGTACATGTACATTCATCTGGTGGCGGTACACCCATGAGTAGCCCAATCCTGGATTTTCAGTACGACATGTCGAAACGATTCGGACGGTGCCAAAGATGGGAAGAGGTGTACCAGTTCACTAAAGTCCATAACAAGAGGCCGGAGTACTCCGTATTAAGTAGAATACGAGATGTGGTGCGGGGTGTGCTGGAGGACTCAAGGGAATGCGCTGCGCTGCCAAGAGGCCGGCGCAGGTGCCAAGGAACATGTAGTCAGTCCACGACCTCGGCGCAGGGGTATGTATAGCGGTTCCAAGGGGCACATTTTGGCGCTGTGCGCTGTACGCTATAATGCGTTGTCCTCGTTAGTTGTGAGTCAAGTAGTTGTACAGAAAGCAAATGTACATACCCTATTTTCGACGACATGCGGCGACAACAAGCTTCGAGTCCCAGTTAATAAACCAGAAATAAAACGTCTGCTTCTAAGCCAATAAATCATCGGCCAGGCCATACTAGCGCACGTGCTCACGACACGACACGACACAGCACAACGTTCTTTGTTATTGTCACCAAGCCGAACGTACTTGTTCAAGGCCTCTGCTTTTAGAGCCCTGCCAGTAGTCCTTATGACGACATGCGCAATTTTAGGCAATGCTTTTAAGCCCTTCCCCCCGAGCAACCTGGCGCGAGCAGTAGCGTATTGGTCCTTCGGCGATCACTTCGCCCCTCCTATCTCCTCTCCAGTACGTAGTACGGTGCATTTCAGCACTCGATTCTGTTTCTTAGACCACTCCAAATCGGTAATTCGTGCCTTACTGGTAAATCCCGTGTTAGGGTTGCTCCCTCCTACCAGGGGCTTGCTGTTGGTCTAGGCGACGGACTGCCCACTGCCAGCTACTGCCTTCCCCTGGCGTGCCAAGGGTGGGACTCGGGCGACCAGGGAATAAGGAAGCTTGCCCGATGACCTCATAGTGCGTTGTGTGTTGTTGGTAAATCCAGGCCCTAAGCACAAAACCCTCCTATTCCCAGTAGCAGAGAGGGGACGCGCGGCGGCATGACAAACTGACAGGACACAGCGCCGCAGAGACATCGACAGGACGCGACAGGGGGCTGATAACATGTGTTCTCAAGCCAACGAATGCGGCGACAACAGTAACCGTCTTGCCGTCGAAGACTCCCAGACATGGAGCCCAACCAATAGACGCGATGGCTTGCATGAGACACCTGCCACAATAACGCGTCATTTTGACATTTCTCCCGTCCTGATATCATTTCAAAACCTCGAGCCTCTCTCTTGTTTCACTGCGCTCCGCAAGTGACATTCAGGCGTCACTGCACAGAAGCCCACTTTGTGGCGTGCGCCGACGCAAGCCATCATGTTTCTTTTTTTAACAGCCAAAATCCTGGGAGAGTGCGAGTTCGTTACCAAGCTATCCAAGCCGGATTCAGAAAATGGTTGACGTAGGGCGTCGTATGCCAACGAGAATGCACCAATAAGCATGAGAGATGGAAGCCACAGCTCGAGAGCAGCCAGTAGGAGGCGTCCAAAATCGAGTTACACTAAGCCCTTTGCACCAAAGATCGAAACGGTGGCATGTTGTTCGCGTAATCCTGATTAGGCCAAGACTTGAAAGTGGTGGTCGTAAAGGACACAAATTGCCTGTGTGCGCAGCATGACGCGGGCTATTCTTGTTTGGTAGGCATCCGCCAGCCCGGATCAGCCAACTGACATGGTACGGAGCATCCGTACTGTAATCTAACTGGTTATCAGCCTCAGTAGCGAAACAACCCCGCTCGAAAGACTGCTTTGGCTTTTATTACCACTAGAGACCGTGTCTCCACAGATGAAGTACCGGTACGTGCTGGAGCCAAGGAGCTCACAGGGCTTGAGCGGGCTTCAGCATGATGTCGATAGTAACGAAAGGAGAGGCCAACAAGGACGTGTCTCAGGGAGTCATGCCTCAGGGTCTCAGATCAAAGCAGGGGGCAGATATAGGCTCTTGTCGCCTGGGGTCCTGACAAGACGGCGGTCACCCTGCTTACAGCCGACTGGGAAGTACCTCAAGACAAGGCTCTGTCGGTTTGCGCGCGACAAGGGGGCTTTGATATGTATCTCTACAAATAGATCCATCCTGCAGCGGGGCGCTTTCGGCCAATGCTCTGGATTCGAATCCAAGGCTTCTCGCACCATCGGGGGCATGGGAAAATAAAACCGAGAATATCGGGCAACCTCTGGGCCGTTGATGATAACCCCCTGGCAACTGGCCATATTCGCCGGTCTCTGAGTGCTTTCGCAGCCGTCTTTGATGTTTGAGAATTCAAAAAATATGCCTAGGATGAGAATTACCGCGAAAACGGCAGTGGTAGGTTTTGTCTCAGTTGTCAACTTATTGGCTTTCTTGTTTCCTTCTCAGCTTCCCCGGATTTAGGGAACATGTAACATCGTTTTGTCGAAGATCGTCATGTTTTAGTAGATATTTTGCCCTGTCGGAGCGGGCTCATCTTGCTTAGTGTAAAAGCTAGAAAGGGCTCAAAAATTCCTGCCTCCACGACGTATAGACCGCTGATCGTCAGAACTAATGTGCAACGAGAGCCGCCGACCTCCGGCCGCTTTGCCCTGGCACACCCCCTTTGACGAGCCGTCAGGAATGGTTCACCGACTTGACGGTAAGTGTTGCGACTAGAATCGACCGGTTGTCGGTGCTGGCATACATCTCGCGGAGGACGATGTGTACCTGCACGAAACAAGAGTACAGAATGCGACAGCTCAGAAATAGCTGATCGCCGCCATCCAGGCACGGACAGGGAACCGACAGTTCTTTTTTTTTTCTTTTTTCTTGTTGCTGCTTCCTTCTGAACAAGGGCAGCGAATGGCAGATCTCACCTCAGATCCGAGCCCCATCCATGTGGCCCCCTCTCTCCCAAAAGTCTGGGTGCACAACCCAAAGAGCTGGGAAATGGGCTGAGCTGGGCTGAGCCTAGCGATCAAGGGGGGAGGGGTGTGCGAAAGGAGAGCTCCGGATAGCTGGCGGCCAGGCAGACTCGCAAGAACACGAGCAACTGTAGGAGTAAAAAGGCCTGACCGCCTCTTTTCTAGGCGGCGTCAAGGTTGTTTCTGAGTACGAGGCTGTTGTTGGAGGTAATCTTAGCACAGCATAATAGGTATTTGGACTCGTATGTATCCGTAAGAAAACCTAGAATAAACAACGGCCCCCTGTAAGTTATGAGGCAATAGCAGTTCGCAAGCAGGGTACGTACACTGAGTTGACCCTGAGTGAGTGGTTGGAAGTTGTTGCTTGCTATGTTCGGCAAGCCACATCCAATCTGGCGGCCCAATAAGCAAGAAGCCAGTGTTTCGATAACTACCTGGATATTGGCATTGCTCTCTCCTTTGTCTCGTTTGACGCATTTCAGCTCTAAGGTGTTAGCGGCCTTATTTTCGGGCAAAACGCTGGCAAAAGAAGCATTAAAAAAGAAAAGAAGTTTGAACGACAAGGTTGAGCCCGCACGTCCATCAGGTACTGATTTGTGCACTTTCCGCAAAGCGCCGAGAAAGTAGTCAAGTCGTCATGACAAGAGAGAAGGTCGACTAACGTTCGGTAAAAGGGGCACGGGTGTTGCCTGGAATGTCCACTAATACCTATCAGCGCGAATGTCTTGTGGGAGAGTCGTGCTTTTGCCAAGAACTAGCTCATGCTGAAGCTCGCCAGCAGTTTCTTTTAGGGACCTAGGGGTTCATGCTAACGGCTGGGTGGTGAGGGTACGTGTTTGCCCCGGCTCATCCGTCGTCATTGTGCCTTGTGGTGCCCCGCCAAAGTCTGAGTCTGGTGGCTCCATTTACAAGGGCAGGTTGTCTTTTCGTGCACGAATCGCTGGGTGTTCTGCTTGGCGGTACCTCGTGGCACTGCATGGTTGGATTGCAGGGGGCTGTAAGACGCTGGCAGGGCTCGTTCAGTGCGTAATCGTGGCTGGAAGCTGTCATGGCTGCTGTAGATGCAGGCAATGTACGGATACTCTGTAGGCAATGCTGCAAAGAGCTGCTACATTCCATGACTGATGCCGAGCTAGCAGGTCGCCTTGGATACTGTAATAGTTAGACCAGACTGCCATGTTGGAGAACAGCCTAGGACTACCCAATGTTGACACTAGTATGTAGCTAGTAGCGGGAGGGTCAAGATGCAGCCGCTGTTTGTCTGGCGTAGAGTGATTCGCAAGTGCAATCATGCCTCTGATATCGGGCAGGCGAACAAGCCAGGAAAGCGAGCGAGCAGTACGAGCGAATGTCATTCGCCGCCGGAAAATAAAAAGAGTGAGACGTTGAGGCGGTGGTGTCAGTTCAGTTGCTGACCGTCACATTGAATTACCCCTCTTCATGGCGTTGGCACACCGCGTCTTGGTGCTCATGTGGACAGCGTCGTGGCCGTGTTGGTAAGCTCGGCTGGCAGGCAAGGAGCGCCGCGGAAGGTGTGGTTGGCGGTGCAGCTTTGATTGGGTAGGATAAGGTAAGGTTTGCTCGGTTGTTGCGAAATGCTGGACCTCTCTTGTTTGTAGTCTTGCGTGTTGAGTATCACGTCGATGGCCATGTTGTGAGTCATGTTGATGATGATGGCTTTGTACCTCTGCCTCGCAATTTGGGTGCAAGGAATCAAGAGCTCTGCGAAGTTGGGAAGGAACAGCAGTTTCAGCACTTGCGCCCCTCCATTACAGCAGTCCACCACCGCCGCTAAAATTCCAGCACATCACTTCGTGGCCAGGGAGATACGGTACCTGGAGCAGCGCCGCTACAGCAGGTTAGTCCCTGTAAGCTACTAAGTGGGCTAGCCTTGCAGCCACTGTCCCTCCTGTCGTGGCCACAAGTACCAGTACGACACGGTGTTTCCCTCCCCCTCTTATTAGCCGTTCTCTGCTAAGCCACGCTAGATACACGGCTGCCTCATTCCACACGCCTCCCTCCCTCTCCGGCCATACCCATTCTTCGGCTAGGAAAAAAAGGGCAGAAAAAAGAAATGGAAAGGGGGGAAAAGAAGCAACAAGGGCCAAAAAAAAAGAAGCATACCCCTCCCCCAGGCTTCGTGTGCTCCGCAGCGCAACTCGGAGGCCCGGCTAATACCTTTTGACTCAAAAGATTTTTTTTTTCACAGCCAAAAGTTACTCACATTTGTCCGTGTTGTCCTGTGTTGTCCTAGTTAGTGCCACCCTCCGCCACGACAGCAAGTAGGTACTTCATCATCCACCACCCACACTGACCTTAACTAACTAGCAATTCGCCTCCAAATCTCTTTTCAACTACAGACCTCTGTTTGTCTTTCCTTCAAAAACAACCTTATCCCAACATTCATCAATTTAACGACGGATAACGACTACTTCGAATTCCCTAGCATCCGCCGCGTAGGTTGCACATACTGACTGCCCCAAGTCTTCGATTCTTGCCATCTTCACTACAGCGACACCCCAGAACGCGAAAGCTGCAAGCTGTGATACCTCCGTCCCAACTCGTCATCTCGAGAACCACGCAGCTTCTCCGAATCTGTCATTGACGCTGCTGTGCGACTTGTGCGCCACGGTCCCTTTTCTGCTTCCTTGCCACGCCAGCCGTACCGACAACAAAGGTCTAACTTGACCGGGCCTCGTCCACCACGTCCCTGTCGTATCCTGCTGGTAGTCTCTACCTACCTAATAACCTGCGTCTGCGCCTACGCCCACGCCCACGCCCACCTCGTCGACGACAGGCACCCAGTCCGCATACTGCACATCGCCCACAATTGACGTGGTCGCTGGCCTGCCTGACGATACCTGCACTAGGAGACTACGAGACTCTGACTTGCCAGATCGACAACATCCCATCCTTGGTGCTTGCTCTAGTTCCCGCTCCCGCACCACGCGCGCGCCGCCACACCCTGCGCCCTGCCTGCATATCTGCCTTCTTCACCTACCTATGCAGCTTTGCAGCTTTGCTTGCATCCATCCATAGCCTCTGCAGCCTCAATCTTGCGACAGCTCTTGCTCCTCTCCAAGCACACCAAAGCTTGACGGACCCGCTTCTGCTGTTGCCTGTCTTGCTTTACGCCAGCGCATATCCGTCCAGACACCAACGTGCAACCCACAGCCCACGAGACACACAAGTACAGAGGCCAGCCCTCTTCCTCCCGGCACTTATTAACCTCTCGACCTCGCTCTCGCCGCTTTGTGCAACTGTCTCGTCTTTCTCGTCACACTTCAACATGCGCGCTGTCTCTTACACCCGCCATTCATAGATGTCGACACTTGCATAGAGGCCGCCTCGCCTCTTCTGCTTAACTTTTGTGTGCCCCTGCTGCACCCTCTCTGCAACCGCAGACATCATGGTCATGCTCTACAGGACTGCACGACCCATGCCAACCACATCTCCAGCCCAAGACACGAGCAACATGTCTTCACCAACAGCCCAACTTCGGCGTCGCCCAAGCCCGGCCATAGTGCAGACAAATGTCCAGCCTCAACACTCCAACTCGGCCCCCATTTCTGCCATAAGCGCCTCATCCGTCGCCTCCTCTCGCCAGGCCTCCCCCGCCATGTCGCCTGACACCGCCGTCCTTACCACCAATTCCTCTCTCCAGGCCTCCCCGGATGCCCCTCTCCCTCGACCTGACGACGACGTCTGCCCTCCCAACTTTCAGCTGCCAGAGTCAATCGTCTCCCATAAGACGAGCGTCAACTCACTGGCCCAGGGCTGGACTGGCAATGGCAGCCAGCTGACCGAAATGGCCAGCAACGGCCCCGCCTCGCCTGTTCCTACCCCGGCCAAGACTAACCTCATCCGCCGCCTCTCCAGCCGCGCATCTCGCAGCATAAACAGTCGCCGGAGGCAGTCCTCCGCTGCTCCGTCTGGTCGTGACAGCAGTGTTGGCCCCTGTTTCCTGCGAAGCCGCTCCGATAGCAACACCGGCGCTCCCCCCGAATATGCTCCCGCGCATACAGACTCTGAGTCCGAATTTGACGACAGAGATGAGTTTGGCTCTCTGCTCCAGAACAACTTCATGCTTGACGGCAGCGTCCGCGATGTTCCTAAACCTCCTACTCGCAGCGCCACCTCGCCTGTTGGTGGAAGCTCAACCACCATGGCTGGCCCGGTCATTCCTCTGCAGCTCCAACAAGGCATCTGGCTTCGCAAGATTTCCAAAAAGAGCCGCTCTAAGAGGATACGTCTGCAGTATGACCCCGACTCCAACAAGCTCGTTTGGGACAAAGCCCGACCCCAAAAGTCGCTGCACGTCGACGAAATCCGTGAGATTCGCACTGGCTCCGACATCCAGCAGTATGGTCGCGATTTCAAGATTCCCGAATCCGAGCGCTCTACCTGGTTCTCAATTCTATACTCTGTTCCTGAGCGTTCCAAGTCCAAGTTTATGCATCTCATTGCCGACGACACCGAGGCCTGCAACATTTGGACTACGTTTCTGCACGCTATGCTACGTCATCGCCAAGAAGTCATGACTTCGCTCATGTCCTTCAATGACAAGGCCATTGCCCAATACTGGCAGACTGAAATGGCAAAACAGCCTGACTTTGGCGGCGTTACCGAAGAGTTGGATCTCGCCGGTGTGAGGCGCGTCTGCCAAAACCTCCACATCTACTCCTCTCATATTATAGTCCAGGCAAACTTTCGCATTGCCGACGCACGCGGCCGTGAGCGTCTCAATTTTGGCGAGTTTCTCGAGTTTGTCCGCCTCATGAAGCAGCGCAAGGATATTCGCCACATCATGCACCTCAACTCGGCTAACCCCGATCTTGGCATGACGATGCTTGAGTTTTTCACGTTCCTTCGCGATGTGCAGGGTGAGGACGTTGACAGTAACCGCGCTACTTGGGAAAAGTCGTTTGCCCGACTTGCCCGAAAATACCGATCTGAAGGAGCTCAAGAAGGGGTTCCAGAGGGACCTGAGGAGCTCATGTCCGAGGACGCATTTGTCGCTTTCCTCAGCTCAAGGCACAACACGCCTGTCGCTGATGAACCTCAAGACTACACCCTGGATCGTCCCATGAATGAGTACTTCATATCTAGCTCCCATAACACATATCTCCTTGGTCGTCAGGTCGCTGGTAGGTCTAGCATCGAGGGGTACATCGCTGCCCTCGTGCGTGGCTGTCGTTGTGTTGAAGTCGACTGCTGGGATGGTTCAGACGGCCAGCCTCAGGTTGTCCACGGCCGCACCCTCACCACTTCCATCAGCTTCAAGGAAGTCATGACCACCATTAACAAGTACGCTTTTGTCAAGTCCAACTTTCCTCTTTGGATCTCCCTCGAGGTGCATTGCAATGCTATGCAGCAAGCTATCATGGCCGAGACGATCAAAGAGGCTTTTGGCTCTCGCCTCGTCACCGAGCCGCTCGACCCGTCCTCCACTAAGCTGCCATCGCCCTCGGAGCTCATGGGCCGCATTCTCATCAAGGTCAAGGAACCGCGCATGCGCGATGACAGCAACATGAACAGCACGTCAATCATTGCTCAAGCCACCCGTGGCCGCGGCAACAGCGTCGGCTCCTCTAGCCAGGTAGCGCACGTCTCGCAAAGCCCCGCGCCCTATATATCGCATTCGCTTCCCCAGAGTCCTCTTCTTAGCGGTTATCCCGGACGCGTGGCAAGCAACAGCCGTCATCGCGTGCAAACTATCAATGAGGAAATTCCCCCTATCCGTGACATGAGCAGCCACAGTGATACCGAGAGTGGCAGCGACACCGGCTCTGCCAGCCAATCGGCTAACAAGACCATTCCTGTCCTGGGCAAACTTGGCGTGTACTGCGCTGGTGTCAAATTTCCTGGCTTCGATGCCCCAGCTGCCAAGAAGTTTAATCACATCTTTTCCTTTATGGAGTCGAGTTTCTCCAAAAATTCGCGTTCCAAGGAGGACAAAATGTCTCTCAACATTCACAACATGCGCTATCTGATGCGCGTCTACCCTGACGGCACTCGCCTAGCGTCAAGCAACTTTGACCCCCTCCTCTATTGGCGACGTGGTGTCCAGATGGCTGCGCTGAACTGGCAGACGTTTGATTCGGGCATGCAGCTCAATCGCGCCATGTTTGACGGCGGTCGGGACTCGTCCGGCTACGTTCTTAAACCCCCAGAGTTGCGTGACATCCAGGTGCTCCCTTACAACTCGGACATAGCTCGTGGCAAAAAGGAGCGCTCCATCGTTTCTTTTTCCATTCACATGCTGTCCGCGCAGCAGCTGATGCGTCCCGCCAACCTCGCCGCCAGTAAGTCGATGGACTTCTACGTCGAAGTGGAAGTCTTGCACGCCAATGACAAGCGCGACAAGAAGGAGGAGCCTTTTGACCGCGACCGTGAGACGGACACGTCTCTCAAGTTCCAGACGGAAGTTATTCGCGAGAATGGCTTCTCGCCCATGTTCATGTCGAGCCAGTTCAAATTCAAAGTGGTGACCAAGCACCCGGAGCTGGTTTTTGTACGGTGGTCCGTCAAATTGTCCAACAACGGCGAAAGCTACAGCACCAAGGACCGCCCGCCGATTGCAAGCTACACAGCCAAACTGTGCAACCTCAACAATGGCTACCGCACGCTGCCGCTGCTCAACCACGCCGGCGACCAGTACCTCTTCTCGACACTATTTTGCCGCGTACAAAAATACAACACTGAGAAGACGCTCATTGACGCGCCCCGCGCGCCCCCCGATGGGAGCAAGCTGAACCGCTTCGGAGGCAAGGTCTTTGGACGCAGCAACACGAGCCCGCGCGGTACAATTGAAAAGACGAGCATGGAAAAGACGAGCTTTGAGAGCTTCAGCTAGCCGGGTCGTCGACATACCAAAAGTACTTGTTTTTGCTAGCAGCGCTAGCTGAGCGATGTTGAGTATCGCCCCTCCCACTCCCTCTTTATCATATTTCTTTCTTGTTTCTCCTCGAGCCTGACTCGAGGAATATTATGTATTGATGGATATATATTTTGCTGAGTTTGCCGTTTTCTTTGTTTTCGAAGCATGATCTGTAGCACAGACACACACACACACACCATATCACCACTAGTTGGAAACAAAATACCCCCTGCCTTGTTTATTTGTTTATTTGCTTGTCTTGTCTTTCCTTTTCTTCTTCTTCTTTCAAGTGGCACAAATTGCGCCAACGCTGCGCGGGGCTGGTTCATGTCATCACTTGATTGGTCTTCTTTGAAGTATGGGCTTGCCAGCCAAGACCAAAACACCCACGCTTTTTATACTACACACTGCATGTTCTGTCTATAGCATTTTACGCCGGAGGTTTCAAAAATCACACACATGTCACGGTTTGGGAAAGAATGGATGCTTTTTCTGGGAGAAGGATTCGGTATAGAAGACGCACACACAACAATGGAATTTTTGGACGAGATATCATCTTTGGATCTCTGATTTACCTTTCCTCACGTTTGATATGTTGTCTGATGTGGGTTAATGATTTTATGATGATATGATGATGTTTTGACAGATGGTGACGCTGAGCAACATGCACCATAACTGTCTTGTACACTTGGGCAGATTGACGTCTGAGGACACTCTGTAAATATGTACATGGGAGTAAGATAGGTTCTTCTTTTGCAATTCTGAATAGGTCATGTTATTATGTGATGTGGAACTTGATCATGAGAAGCCACAGGGTTCTATGCCCTTTGCCAAACAACCCCCCCCCAAAAAAAACACGAGGTTTAAAACACGGTCTTGACGTCGTAGTGTACATGTCCTTTTGTTTTCCTAGTCTACGCCTTGGTCTTCGTAGCCCGTGGCCGCATCATCCCGCTTGGACGTCTGGCGAGCGCCGCGTAACATGCCGCTCGCCCCGCCGCGGCCCCAGTTGCTGCCGTTGCTATTCATGCTATTCATGCGTGCCGGACCGCCGCCATTTGGACGCAGCGGCTGCTGCTCCTGCTGCTCTTCGTCCGAGCTCATAATGTCATTGTCAATATCTTCGAGTTGTTGCTCGAGGGTGCGTCCACGCGGACTGAGACGCCGGAGGGGTACGGTGTTGCCGTTGTCGTTTGAACGTGGGTCGGGGTGCAGGTTTGAATCGCGACCGAGAAGACGGTCTGCTTTGCTGGACGGCTGCCGCTGCTGCGGCGGGTATTGCTGCTCCTGCTGCTCCTGCTGTGGCGGCTGGCTATAGTAGGACGGCGGTTCCGGCGGAGGCCCTGCCTCGCCCCAGCCGGCATTGATCTCGCGCTGGCGCTGGCGTTCCCGCTCGATGCGTAGGCGTTCGCAGGCCTCGAGCCACCTGGGGCTCGCCTCCCACACCCAGCCGTCACCTGTGGTGTTGCAAACGGGTATGAACCAGAGCGCGGGGGTCGGGCCCAGCAGGTGCGTCATGTTCCTCCGCCAGCCAAGATCAAACGCGCTGGGCAGCTTCTCGGCGTCCTGCTCATCGAGGTACTCCTCGTACCGCTGACGGCTCTGGTCACGCTCTAGCTCCGCGTACGAGCGCTGTGCGGGCGGCCCCCGCGGTGGGTGGTACTGGGCGCCCGGCCGGTCCTGCGCCCAACGCTGCTCCTCGCCCTCCTCGGGCGCGGTGATGCCCGGCAGCGCGGCCGCGTGAAAGTCGACGATCTGCTGCGCGACGGGGTGAAACTGATTGTGCGGGTCGTGCGCGAGATTGTAGGAGCGGCGCAGCGGCGACAGGTAGCGCGTCTTTTCGAGGCACTCGATGGTGGTCTGCCCGCGCATGGAGAGCATAATGTGCCAGCCGGTAAAGATGGCGAGCACAATGCCAATAATGCCGCTCATGACGGAGAGCATGATGTAGTTGACGGGCATGAGGTTGTCCACCTCCTCGGTGATGCCGCTAATCACCTGCGTCCACACCCAGGTGCCACTAACGGCAAACGCGTAGAAGCACAGCAGAGTCGTATAGCAGAGGAAGAGGAGAAAGGCCTTATAGTTACGCAGGCCGACGCACGTCGCCAGCCACGGGCAGTGGTGGTCCATCTTGAGGACGCACCGCTTGCACGTGGAGCAGTGGTGCGCGCGGTCTGGCTTGCGCGCCTGGCACTTTTTGCAGAACCGCAGCTCACCATTGCTCTTGACGGTCAGCGATGTCGAGGGTCGCTGGGACTGCACCGCCGTGGGCAGCAGCCCGTAGCCGTCGGTTGTCGTGGTCGAACCGGCGGGCGTGAAGACAGCGACGGTGTAGGACCAGTTGGCGAGGAGGTATATGGTAATGCCTACGGCGGAAGACGTCTTGCCTGCAGGGAAGAGGGGGAGTCAGCACGGAGAGAAGCTTGCTTTGGTCGGTCCTTGGATCGGTTGGGCCTACCTAGCCACGCGATGCTGGTGTCTTCATTGCCAATATTGACAATCGTAAAGACGGCCCACGTTGTCAGACCGTAGACAAAGAGCAGTGGGAAGTATTTGACGATCGAGCAGCACGTGCGCTCGAGCCGGCGCGCCCATCGCCGGGCCATTCTGTCGTCGCCGAGGCGGCCGGCCTCGAGGTGATGCTCAGACTCGGAATCCAACGTGTCGGTGCGCTCGATGCCTTATTGTTGCTTCATGGATATGATTCGTGCCGCTGCTTATGAGGCCTAGCTTCGAGAATCGGTGTTGGCTCGGTTTTCTTGGTGGAAAATGTGTGGTCAGTGTAATATGTTACAAAAGTGTTTGTAACTACAGCCACAGGCGAGAGGCAGCACAGCTTAGGTCATCAGGGGCGAAGCTGTGCTGCGCCTACTGGACGGCCTAAGCGCACCTAATTGCCTAATTGCCCATCGCCTCATATCTGAGTTAGGGCAGTTTGTATAAGCTAAGATATTACTTCCTAAAGCGCTGAGAAAACTCAAGTGCCGTTCAGTTTTTTTTGTTGCGCGTTTTTTTATTTCACAGCAGGTAGTTAACTCTACACTCCTGACCGAGCTTCGTCCGGCATGCTCTTTTCAACGCCCCCCTCTAGTTATCACCAGAAAACTTTGTCAGTTGACTGATTCGCATTATACTTGACAGTGCCATGTCTACCGCTGGAGTCAACCCCTACAATTCCTCCGGTGAGCTGGTCGATGAATGCGCCATAGTGTTCCGTCTCTCGAACTCGGCAGTGCCCCGCGGACTCCGCGTGGGATGAAATTGCTTCCACCGATTTAAAAATCCGCGAGCATTTAGGGCACTGATACGACTTATCGCCATGTGCGGGAGACTTTAGATGCCTGATGATGGCTGGCTGGTTATCGAAGCATTTGCTAACAGAGTTTGTTAGCCTGATCGAGTGCATTGATGTACTATAATTCTCACCCGCATCCAAGTTTAGGGCAGACATATTTGTTCATGCCGATGCAAAAATAATTAGAGGCGCAGAAGTATGGATGCTCTGGGTCGTCCATATCCATCTCATCGGCTAGATACTCGGGCGTCGCCCTTGTCACCTCCGCTGCAAGCGTAGGCCGTGCGATGCACCCCTTCTCGCGGTCTTTTGCGAGTGCCTCTTGGATATCTTTGGTCCCCCAGGAGCCTTGCCACTTAGTGACTGAGGAACTTTTCGATGTTTCCGGGGGTGACTTGTCTTTTTGAGAGGTTTGTCCCTTGCCCTGTGTTGAGGTCTGCCATTTGACTGCCAGGTCCGATGATAAATCAATGAGCAAGCTTTGGTCGTCTTGCTCAACTGTTATTTTCTTGCTTGGCGGGCTTTTCATCTCGTTCGATTTGGGGAGCCCGGGAAAATCAACTTCCGAGACCTGTCCCGGTTTCTCAGCACTCGGGGCTTCAGAAATATCAATCCACTGTGAAACCTGGATTTTAGACATATAGCTGGCGAAGCTTCCTTTAATAGGCCCATCAGATCGTTTCTCGAGCCCCCGGTGAAAATCCAGCTTCGTTTCCCGTAGCTTAATCAAGTCTTGGGAGCTGATGCCAGTGCATTGCCCACGCTCAATATGGCCGACCAGCATCGCGAGTCGGATAAAGGGGCCGCGGCCGCAGCCTGGACAGTGCAAATTATGACTAGGCTCGTGGGACTGTGGTCTAGGTGAGAAAAACCGGCGAGAATGTGGCAACAGTAGAAGGGCGTACCCGTTGGACGTGTAATAGTTCACTCTTGGCCGCCTCGAATCTCTCATTGCAGAAAGCGCAGGTTTTGTGATCCTCTCTACCTTGGTCTCGCATCGCGGATTTATGATCCCACAGCTGTTCCCAGGAGGGAAACACAAGGTTGCAAGGTTTGCAGGGGAATTCTGGATCTGGCGCAGGTGAGGACATGGTTGCGGTACTGGTCGATTGGAAAGGACAGTTGAAGTTGACAGGTGGTCAGAAAATTGATAATGCAAAGTGGAACGTAAATCAAGGTGTTTGTTGTGTGCGGCGGTTGGCAGTGCTTGCCACCTGGCAAGCGGCAGGTGTAGCTGGCAGCTGGCAGTGATGCAAACGCTGATGTCGGTTCTAAAAGCCGGCTACTCTAGCTCAGGGTAAACTTCCTCCGCATAGTGCCTATCATTCAGGTGCCCACTGCTAAATTCGTATCTATAGGGACCGCTGTACTCGCGACCATTGTAACCTGGACCGTTGTTGTCTTGGCTATTATAGTCATCTGCTAACTGATCCAGCTGGTCATCCTCCGGCTCAGAACCGCTGCCATTGTCCTCGTTGCTGTCAGCGCCAGAATCCTCGTCGTTGTCCATGGCTTCTATGGGCGCTCGGCTGGGTGAGCTTGCAACCGACGCAGGATCATCTGTCATTGATGCCGCTGGACGAGTCTTCAGTTTCACGTTGTAACCTTGACTTTTCCTCTTCGGTGGCTTCCGGCCACGCAGTGCCGTGAGCTCCTGATCTGTAAGCCGCAAATTGGGCAACGGCAGATGAAAGTTGCTTGACGTTGACCTTGGCGGAGTCATATCACCAAACTGTAAAGTAGGGGTAAAATCTGCCCGCGACAGCTGCCTGCCAAACCGAATACCGACCAACTTTGTCTTCATAACGGCCTTAACCTTGGCCCACAGGCCGCCGTGGTACCAACCGCTGCTAACGTCCCAAGTAGGGCGTACTGCTGCTCCGTCAAGAAGCTCGCGTAGTAGAGGGTCGGTGATGTCGCAGACTTGCCAGACCTTGCCGTCCGTGTCGTATGTTTCACCATCGAAAATATGACTTGCTGCTCCCGCTGGTGCCTGGCGCCCCTCCACCTTTTCGGGACGAGTGTATGTCCGCACCGTGGCAGGGCCTGAGGGTCGCTTGTGCTTGGTCAACTTGAACATGAGAGTCTGGTATTGTCGAAATTTGGGATCCGTGCGCGGATCAACACCGTAAGGCACGACACAATCTCGCCAGGGACCACCCTTAAATTGGTAGGCGGCGTAATTGAGATATTTCTTGAGCTCGTTCCAGCTATCAAGCTTTTTTCCGAGATGATTCAGCAATGAGCGACGTGTCCAGATAGGACGATCTGTAAAGGCTGCCTCCAAGTCTGCCAGAACTTCCATGAACCGGACATCCGTCACATCCGGGGGCTCCTGAGGGCCGATAGGCGCGGGATCGTCGGCGCTGATGAAGAACCCAACCTGCTTGACAGCGGTTACATTGAATGTACCGCCGTCTGCAGTGGTGCGAACGTATGGATTCTGGGAGTAAAAGTAATTGAAGGGCAGACTCATATGTGTGAATATCGGCGGTGGTATCACGTCTGAGTTTTTGGTCTTGTCGATGCCGGGCTCCAAGGTGAAGGTCTTCATCTTTTCGACTACATACATGTTTAGCATCAGTGTCGTCGATGTTGAGGAATAGCATACCGTCTCTAGAAAAGACTTGGTCTACATATCGGTTCGCCAGCGACGATGTCGACATGTCCCAGTAAAAATCTGCGAGACCACGGAATTTATGAGTGTGGCGCACAACACCTATGGCATCTACTTTGTAGCGGCCAACGTTGTCTTTCAGTTTTCTTTTGAGGACTTTGGGCTCGTCTTGGCGGGCGATTGAGCAAACATAACTTTCCTGATCGACATCGCGGATTTCTTGGTCTCCTTCCCAAGGCCCTGCTGAGCCACGTTTCCTCCTCCGTCCAGTTCGCTTTGGGACGGTGATTTTCAAGACAACGTTGTGTGAAGCTGAATTATGGGACATGATTGGATTGCAGAACGGGCTCTCTGGATTGAGATAGAGAGGCAGCGAGTTACGTAGAGGGTCCATAACCTATCATCGCCATTAGTATGTGGACGTGAATGATCAGTGGTTGTCTTACATGATCAAAGGATGATAGACGACCAAAAGCACTAATAGCGCGGTCGATATTTTGTACAACAGCAGGAATTTCTACGGCCGCAATCTCTGCGTTGGCTATGGTGTAGGTTGGTGCAAATTGAGCTGGGGTGTCGCCAGTCGGGCTAGGTCCAGGAGGCGATGGGGGCGGCGATTGATTTGAGGGAGAGGCCGTGGCGCCAGCTCGGGAATATGAAGCCATTGTACCAAGAGGGCGGGTTAAGTGAGGTACGATTCGCGCCGCTCTCTGCAGTGCATGCGACTACCATACAAGAAAAGGGGATGTCGCAAGGGCTGGGGTTATGGGCGTCGACACGGGCTCGAAAGCGGCGGTTATGGATGGTGAGTTGCAGAGCTTGAGCTGGGCGTGTGTGAAGGCCGTGTAAATACTGTATGCAGACTGTGCGAAGTCTAGCGTCTGCGGCGCAAAACAACAACAAGCGATCACAAAACGGGCTGAGTGGATGCTGGGCGAAACTCATTTATTATTAGGCGTGATTGGGCCGTGCCCAACATGATATACATAGTACAAGTATTGACTGGCATTTGAGGCGGACATCAGCATTGAGTTACGCACAATGAGCGCAATTCAGGATGGTAATACTGCCGAAGAGGTACCAAGATATCTCTCGAATCGGTGCGGCTGCTAGCCTGGCTCAGGTGGTCTGCCCTCCAGCGGTGTTCTTTGTTGATGTGAACGATGCGAACACTCCAGTTGTCATGAAGAAATTGATTTGATGATGCAGGTACTTCATGTCTGTGTGGCTGCTTTATTACCAGTACAAACACGCCCACAAACAACCAAGCCAGATAGCTCCAGCATACCTAGGTACCTAGGTAGAGAGGTAGAACTCAACCTCATCACACCTGAGGCCCCTGGACCATGGTCATCTCTAGCGCAGTTCCCCGCCTCCAGCGCCTCCACCAGTACATCCCCAGCTCCTCATATAAGTACTCATGTTAGTCCACAGGCCAATACCGCCACCTCTGTTTAGCAAACGCTACCTGCTTTGCCCACTTGCCGACCACCAAGCAGAGAGTGGTAGCAACCGCACTCTACCTTGACCCTCGCGCTGCAACAACACCACCATTTGGCTGCTCGGTCCTCTCCTCTTCACGGCCGGCGCGCCCTTCATCTCCAGTCTACCTCCGTCCATCTTCAACCCATCGTCCAGCCTGCAACTCCTCCTCGCATATGAGGCTGCAATCTGGCCCCATCGCTACTCGCCTACTCGCCAAACATACCCTCATCCTGGCCGACATCTTGTCGCGCGTTCAAGCCCCCTGACTACCGCCATCGCGTCGAGCTACTATCGAACTTTTCTCTGCCGCCACCGCCGCTAGTCCATACTGCCGCCAGCAAGCAAAGGTCTTCATCTTCGCCTGCGCCCTTGTCCCCAGCGCTCGTGACGCGCTCACCTCTGGTTGGCACCGCTGTCCTCGCAGCACTGCCGCGTTGTCGCCCTACCCCGCCAGAGCCACAACCGTGCCACCCGAACAGTACATGGGCGAACAACTTCAAGACAAGATGAAGCGCTTTAGCCAGAAAGTCGTACGCCTGATCCCCTATGCTGATCCGCCCCGCCGTGAAGCAAACCCCTAATAATTTCCCTAGCTCTCTCGAGGCAAGGACTCCACAAAGTCGTCCAAGAAGAACAAAGACACCAAAGATGGCACCGCGTCGCCTTCTTCGCGGGACCCATCCACCCAGTCGCCTACTTTGACCCCGACGTCGTCGACCACAGCTGTCAATGACATTCGAAACAAGCCTCTCCCGCCAAATTCCACAGACGGTCTCGGCCAGAGCGCTGGCGTCGACAGATTCGGTGCCATGGGTGCCAACTCGAGCCCCAATGGCAACTCCAGAATGCCTCCTACAGTCGTCATCAGCCCGACTCCCGGCGTAAGCCCCTGGTGCCCTGCACAAAACCTTCCTCAGCTGCAAGCTAACACGTCTCCAACAGCATGTCCCACCTCCAGGTGCCGCCGAGACGATGCCGCACGACCTGGCCCCCCCAAAGTCTGGCCAAAAGTCGCTCATGATTCACCGCGGAATAGATAACCGCGATGCTATTCCCGAGGGGCTTCGAACGCCCAAGCGACAACACTCATCTCGCTTTGACATTTCTACCAACCGAGATCTGGAAAAGCTACCCGGATTCCACGAAGTCCCTCCCAACAGGCGTCAGGAGCTATTCATGCAGAAGATTGAGCAGTGCAACGTCATTTTCGACTTCAACGATGCCAGTGGCGATATGAAGGCGAAGGAAATAAAGCGACTAGCTTTGCACGAGCTGCTTGACTATGTCGCTAACAACCGACAAGTCATCACCGAACCCATGTACCCCAAGGTGGTGGACATGTTCAGCAAGAACCTCTTCCGTCCCATCCCGCCCCCGATGAACCCACAGGGCGAACCCTTTGATCCGGAAGAGGACGAGCCCGTGCTCGAAGTGGCCTGGCCTCATATACAAGTCGTTTACGAGTTCTTCTTACGCTTCATCGAGAGTCAGGACTTTAACACCAACATTGCCAAGGCCTACATTGACCACAGCTTCGTTCTTCAATTGCTCGATCTCTTCGACTCGGAGGATCCCCGTGAGCGTGATTTTCTCAAGACGACTCTTCACCGAATCTACGGCAAGTTTCTTAACCTGCGTTCGTTTATCCGCCGATCCATCAACAATGTCTTCTTCCAATTTACCTATGAAACGGAGAGGTTCAACGGCATCGCAGAGCTCCTCGAGATTCTTGGCTCCATCATCAACGGGTTTGCGCTTCCCCTCAAGGAAGAGCACAAGATCTTTTTGACCCGTGTTCTTCTTCCCCTGCACAAGCCCAGAAGTCTGAGCATGTACCATCCTCAGCTTGCATACTGTATTGTGCAATTCCTAGAAAAGGATGCATCCCTAACGGAAGATGTACGTGCTACTATACACACCCGTCATCCTCTTACTAACTGTGCAGGTTGTCCTGGGACTTCTCCGCTACTGGCCGAAGGTAAACAGCACAAAGGAAGTCATGTTCCTAAACGAAGTCGAGGATATCTTCGAGGTCATGGATCCTGCCGAGTTTGCCAAGGTGCAAGAACCGCTTTTCCACCAGCTGGCCAAGTCTGTCGCTAGCCCACACTTCCAGGTCGCCGAGCGAGCTCTGTACTTCTGGAACAATGAGTACTTTTGCAACCTCGTGAGCGATAATGTCGAAATCATTCTGCCCATTATGTTTGCGCCCCTCTATGAGAACTCCAAGGGCCACTGGAATAGGTCAGTTGACTGACACGCCTTGAATGTTGGCCCAACTAACATGTATAGAACCATTCACGGCATGGTGTATAATGCTATGAAGCTCTTCATGGAAATCAACCCGCAGCTGTTTGATGACTGCTCCCACGAGTACACAGAGCACCAAAACAGCGCCGCGGAGCGCGAGGCCCTGCGTGAGCGCAAATGGGCAGCCCTTGGCGAGCAAGCTGAGTCGCGCCGCAACTCCATGGCATCGGATGTGGGCGAGCCCCCACAAAGAACACAAGTCACAGCCATGCCTCGGGTTGACGAAGCAGACCAGGGCGCGGATGATAGCCAGAAGCGACTGGACTCTCTACGACTGCAGGACCAGTCAGGCCGCCGGCCTAGCGTCCACGAACGCCAAGGGTCGACGAGCTCAACACGCAGCCGGTGAGAGTAGAGCGGCAATGACCTGCGCATAGTGCTGTAGCTCCATAATATACAACCGACCAAATATTGTGATCAGTTTTTGGAACTTTGCAACGGGGGTTTCGCCCTTTGCCGGGCTCAAAGCACGGCGCGCCGGTCTGCTCTTCACGACAAGTCTCTGCATTGTTTTCTTGAGTACTTTAGTACCTGCATATCGACGTGTGCGGTCTTCATTGACCCGGTTTGCCAGGAGACGTCTTGATTTTCTTTCTTTCTTTTGCGGAGACTTTCTTTGCCAGAACAAAAGGGGAAGTGGCTTACGTTGTCGGTCTTTTTATTTGCGGGAAAGGTGGAGGAATTTGCAACTGGCGCACAAGGGATACAAAACTTTTCACTGCAACGTTGAATTGCAATGGCGGAAAAGCAATGCAGGTCGGAGAACGGGGAAGGGGGGACTGCGTGGAAGGGAACACACGGCTTTGCGGGCATCACTGGTGCCCGCGGGCGAGGCTGGACACAACGCGGGGGGACAAAGTGGGCTGCTTCTCTTTCTCTCTTTCTCTCTTTCTCTCTTGTTTCTTTTTTTCTCTCGATCTCGTAATGGACACACAAATCCTTGTCGAACGCATCATTCATCTCCTCTGCTTACCCGCTCGCGCGTCTGTCTGAAAAGGGGAAGAGGCAAAGAAAAGGGGGTAGAGGGGGAGGCGAGAATCGAGAATCGAAAAAAGGACACAAGACCTTTTTTTGATCTGGGCTGGGGGTTCTTTTTTTGCGTAATGTAGACGATGACGAAAGCACGTTGGCAGAAACATTTTTACCTTTTATCACTTAAAATTTCCCTTTGTCGGCCAAAAGAATAGATTTTCCCCCTTTCTTCAAACTCTTGCTGAATCCTTTTCTATGCGAATGCTGATTGTGTCATGTGCCTGCCCCCTTCAATATCTTCAAGAAGGTGTACTATGCTCTGCCACGCTTACTACTCTTCAAAATCTCCCTCGACCGCGGTCGTAGCCTCCTCTACCGCGCTGATTATTGTTCTTTCCGCCTCTTGTACTATGCATGTCCTGTTGATATCCATTATTGTACCTGTCTTGCGAATAACCTTGCTGAGGTGGTGGTGGAGGCGGCGGTGGCGGCAGAGGAAGCCCTTGGCTGGCGGACCACGCCATCATCATCTGGTTCATGACGGCTGGATCGGGCGTCCAGTTCGGCGGTAGTGGCGGCGGCACCGGAAGGGGCCACTGCCCTGGGAAGCCGGCTTGAGTTGTCAGCGGGGGCGGCGGGGGCGGCGGCAGCCCCCCAAAGTTTCCTGGAAGAGGTACACTGCTCTGCGGCCGTGGCGAGGATCGCCTGTAGCGCGCATCGGGGCTGTTGCTGCGACTGCGGTTCCCGAGACGCGGAGACGGTGTGCGGGTGCGACTACGACTGCGGGAGTCGGACGAGTATCTTCGCGGACGCTTCCGTGACGGCGACGGCGAGCGCGATGCTGATGACGGCGAGCGCGAGTAGGAGCGGCTGCGCGGTGCCTGCGTCCTACGGGCCCTCATCTTTTCACAGAAGGGGCGCGACCAGCCGTAGTATGTATCAGCGCGCAGCACGTCCCCGGTCGCTTGATCCACGACGAATCGCTCCCCGAGCTCGTTGATGTCCTCGAGGATACCATCTCCGACGTCGTGGGCGTCGGGGTCAGTGGTAGCACTACTGTTGGCGTATATGCGATTGGCATGGCGTAGGAGCGTCTTGACGGCGTCAACGAGGGGCGCGTCGGCGAGGCCAGCGGACAGCTGGATCGGGCGGATGCGGTCCGGCACCATTGGGCGCGCGGAATTGGGCGTCAGGTGGGGGA
This sequence comes from Cordyceps militaris CM01, assembly GCF_000225605.1. NCBI lineage: Eukaryota > Fungi > Ascomycota > Sordariomycetes > Hypocreales > Cordycipitaceae > Cordyceps > Cordyceps militaris. The sequence continues at coordinate 1,985,243 of NW_006271974.1, read as the reverse complement.
GCCATGTGCCCATGGGCAGGTCGTACCACGGCGTGGACGGATCACCGTGTGAGGCGGGCAGCCTGTAGGGAGCGTCCTTAGCAATTTTGAGAGACGCTGCGGCGGGCGTGGCCTCAGCCTGTGTAACTGCGGTAATTGTGCCATCCGTGGACACGGCATCGCGCAGCTGCGACTCTACTTGTGCGGAAAAGTATTGCTTCTCCGCCCATAGCGAGATAAGGCTCTCGAGCTTGGCCTTGTGCTTCGGGCACTTGTCAAACGAGGCGGCGGCGGCCATGAGCGTCACTACGTGCGGGGCCCAGGTTTCGGCACAGGCGCGAAAATTGGTCCGCGCAGCGTGGTGCAGCGCGTCGCTGAGGAGGTAGAGAATATGCAGCCGCTTGCGCTTGAGACTCGGGCGCGGGGCCGCGTCGGTAGAAAAGCTCTTGGAGAGCACGATGAGGTACTTGGCGAGGCTGGCGCATCGCGCGGGCGAGGGCGCGACATTGGCCATGATCCAGTTCTTGCAGCTCTGTGGGCGGTGTGGCAAAAATGATGTTTAGTGACGATGGACATGACTAATCTGGGGGGAGACTGGCACTGCGCAAAGAAAAGACGGCAAATGCGTGGTCCCCCCTTATGCCGGTGAAGCTTTCAAACCTGAACATTGTGTCGCGAACACTGGGCGATCGTGGCGTCGAGCAGTGGAAAGAGCGTTTCGACGTCGGGACGGGACAGCGATACGGGGTCGGCTCTGAAGAGGGAGGCGGAGAGAGCGGCCTTGGCAATGGCCAGCTCGGGGGAGGCCATGATGGCAAAGAGATAAAGTCGGGCGCAGTTGGTGATGACGATGGGAGGCAGCTTTTGTTGGTTGCTGGAGTTTGGTGGAGGCCAAAGCAAGGCTCGCGGTAAAGCCTCGGCGTGGTGGGGCCGATGTCTAATAGTGGCCTGATTTTGGGAAAAGTTGAAGGAGTGAACAGAAAGGAACGGTTTCAGTGCGTGCAGCGCGAAAAGGGGCAATTGGTCATGTATTTCATTAATATATTTTTCTAGTTGTACAGGTATTGAACAGCGTTACGCAGTCTCAAAGAAGCTCGTGTAGCGGGAGCACCCTCTTCCGCAACGTCAAGTTCACTGGCTTGGTGACTGCGCGCTCATGAGAAGCGGTCGCCCTTGCGACTTGTATAGCCGACCTTGCTCTCGTATGGACTAACGTCTTCTTTGTCTCGCTTCGGGGCGGCGAGGCCCTCCTGTCCGGCGGGGGAGGGATCATTGCTGGACTCGGCGCTGGGCGAGCCGGCAGTGTCGGCTCCGGAGGCGGCGGCGGCGCTGCTGCTGCTGGGGGCCATGGGCTGGGATGGGCCGCCGTATTCCATGGCGCGAATGTCGGAGCGTTTCCGGCGATGGGCTTCGAGCTTGGCCTTTCGGTCGGCGTTGATTTCGCGCTTCGCAAAGTAGTAGGCGCCGCCGCCGGCTGGTGGACTGGTCAGTAGCTGCGTCAAGGGATCGAAGGGGGGAGGCAGGCTTTCGAACCGACGCAGAGGGAGCCCCAGCCGAGCCTGATTGGTGAGATGTTAGCTAAAACGGATTGAGGCGGGAAGTTTGGTGGCGGGAGGCGAACCAGAAGGATTTTACCTGGGAGAGTTAGCATGGAGAATAGGGGGGGGGCAATGCGAGCATACTGTGTTCATGTTGGAAATATCTAGGCCGTATTAATTGTTTTAAAAAAAAAGAACGTGGGAGAGTTGTGAGCTTGAGTGGTAATGGTAAAGGTGCTTGCGAGTGGTGAAGTATCAAAGGTGGAAAGTGACGAAGTCAGTGATGTAAGGCGACGAGGTAGGTAAAGAAGACCTCTTAATTGCGGGTACCGCAGGTTTGGTGTGCCGGCCGACCAGACGTAGGTACTGCCAACGTTCCGTATCCATCTACCAAGAACAAGAGCATGAGCATATCGTCAAGAGGTTGCTTAAAGGATCTTGAAAGGCCTTTCTGTAATACGGTGGTATTTTGCCAATTCTCGAGCTGTGCAGCAGCGTTTTAGAGCCGGTTTTCGATCGATCCAAGGGCGCTAACTAGCACTCACCTCTAGGCCATAGGTGCCTTGCTCCTTGCTCACCTTAATATGACTGCTGTGGAGGCTTTGTACTGTGCATGAACTCAGCCAACACTGTCTGTGATGTGCCCAATTATACCCTCTTACACAGTGCCAGCCGCTGCCGCTTCGGTTCTCGTATTACCTTGGGGCTGTCATCCACTGTGAGCCCGCCGCAGCCCGCTATTGCGCCCCGCCACAGCGCTAGACCACCTAAGGTATGTGTAGGTACTACGGAGTACACGGAGACAAAACGCGAGGTAGTGCCTTGAATAGATCTCTCAGCTGTTTTGATAGATTTATAATTCCGTCTATTGAAATTCTGCAATAATCATGTTGTATACCCTCTGTATAAACATAAGTCCTTTCATTCACAAAAATCACAAGTCTAAAAGTCTGTCGTAGGAGACCCCTTGCCTAACGGCAACTCCCTTAAACCGCAGCCTACTCCGTGGGGCTTCACTTCTGTGGCAACCGCCCATCAGTCTGTCTCAGAGACACGCAATCACCTCAACGCGACTCTTGTGCCACATTAAATTACCATGAACCCTGCCTCCTTCCCACGTCTTTGACTTCCCGCCAAATACGCCAATCTGCCGCTTCTACACACTCTTTTATCTCCTCTGACGTCTGCTTTCCTCAGACTATTCGCCCGTTCCCACCAACCTTTTTTCTCGATTACATTCTTTCGTATTCAGCTGCCACCGTCTTCCTCGTCCCTCGCCCTTCTCTCGCTCGACCGCATCACGACTCCTCGAAGCCGCTCTGTACCTCTTGATGCTCCCACAATACCCCGACGTTCCTTACTCTCCTCGGGGACGCTGAGCCTCTACCCACAGCTGCGGCCTGTCCCAATCGCTCGCCATGGACCCCCCCGCCGACACCACAGATGGCTCGTCCATCGTGAGTACTTTGATGGCTACTGGTCCTGTTAAACCAGCTGATAGTCTGTAGAAGCCAGTCTCGTCTCTGCTCGCGCGGTTTGAGAGCATGAACAACGCGCCGCCCCAGTCCAGCTCGGCCATTCCTCGATCGCCTGCCCCGAAGCCTGATAGGCTACGAAGTTTCAAGACGACAGCCGAGACAGCAGTGCCGCCAGTAACCCCGACCAAAACCCCCATCGCAAAAGGAAAGCCTCCCGCCAAACCAAAACCGCTACATAGTACCGGTCTATCTGTACCTCCCCAGCAAATGCGCCCGGCTTTAGATGACACAGTTGTCCTTCCTCCTCCCGTCACCGTCCAACCGCCGCAGTCGCCACCTCAAGAAGCCCGGCGCCAACCTATACGTGGTGATCAATCGCCATTTCTTGACCCGTCAACTGCCACATCACATCCCTTAGCTTCGTCGAGACCATCTAGTGCAGCATCTAGTCGACCACTTACACCCACACACGGCCTTCCGCCCCCGCGATCGCCTCGTCTTGCGGGTGGGAAGCCGCCCTCGCCTCCTCCACCGAGACGTTCCCAGGATCCTCGCCGCGATAAAGAAGCCCGAGCTTTGACACCTGCGACTACTGGTCGCTCCGAAAAGCGAGCGAGCACACTGCTCACCCTTGCGGCATTTCCAGAGCGGCAAGACTCTTTACCAAGAAACAGCTCTACAAAAGATCCGTCGCCATTTACAAGCCCTCCATCGTCAAGCTCCGAATCTGAAGATGAATCGCCGCCTCTGCTACCTTCGCGACCCCAACAAGCAGCAAGTAATGCCGCAACCAGGCAACATCAGACCGCAACCAGCTTTCAGCCTCCACCGTTACACCACAGCGTGATAGACAAGCGGCGAGATCATAGCGATGGAGTGGGCAACTCCCACCAAGATTCTTATGATCTTCCGAACGATGACAAGCCCCCACCGCCGCTACCTGTGCGCCGCCCAACTCACGAGACACCAACGAAGACGCTCGTGACCACTCGCGATATGCCCCCACCTCCTCGCCCGGTACGAGTACCAGCGCAGCATTCGCCTCCTAAACGAGACCCTTTGCCAGCTCCTTATTCCCAGTCTCTATCGACGCAGAAGTTTCTTCCACCGCCAACGCGAAATAGGTCCAAGACGCTGGAGAGCAAGAACTCGGACAAGGGCGATCATTCCACATCATCCTCGCCTGAACCCAAAGGGCCTGCCGAGGAGTCCAGCTTACCAAATATCGCCTCCATTAACCGCCGAGCACCATATGTGAAGAAGGGCTGCTGTGATATCCAAACACGATATGAGCCGAAGCGATTCGATGTCTGTGGCGACGTTGTGTGCACCAGCGGCAGCTTTACACGTGGCTGGAACACAATGGACGGCGAACAGTTCATGAGTCTCGCGCATACGGAAGGTGTCAGGGCGACAGCCATCATCTTCAAGCCCGGCGCGGATCCCGACACGGAGGGTACTCGAATTTGGATCGGCATGAATTCTGGAGATATGATGGAGGTGGATATCGCCAGTAGTCGTATTGTCTGCAACAAGCCGGGTGCTCATGGACGATACGAAATCATCGCCGCTTACCGGTACCTGAACGAAATTTGGACATTGGACGAGTCTGGCTGTCTGCACATCTGGGGCCCGGATGAGGACGGAATCCCAAATTTGAACAAAAGCCCGACCCAAAGCTATAAAGTACCCAAGGGTCACACGTTCTCACTGGTAGCGGATAGTCAATTGTGGTTTGCTACGAGCAAAGTGATTCGAGTTTTTGAGCCGTCATTGGATGGGTCTACCACATTTCAAGTCCTAACCAAGCCTCTGGTCACGGAGGGGACAGCTGACATTACATCTGGGACAACAATGGAAGCACACCCTGGAAAGGTCTTCTTTGGTCATGTTGACGGAAAGGTTAGCATATACTCGACAAGCGACTACTCGTGCCAAAAGGTTCTTCATATTAGTGGTTGGAAAATCAATACAATGGCAGCGGTGGGCGCCGATCTGTGGGTTGGCTATTCGACTGGCAAGGTCAGCATTTACGATACGAAGAAGCAGCCGTGGGTGACCAAGAAGGAATGGCAAGCACACGATTCCGGTATCTATCAGCTCAAAGCGGACGTGACGGCGCCGTATCGCATTGAGCGGGCGCAAGTCGTATCTATTGGACATGATGGCATGGTCAAGTTCTGGGATGCGTTATTGCAGGATGACCAGCTCGAAGAAAGTCTCAAGTCCAACGAGATCAAATACTGCCAGTTCAACGATCTGTCGCTTCTAGTCATGAGTTGGAATGCCGGAGCCTCGACGCCGCACAACCTGCGATACTCGGACGGCGATTCAAGCTTCTTCCAGGAATTCGTACAAACAAGTGGATCTCCAGACATTCTGGTATTTGGCTTCCAAGAGCTCGTGGACCTCGAAGACAAGACTGCGACGGCGAAGCGGTTTCTCAAGTCGAAGAAAAAGGACAGCTCGGACAGTGAGAATATGAGCCACCGATACCGTGACTGGCGGGACTTTTTGCTCAGGACGCTGGACGAGTGTGCGCCGCAAGGGCATCTGTACCAGCTTCTGTACAACGCCCCTCTTGTTGGTCTTTTTACGTGTATTTTTGTCAAGTCTTCGCTGCAGGGGCGCATCCGCAACTTGCAAGGGGCCGAAGTCAAGCGTGGCATGGGCGGGCTGCACGGAAACAAGGGTGCAATTGCTGTCCGATTCCAGGTTGACGACAGCTCGTTGTGCTTTGTCAACTGCCACTTGGCTGCTGGGCAGACGCAGACGAGCTCGCGCCACAATGACATTGCCGCCATTCTGGATGCACCTCTGTTTTCGACGGAACGCGACGCATCAGCCCGACAGGACTATTACCGCGGCGGAGGCGATGGCACTCTGATTGTAGACCACGAGATTTGCGTCATCAACGGCGACTTGAACTACAGAATCGACACCATGTCGCGCGATACCGTCGTCAAGGCGGTGCAGCAGAACAACCTGGGCAAATTGCGGGACCGCGACCAGCTGCTGGTCTCGCGGCGCAAGAACCCTGCGTTTCGCCTGCGGGCCTTTGAAGAGCTGCCGCTTGACTTTGCGCCCACGTACAAGTACGATGTCGGAACTGACCGCTACGACACGAGTGAAAAGCGGCGCAGCCCGGCGTGGTGCGACCGGCTGCTGTACCGAGCCAACGGCAAGATTGAGCAGCTCGATTACGGGCGGCACGAGATTAAACTGAGCGACCATCGGCCGGTGAGCGGCAGCTTCAGGCTGCACGTGAAGAATGTGGATGAACGCAAGCGGGCGCAGGTTGTCATGGAGGCGTACAATTCATTTGAAGACGTGCGGCAGAAACATCTCGAAGACGCCAAGTAAGTACAGAGCTAGAAAGACGGAAAGAATGGCGGCTAACATTACGTACAGGATTCACTACCTGGTGGTTACCTGTGGGTTTGACGAGCCCACGAGTAAGCTCTTTATACAAAACAGAGCCGCGAAACACAGAAGATAGAGAAGGAAGCCCACGGCTAGGGTTGACTACGGAGGCGTTGCGGAGTATCATATGGACAACCGGAGCGTCCGTTTCATTTTCTTTATTTTTTTCAAGCACGCATATATCGATAGACTTTTCACAGCGATCTAAAGCGAGATATAGAATTACAAATCACGCGTTACATGAATGGAAAGGTTGAATCACGATGAAGATGTTTGCGTCTGAAGCAGCAGAGGCGGGGGTTCGCAACGAACTTAACACAGCCCTCTCGGGGATAGTCGGACTGGAGCAAGGCTGTGTCGGGCCAAAAATATCTCGGCCGGTTTTAAAATACCACAATGCATGACGCAGACGTGGCAAGGGTGGTTGGTGGTGGTGACTTTTGGGCAGTGACTTGTTAACTATTACTCAGTACTGTCTATCAGAACCTCAGCCACCACTCGGAAGTCGCAAAAGCTACCAGGATGGCCTGAGATTGCATCACCGAGTGGGCGGTGCAAAGCAAAGGAACAGTAATATGGCCCACAAGGGGGGCCTCTGGGTGCGTTTGCCCGTGGCTGCGTTCTTAGCGCCTACTATTAATATCTAGGCTTGATTTTTAGATTGAGGGGGAGCTAAAAAGAAGGAACGGTTGGGGGAGGGGATGAAGGAGAGAGAGAGCCTGTTGTTGAAGTTGATAACTAGTTGAGGATGGGTTAACTAGTTATTCAGGCCCGGATGAGTTGGGGGCGCAACACGGGCATAACATGGATGTTGTTTCAAAACCCCCCAGGTTCCCGAGCTGTTTCCGACGAGTTTGTCGCAGAGCGCCGCATAGGGCAAAGGAGCAGCCAACCGCAGCAGCACACCCTCATGGATGCATGTATTATATTGACAACTCGGTGGGGGGGGAGGGAAGCAAAGCAAGGTTGAGTGGCTGTCAACCGTCCTCGCATGCAAGCATATTGGTACCTTTGTTGAAGCAATGTACCTTGGGGGCGACTCCTTGCATCCGCCTCTGTATTATCACTGGCGAAAGCCGCCAAGATGCCATCATCAGCACTAAATACCAGGGTCGACGCCCGGGCACATGGTTGCATTGGCAGGCTTGGTCTTCTCCTTGGCTTCCTAGGGTGGATTGTGTGTGGATTTTATCTTTTCTTCAATATTTACAAGGCCCTCGGCCATTTCTGTACTGCCGAGGGATGTTTGAATCCGTTGTCAAAACAACACACATATATATATATATATATTTACTTGCTCACTCACTAGACTCGTTTGGCCTATTGCGCCTCTAGTTCGCGCCACTTTACAGACCTGACGGGGGGAAACGAAACGCTATCCGCACAAATGAAGTACACCGCGCTCGCCGTGACGGCGGCCGGCCTGGTCGCCGCCGTCGCCGCCGGCCAACCCGACGCAAAGGCCTGGACGCCGGCGACGCAGACAAAGCCGCCCGTCGCGGGCTTCACACTCCGACCGACGCCCGCGGTGCGTCTACCGCGAGCAGGCCTCAACCTACGCAACGACAATCACAACAACAACAACAACGACAACGACAACGACGACGATGACGAGGATGACCGCGCCGGCAAGATTACACACGGCACCGTCGCGGCGACCGGGAGCAGTAGCGGCTCGTCCACAAACGCACCGCGGCCGTCGAATACCTGCGGCTGGGACCAGAACGGAGGTGCGTGTGAATTAACGACAAACGAAAGAAAGACTTTTTTGTTTCTTTGGTAAAATGGGCTGACACCCCATTGTTTAGGTGGTTTCTACGCCTGCGCCGACGCGAAAGCAACCTGCCGCTACAGCAACGACGTGGTTGGGTGCTGCACAGGGGACAATTGCAAAAAGATTCCCAAAAAGTGCGTCGCGCAGTCCAACAACTGCGACTCGGACGACAATGGCGGCACGCTATGCTGGTAAGTTTTTTTGTTTTTTTGTTGTCCTGGGATGTACGAGGCGCCGCCCGGCAAACTGACAAAGACGACAAACAGCCGCCAGGCTTCGGCCCCGGCATGCTACACGTGGCTCATTCCCACGTCGACCGACGGCAAGCAGTCGACGTTTTCCATGTTTGCCTGCACGGACAAGGCCGGCACCGGTACGCTTCTACCTACGGACCCGGCCAGCGCCAGCACCACCACGACCAGTAGCAGCACCGCCGGCGGTGGCAAGAGCAACATTGGCGCCATTGTCGGCGGCGTCATCGGCGGGCTGCTCGGACTGCTCGCCATCGCGCTGTTCATCTGGTACGTGCTGCGACAGCGCCGACGCGGCCGGGCGGAAAACGCAGCGGCCGCCGCCGCCCGCGACGGCGACGAGAAGCCAGCCGCACAGACCTACGCCGACGTCTACGGGGCGGTGCCGCGACGCAAGGCCGTTCCGTCCGGGACCGAGGAGACGCTGCTGCGTGACCGGAGCGTGACGACGAGCAGCGGTGGTGGGTGGAGTGCGGCGGCGCGCGAGGGCACGGCGTCTCCCCAGGAGCACCTCGCGTACTCGGTGTCGAGCGGTAGCACGGCAGGCACGGGCGTCGTGTCTAGTCTGTCGTCCGCGCCGCCGCCGCTCGCGGGGGTGGTGGAGGCGCCGGACACGGCTGTGGCAAATACGGCCGATTCGCCGGTCGAGGTGCCGGGCACGACGGTCACGAGGGAGTCGATGCACAGCCGGGCGGAGCTTGCGTAAAGGAATGCGGCAAAGGGGTTGTATGTATGGGGGTTGTATGTATGGGGTGTGACGTTTTTTATATGACGCCGCAAGGTTTTGGCGTATAGATTGCGCTCCGTAACCTGCGTTGCAAGCAAATGATACCAAGTCGCAGCATGCGGCATGCTGCTGTGTCTTTTTTTTATAGCTTTTACGAGGGATTGATGCAACAGCGTTCCTTTTTTTTATCCATTGTACAGACCAAACGTGCAACATACTGTTTTGCCAGAGCCAGTATCTAGTATATCCGAACCACCCCTCGGAACTCTGCTCACGCCCGTTCACCACGGTTGAATGCCGTCGCGGGTGATGACCTTGCCGGCATCCGCGTCTCTATTGCCCTCGATAATGTCCTTGATGAAGCCGCCGCCGAGCGCGGGGTCGCCGGCGCCCATGGCCTTGTTGGCGTCTTGGTCGCCGCCGAGGCAGGTGGCTAGGAAGCCCGGGGAGACGGCCCAGGTCCTGACGCCGTCGTCCTTGAGCATGCGATGCCATTCCCTGCACGCCGTGTTAGTCCACGCAAGTTTCCTGGTGCCGCGATTCAACGGCCGTCAGAGTTCTGTACCGCATGACCATGTTCAGGCCGGCCTTGGCGGCGCGGTACGAGGGCACCATGGTGCGCATCGGCGTCTTGGGCCAGCCCGCGTTGGAGGGCTTGTTGGTCGGCAGGTCGCCGTTTTCGGTGCCGAGGAGCGTCGAGGTGCTGCTCGTGAGGAAGAGCAGTCGCGGGTCGGCGGAGCGCAGCAGGAGCGGCGCAAAGGTGTGCGTCACGACGTGCGCGCCGGTGACGTTGATGTCCCACGCCTTGGCCCAGCCCTCGCGCAGGGAGAGATGGCCGCTGACGACGGCAAAGTCGGGCAAGAGGCCTTTTCAGGGAGGGTTTTTTTTTAGTTAGTCGAAGTTTGTAGCAAGGTGCAATGGTAAGTCGCAGGGAGGCGGCATACCGGCGTTGTTGACGAGGACATCGATGCGGCCATGGCGGCTTTGGACGAGCTCGGCGGCGGCCTCGATGGACTCATCGGACGACACGTCAATCTCCAGCGGCGTCACGCTGGACGCCGCTGACGGCAGGTCGCGCGCGATTTCCTCGACGGCGGCTTGTGCCTGCGCAAGCTTGCGGGCGGACAAGAGAATCTCGTAGCTCCCTCGCTCCGAAGCAACCAGGGCCTTGACAGCCTCGAGGCCGATACCCGCGGCGGCACCGGTAATCAGCACAATCCTCTTATCTACCGTCATTTTTTTTTTCCCTTGTTTCCGAAAAGGGTTATTATGCAAAGTTCAAGACCAGCTTTCGCATCAAACCAGGCAGAGGAACTATTATAGCGCTCAAGCATCCTAGCTCATAGTAGGCAACCCCTCTTCTCATCCCCAAGACAAGCATAGAGGGGTGGTGTAACCTTTGTGCTGACGGTGTCATCCAACTGGAAGCTTGTGGCGTGCATGGCCGGGTTGGACAAAAAGGCGCGGCCGCCAATGGGGGCTGTCAAGGGACAAAGTGCCGGCTTACTATTACTAGCCTCCAACTCAGCGAAAGGGGGGCCTTGACACCGGCTCAGGACGACCGGGCCTATGAGACAACTTGGATTGCGGCATCTCGCGATGCTAGTGACGGGAACCAGGGTTGCCGATGCGGTTCTGTGTGGCTTGGCGCCATCGTAACTAGTTGGACTTGCGGAAGGTGGCCGCGGCGATTATACTGGGCGTTTGCCTCACCGCGATCGGCGTTTTGTTTTGAGACTGCAATGTGCTGGTTCCGTGAGACGTCTGTCCCGCGAGCGTTGAAGACATGCGAGCTGCATGCGAGCTGCATGCAACAAGTGTAGCCTTGCCTCTTGATGTAGGTTATCCGTATGCTTGGTAGAACAGGCAATAAATCGTAACTCGCTGGCTCTTCGGAACGCCGGCCATTGATAGCCTCTGCGTGGATCCTCGATGAGCTGACGAAATCTCTAAATTGTTTCAAAGAGGACGGATTGAGAAGAAAATGTCTTGAACAAAATTGGCAGATGTAATTTGTAGATGTGGCAGCAAACCCTTTTACGAATACGCGACCAGGAGATAGAGGGTCCTGGCGTTTTTAGCTACCGAAAACCGGCCAGCTCACCTTGCCAACTACCTAAGAAACAGCTCTACGTGGGTGAGATTGACGGCCTCGTTTTCAATTCAAAGCTGCTAATTGCTATCTGTCGTGCTCGCAGGACTACTTGCGCTCCAGTCCCAACTCGGCCGCCGCTGGATTTGATCGCACTTGACAGGAACCAGTGCACAGCCCCCTTGACCAATATCGACATCCAGGGGCTTCGGCTTCACTCTCAACCTTGCTCCCCACAGACACAACTGCGGCGACACCTCAGCTCAAGCATCCTTCATAAAATGAGCTCCCAAGACGGCGCGTCTACCCCGCGCAAGACGCCCATCCTCGCGCCCACGCCGGACAGCAAGCCGCCGGCCCGCGCCGAGCTCACGGCCGAGCAGGAGGCCAAGTACGCGTCGCTGCTCGCGCAGGCGCAGGCCTGGACGGACGTGACGTGCGACAAGCAAAAGGAGCGGTCGGGCGCGCTCGCGGAGCGCGAGCGGGCGTGGCTCACGCGCGAGTGCCTGCTGCGGTATCTGCGGGCGACCAAGTGGCAGGTCGACGACGCGGGGCGGCGGCTGCGGGCGACGCTCGGCTGGCGGCGCGAGTACGGGCTCGACGACTTCTCGGCCGACTACGTCTCGCCCGAGCAGGCGACGGGCAAGCAAATCATTGTCGGCTACGACCGCGCCGGCCGCCCGTGCCAGTACCTCAACCCGGGCCGCCAGAACACCGACGCGAGCCCGCGCCAGATACACCACCTCTTCTACATGGTCGAGCGCGTCGCCGACATGATGCCGCCCGGCGTCGAGCAGCTCAGCCTCATGATCAACTTCAAGCCCAGCAAGAAGCGCCAGAACACGAGCGTCCCCGTGTCCACGGCCCGCGAGGTGCTGCACATTCTGCAGAACCACTACCCGGAGCGTCTCGGCAAGGCGCTGATTATCAATGGTGTGTGAACAAGCCCCCCCCTCCCTTCCCCCCTTCTCTCAGGATGTCCGTGGGAAGAACATCATCACTGACAAATGGCAGTGCCGTGGATCGTCTGGGGCTTCTTCAAAATCATTACCCCCTTCATCGACCCCGTCACCCGCGACAAGCTCAAGTTCAACGAGGACATGACCCAGTACGTCCCCGCCGAGCAGCTCTGGAGCGAGGACTGGGCTGGCCAGATGGACTTTGCCTACGACCACGACGTGTACTGGCCCGCTCTCAACGAGCTCTGCCGCCAGCGCCGCGAGGCCCGCGCCGCCCGTTGGGTCGCCGCCGGGAGCCTCGTCGGCGAGTCCGAGGACTACCTCGCCGGCGGCACCGACATCAGCGTCACGGGCTTCGCGTACGAGGGGCCTGCTGCCGCTGCGCTCGAAGAGAAGCTGGCCGCGACGACGTTGGAGGAAAAGACGCCCGTCGCAGCGGCGGAACCCCAGGCTGCCGTCATGGCCTAGGTATGATGGCCGGGCGGCGGGCGCTGCTTCATCGCAGTTTCATTTACACACTGGCGAGTTGATTCCCATTCTAAAAGGCAACGGAATATGAGTACTTGCTGCATTTAATTTTATTATTCCGAACCCTCTTTTCTCTTCTTTGCAAAATGTCTACTCCTCAGTGTCTTAATACCCTTCCTTGTCATAGCACAACCCACTACAGGCAAAATCCTCACAAAGCTATTCACGTAAACATCACAGGTGCCACAACTGACTTTCATGTTGGTTTTCCTAAGCTAATCTTACTAGAGTGAGTTGAGATGGTCTAAAACAGATGCCGCCACGAAGCAAGTTTTACTCCTCCGTCACAGGGAGCGGCTTCGCAAGGCCGAGTCTCTCCAACGAGCTGGGGACCGCTCTGGGATCAGCCGCGTTCGCGTCGACAATGAGGGTCTTGGGCGACTTGTCCACCATGAGCCGGATGAGATCCGGGCGCATATAATGGCCTCCCTGTTCCCTTTTTGTTAGCGCACATGCAACAAGCTTATTTTCAACAAAAGCATGGGGGGGGGGGGGGAAAGGGTCTTACAAAATCAGCCAGGCGCTTCGTCAGCAAGTTCTCGTCCAGGTCGACGTCCACAATGACCAGGCCCTCGAAGGTCTTGGGCGGGTCGTCGACGGCGCGGAAGCCGTCGGGGCGGTAGATGCGGGTGAAGCCGTTGCCGATGACGGCGTGCTCGGCGTCGACGACGGCCTCGTCGTCCTGCAGCCGCTTGGGCAGGTTGAGGCGGGCGCCCTCGCGCGTGACGACCTGCGTGGGCGCCAGCGTCCAGGTGCCCGTCTCGTAGGCGTAGGCGGGCGTGACGAGCTCCGACTGCACCTCGGAGATGTTGGTGTACGGGTCGGGGTACTTGAGCGACGAGGCGGGCGGGTACACGGGCCAGGCGGCGACGTGGATCTCCTCGTGCTGCGCGCACGAGAGCGCCTTGAGGAACGGGTTCATCTAAGTGACAAGGGTCAGCTTCGGGGGGCGTCCAACAACCAGGTTCGTCGCTTTGAAGGGGGCGCGTCGCGCACGCACATTCTCCCAGCAGTTGAGGTGGCCGAGCCTGCCAATCTCCGTCTCCACCACGGTGTTGAGCGAGTCGCCGGTGCCCTCGCCAAAGACGAGCTTCTCGACGTGCGTGGGCTTGATCTTGCCGCGGTGGTTGATGACGGCGCCGGTAGGGTCGATGATGATTTGCGCCGTGTACAGCGTGTGTCCGTCCAGCTCTGAGTAGCCCAGCGAGACGTAGATGGCGGCAGCCTTGGCGGCGCTGCGGATGCGCTGCATCTCGACCGAGTCGGGCTTCAGGCTGTTCTTGTGGTAGTCCTTGAGAAGGGGCAGGGAATCCTGGTAGTTGACGCGCCACTGGAAGTAGGGGTATCTAGAAATCTGTCAGCATGCACAACCAAGGCTATTTCGCATTTCCAGTGAGTTGTTACCCGGGAATCCCTAGAGATTTTTGTTAATGGCTGCGAATGATAGGCATCTATCTGTTGGAGGCCACTTACATAGCTCGGGAAAGGCAATCAGCTTGCAGCCCTTTTCGCCGGCCTCACGGATGAGATCGATGGTCTTCTGGACCGATTTTTCGAGGTTGAACCAGCCAGGTTCCGCCTGGACGGCAGCTGCCTTGTACTGTCGGATGGGTGCAGACATGTCTGTTGATTGCGATGGAGGATAGAGATTGATTGGTGTAGAGAGAAGTGGTTTGGATGGATTGTGAGATGGAAATGGCGATGAGAGTCTTGACTGCCTTTTTATATATTCATGACCAGATACTGTCGAATTTGATGATGATTGTCTGTCTTGTTCGCAAGGCACTCACTCCCTCCGCTGCCCGCTGCCCGCTGCAGGCTTCATCGGTGATTCTCGGCATCACGGCAAGTCGGAGAGGCATTTGTCATGGACTGTCGTAGCGGTGCAGCGCAATCCCGCCGTGTTTCCCCCGGGCTCTTGATCACACCCGTGGCCCACACGGAACTCGGTCTGGCCATGTATAACATCACGCCACGAGTTTCTGCATGCTAACAAGAGCGGCCCGTGGTCAATGGCGTTTCTATAGTGGTGGATACTATTCTTAGGTTTCATCGACGACCCCGCTTACCGTCACATCCCAGCTGCTGGTAACCGGGCATCCGTGATCAGGCGGGTTTCTCGTGAATGATACAAGCAGGCTAATATGTGGGCGATTTACACGCTCCTAGCCGTTTATGGCCAGAGGTCGCATTCACCATCCACGGACATCCCTACCTACCTATACCTGCCGCCGTTCTCCGTCCCGCCCAGCCCTCCGCCTCCTGGAAGACCCATTTTCGAGGTCTGTGGAGGGAACGAAGGCTGTTTGTTAGTTAGTTAATCAATCATCAGGAACCTCAATTTGACTGTTATTATCCTTGTTTTATCGTAATTCGAATACGCCCTTATTCCAATAAATACCAACGGAATCTGAGCATAAAAGTTGTTCGTACATCCACGCAGCTGTTTTTTAAGCAGATGCACAGTTACAATAAGCTACATTCTAGCGATATGTGGAGGGACCTAAAGTTCCCGGCGACGAGACGCCATGACGAAACTACATAGCGGATGCTGTGGCTTGCGGGCAGGAAGCGTATGCAGCGTATACAGAACGAATGGTGAGACTGACTTGAGTAGCGGCATGGAGAGGTGGTCGTCAATAGTGCCGCTACAGGCTATTATAGATAGAAAAGAAATCAAATCAAAATCAAATGAAATTAAGCGCAGACAACACTGCAAACCAGAAAATGATATAATAGTGCGTGTAGATTATGTAGAGCCAACCTAGACTAAGTCACATACTGACAGTACGTCGCACCGAAAGCGATGCTACTGTGCTGGCATTGTGGCGTATCCAGGCACGGCATCCTGGGTAGCTAGCCCTCATCAGAGCACAAATTTCGTTGTAAGATAATTTATATACGTAGAAGCCGAGAATCTAGACCTGGACAGTGCCAGAGTTGACCTGGCCATCCTTGGTCACGAAGCCAAGACCACCAGTCATGAGCTTGACCTCAGTGATGGGAGTACCAGGCTCAACCGAAGCAGCGCAGATGGGAACGCAGGCGGCGACGCAAGGCGCGTCTCCGTGAGTCATGCAGAAGAGCGTGCACGCGGCAAGACACTCGGGGAAAGCAATGGTCTGCGGTACAGGTTAGAAGGGGTGCGATGGAGGGAATGGAGGAACCTACGCGGTCCTGAAGAGCAGCCACATCGGCGGGCATGGCAGCCGCAGCTGAGATGGTGGAAGCGAGAGCAACAATAGAGAAGCGCATGTTGGCGAGAGGAGATGGGAGTGAAGAAAGTTTGTCAACAGATCAAGTGCAGCGATGGTTGCCAGCATTGACTAGCAGCGATGGCGGGCGTATTTATATACATCGATATTGCGTATGCCAATACCATCATCGGAACTACGACAAGGCTCTCGACTTGTCGGCATTTGTTTATTTTGCAGTTCGGTCACTCACGATGACGTCGGGATAGCCACATCGCTCCGTATACCTCATCAGGAAATAGCCGATTGCTTACTGTGCCTAGACCGTCTATTGAAGCAAGGCCCGGCGTGAAGTCTCACGATATGAAACATGTTGTTCAGCTCGCAGTGGTCCAAGTCAGGCTTTGACCCGGAGAAGGAAGCGGCTCCCAGCCTGACGGACACTCTGCCTCAGTTTCTTACTCATATCCTGGCTGCAGCACAGGTACTACAATATGCATGCGGCGGCTGCTCAGAACAGCTGAGATGCCGAACAACATAAAATTTACGCGAGGCTGATGCAACCCTTTGTGGCTCCAGCAACTACCCACAAACACAGCCTGATGGAGTAGCTGAAACGGTGGATGTCATCGTGCGACGGGCCGGCATGCATTCCCGTATGAATGAGTTTGCTATACACTGTTTGGAAGTAATTATAAGGAAAAGATCCCTTTGAGGTATTTTGATGTTGACTTGGGTAACTTCCAGATCTGGCACGCCAACAAGCTCAAAGATGCCGGCTATATGTTTCACTCTGCTCAGTGCTTTTTTGTGTTTAGCCAAGACAAACGCCAAAGCTCCCCTCAAAAAGAGATTTGCTTCACCAGAATGGCGCGAAGAGGCTGCCATCGTTGGCTCAACGTCACCTATGCGCCTGCATCTGGCCTTGTCGCCGCAGCGCCGCTGGGAAGACGCCGAAGTAGACCTCATGCGTGTATCTGATCCACAGTCTTTGGACTTTGGCAATTTCTGGACGTCTACAGAAGTTGTTGCCAAATTCGCTCCCGCGGCAGAGGTAATTCGGGAGACGCTGACCTGGCTGGGTGAGAGTGGCATTCGGCCCCAGGGCACGCGCCTCTCCAACGATAGGAGCTGGATTCAGATTGATACGACAGCAAAGCAGGCAGAGCGCCTTTTGGGCACCAAGGTCAAGATGTACTCGCATGCGTCTGTTAGCAGAGCAGAGCCTAGATTCCACGAGTACAACATCCCTGAGCATCTGGATGCGTACATTGACTTTGTCATGCCTCTTGCTCAAGAGACGACCTTGGCTGCATCTCGTCTGCCAGCAAACAAGCAGATTGTTGCAGCAAAAGCCAAGCCTATAATTCCGCTAGCAATGCCTTCTTCGAAGGAAGCCTCAAGCTATCCGTTTACCCTCGCCAACTGCCACAAGTACACCACTCCCGACTGCCTACGAGCTCTCTACGGAATCCCATCCAACATCACGAGCCATCCCAAAAGCTCCATCGGCGTGCTCGAAGTTTCTTGGGTATCCTGGCTGCCGGCCGACCTCGACGCCTTTGCCGACGCCATGAATCTTGCCACAAAAGGTAGACGTCCAATCATCGTCCCCATAAACGGTGGCTACTGGCAAAATACTACCCAAATACCGTTCCTCAACATGGAAGCCGATTTAGATTTTGAATACGTAATGGCCTTGACCCATCCCACGCCCGTGATGAACTACCAGCTAGGAGACATGTTTGTTCCTGGCACGCTCAACAACCTCCTCGCCGCCTTTGATCGGTTCTATTGCGGCGCTTTGAACAGCACCATTGACGGCACGTATCCGAGCGGGCAGCCAGGCGGGTACAACCAGACCACCGACTGCGGCACCATCGTCAACCCGACAAAGGTCTTGTCCATCTCCTATGCGTGGGACGAGGCAAGCTACCCCAACGAGTACCTGCGGCGGCAGTGCCTCGAGTTCCTCAAGCTGGGACTGCAGGGCGTCACTGTCGTCGTGTCCTCGGCGGACTGCGGTCCTGCTGGCCAGTCTTGCCAGTGCACGGATGCTCCCAACAATACCACGCGCTTCCGCCCGACAACGCCAGCGAGCTGTCCCTACGTCACCGTCGTGGGCGGCACACAGTTGCCGCCCAACGCATCCGTGTTGGACCAAGAGGTGGCCTTTTATCACACGGCTCCGTCTGGAAAAATTAGCTCGTCGGGCGGCGGCTTTAGCGACGTCTTCGGCGCTCCGAGCTGGCAGGTTCCTCACACGCAGGGCTACATCAGCCAGCAAGACCATGGTCTAGGTCATCTACATGGACGCTTCAACCCACACGGTCGGGGTATTCCAGATGTGGCCGCCAGCGCTGCAAACTATGTCGTGGTTGTCAACGGACAGCTGCAGACGGTGCTGGGGACATCGGCCTCGGCGCCGACGTTTGCTAGCCTGGTGAGCAAGCTGAACGATGCGCGGTTGATCATGGGCAAGGGGCCAGTAGGATTTATGAATCCTGTCTTGTACAAGAGAAGCGAAGCGCTCAATGACATTGTCAAAGGGCACAACTACGGCTGCGGAGGAGATGGATTTCCCGCGGACAAGGGGTGGGATCCGGTCACGGGCCTGGGCACGCCAAGCTACCAGAGGCTGTGGGATGTCTACAAAACGTTGCCTTGAATTCAATAGACGGAAGAAATTTTATTTGTTTGGAGCAAAGTACTGCTCAAACTCTTTGCTGAGATCTGGGTGATCCTGTAGCAGTGAAACAACCTTGGTCCTCAGCGCCGCAAGATGCTTGTCCTTGCTTGCGTCTGGCGACGCGAGTGCTTTTTGATATTCTTGGAACGAGGCCAGGAAGCTCTGGTAAGTTTCAGGCTGGCTTTCCAGGCGTTTCTACTTGCTGTTAGCAGACTGGTCGTTGGTGGGGGGTTAGGGGAGCTGACGTACCTGGACATCCAAAACGAAAGAAAGAGGGCCGTTGAGGGCGGCAGGATCAAAACCTGGCCCTGGAGTCTCCTCTGCGAGCTGCTTTTCCATGGTGAGTAGTGTTGCAGGTCAAGAGCCCAAGCAAGGGTGGCAGCTAGTTATTTTAACAGGCACCGGAATAATAATCCTCCGGAATGGCAATCCTCTAGAATACCAATCCTCTAGAATAACAATCGTCTAGAATAACAATTCTCTAGAGCTCTCTAATACTCCTCACCACCTATATCCCTAGTTTATAAAGTATATAATTAACGCTATTACTAGAGAGTAGGGGGTAAGACTAGGTAGTAAATAATAAATACTATTATTAGATAAGAGAGATAAGATTAAGTAATAAAGTATATTAATAAATTATAATAAAAAATGTTTAACTATAAAAGTAAATAAATAATAAGTTATATAATTATATAAAAGTAATTAATATGTTATTTGTTAATTAGTATAATTAGTTTTAAAGATAATTGGTAAATTTATTTCTAGTTAAAATATTTGAACAGGATTAAGTAGTAAATAAAGAAAATAATTATTAAGTTATAATCTTAGTGTCACATATTTGCTGGCAGACTACAAAGTACGGTACCCGGCGTACTCCGTAGGTGGTGGTAGCTGAAAAGCAGTCAGTATACGAAGCAACTGCAGGTCAGCTACCAGTAGCGACAAGGAGTCCGGGTACGTCTGTGTCCGAGATTTCGGCGGGCAGCCGTATTGGTCGGGAATGTCAGCTTGGCCTTGTCCATCTCGGAGAAGGCTCGTTCGTCTGATCTCCGATGAGCCACGTATGCCAGTGCACGGTATCCTGCAGGATGCGTCTGGACTGGTCCATGACGCCGTGGCTAGCCATGATGACAGCTGGGTCGGCCCGCGGACAGGATCTGTGGCCTGTCTCGTCTTGGGAATGTGTGAATGATCTTCGGGTCGCACGAAATTTTTGATGCAATTGCTACCACTTAAGGGTTTGTACGAGAATGAAGATGCATTGTATCCGTATCGGGCTATGCCCGTGGTGTGTGTGGGCCGCACACAGACAAACACCACAATAGCTATGGAGTATTGTCATGAATAACATAGCAAGATACAGTGTCACTATACCTGAATAACATAGCAAGATACAGTGTCACTATACCTGAATAACATAGCAAGATACAGTGTCCCTATGCCTGGCTCTTCCAGCTGCACGCTAGTTATGACACGTCTTATACAGACTTGAGGAATGTGTCAGCGGCCTTCATCGACCACCCATGCGCATATCTGAGCGCAGAGTCCAGCACCGGCTGTACATGCGCCTCATCCGGCGCAATCGTCAGCACCAACGCCTTTTCGGCCACCATCGCCACCTTTTCGTCCGCATCCAGCACCACCATGTCCGCCCTCAGCAGCTCGCCTCCGAACCTGACGCACGAGTCAAATAGCGTCTCGCCTGTCCCAGTGGTCACCAGCATTCTCTTGGCCACGGCCTCCGTCGCCGCCGCTGCCTGCGGAAAGGCCGTCCTCCACACTTGAGCAGCATCGTCCGCTTCTATGGGCGACGCCCAGACTTCGGTCAGAGATGGCTCAAACAGCTCGGTAAACAGATCCATCTGCTGGGCGGAGAGGTAGTCGCTCTCGCGGTTGGCGGTAAACGAGGCATCGGTCGTCTTCATCGTCAGCCATGGGGAGAAGAGGGCCACGGCGCGGAGCTGCTTCCCCTTGGACGGGCCCAGCTCCGTCAATGGCGGCGCGTACGGGCAGGGATGTACCACGTGCGCGAGAAGGCTGGCAATCAAATGACCGCCGGC
This sequence comes from Cordyceps militaris CM01, assembly GCF_000225605.1. Lineage (NCBI taxonomy): Eukaryota > Fungi > Ascomycota > Sordariomycetes > Hypocreales > Cordycipitaceae > Cordyceps > Cordyceps militaris. Next base: position 1,964,548 of record NW_006271974.1, on the reverse strand, counting down.
GCTGTCGCCCGCTATAATCAAATTGTCCGGCGTTAGGCTCGCAAGCTCAGTACCGGGGAGGGGGTGGTGCAGGAGGTGCTTCACCGCGGCCACCATCTGTATGAGCTGGGCAGGATAGCAGTGCTCCGAGCTGAGGGCGTACTCGATGAAGACGACACGCCTCGCGCTGCACGATGCGGCGCAGCGCAGCGCAAAGGGCATGTGGCCGGGTGCCTGCAAGGGGTTGAGGTAGCCCCCTCCATGGGCGTAGAGCAGCGTCGGGCCGTCCTCGGGCGCATTGGCGGGCGTGACAATGTGCAGCGTCGGCGGCGGCGGCGGCACGTGCGGGACGGTGGTGGTGTCTGCGGACGCAGCCGCATGCTCCGGCAATGCTACGGCGGCGGCGGCATAGGGAAGCCCGCGGTCGCTGCAGTAGGCGCGGACAGCCTCGCCGGTGAGTCGCTGGTGGGCGTGGGCAAAGGTGTGGCGGGGGTTGAGCGTGCGGCGCAGGGCCTGCAGCAGCGAAATGGACAGCTTCTGGCGCCAGTGCAGAGAGGAAGAGTCGATGCTACGGGATGCAAACGCCAACAGGGCACGGGCGACTATGAGCGAACGGAGGAGAGAAGTTAGTCAACGGCGCAGACTGTAAAACGGAGACGCAGTCGTACCTGTGAGGGGGACGAGCCATAGTAGTGAAACTTTGTCAAAGGGGCCCATTGGCCCAGGCACGAGTTGTTTTGATGACATGATTTCGGAGATGTGTTTTATCGTGTTGTTTGTTACGAGTTTGCGGTTCTGCTTGGAACTTGGCACGGATGAGATGAATTAGCGCGTCAGGATGCCGAGGCTAGTGGGTACATCGCCTTTGTACGCTATAAGACGATAGTTGTTGTTGTGGTCTACGGCGCTTAACGCTAACATATGTTATGATGGGAGAGTAATTTCTTGGAAATCTACTGTTTTTTAGGAAGATGTGAAAAAGAAGAAAGAAAAAAAAAGAAGGGCGACCACACCGACGAGTACTATCACTATCGTGGCTCAGAGGGCTCTCGGTTGCCTGGAGCTGAAAGAAGAGTAATGCCCAACTACACACTACAAGTGCGAGTAATAACCAAGCCGGGTCGGATGCATCGGACTGGAACCCAGCGTAAGTATAGATTCACATGATGGACGCCACCAGGGCTAAGAGGAGGCCGCCCGTCTGGCTGAGGAGGTACAGATGCCCGTTAATAACGTTAATAGGTACTGTGCTGTAGGGTAGGCACGTCGGGGCAAGCATACCCTCGCTGGTTCAGACGTGAGGAACTACATCAAGATGTCGACTTGAACCACTTCTGCTCGGCCGAATGACGACGCCTTTTACATAATATGTACGCTTGTTTAGGCAACCGTGCTATTCGAGCCGGCCTCATGACCCAAAGCCACGTCCCGCTAGACTATTCCCGTGCGCTCTCCGAGGCCGAGTGATAATCTAATCAATCTAAATCGCCGAGGAGATGACTGATGATCGACGGTGCGGGATACCGATGACTGTACCTCCGAGCCGACGCCGACTGGGATAAAATATAAAAGAGGCAAAGATGCACCCGAGAATCCATGTAATGATGTACATATAATTAGGTATATGCCTCTTACTTATAATCTCCCACTATCCACCTCCATCATGCCCCCCGCAACGCCCCTCTCCACCAAGATCGCCCACATCACGGCGATTGAAGCCGGCGCCGAAAAGGCCTTTATCAAGGCCGACACGCATCTCGAGCAGGCGCTCGCCAACACGGCGCGGCACGGCCTGCCGGCGATCCAGGTGTCGGCGCTGCAGGGCCAGCTGCTCGGGCTGCAAGCGCGCTTCGTCAACGCGCAGACGGTGCTCGAGGTCGGCGCCCTCGGCGGGTACTCGACCATCTGCCTGGCCAAGACGGGGGCGCGCGTGACGAGCATCGAGATTGACGCCAAACATCGCGACGTGGCGCTGGAGAACCTGCGTGCCGCGGGCGTCGCGGAGCCGGACATGATCCTGGGCGACGCGCACGAGGTGCTGCCGGCGCTGGTGCGCGAGGGCCGCGTGTTTGACATGGTGTTTATCGACGCCGACTGGGGCACGCAGGCCGAGTACTTTGACTGGGCCGTGAAGCTGACGCGCAGGAACGGCTGCATCTTTATCGACAATGTCGTGCAGGAGATTATTACCTGCCATGGGGGCAGTGTGGGCGAGGGCACGCTGATTGAGAGGATCGGCAAGGCGCAGAATGTGACGGCGACGCTGGTGCCAAAGATATCGGGGACGGAGGGCGTGGTGGATAATGCTTCTATTGATGGGTTTGTGATTGCGACTGTGAATTAGTTTTGTCGAGTTGCGATTGATTCCATGTGCGAGGTATTCCGAGTTGCGGACGTTAGCCAGGTCACTAATAAACTTGCACTATTTGCGAACATCTCTACAGAGGGGCTACCTTGTCGCTCGCTGTACGCCGCACTGGGCATGAGGTGCGGCTACAAGCTAAAATTAGAAGCTGATCAATGTGAAGAAATTATGTCCAACTTTGTCTCCGAATACAACGATTAGAACGTGGTCATGAGGTATGTCTAATATGGGCATCTTCACGGTCATAAGCTGCTGATGGTTTGGCGGGTATGGTATGAGCCCAGTTGAAAGCGAGTTTCGCATGGCTAAGCGCCGCTGAAAGTACGAGTACCACTTGCTGAATCCGCACCTAGCGGTTCAGTCGCTAAAAGCCGCCTCGGAATCTTGCGCTCCTGACCAATAATTAATACCCGTCTGCCCAGAATAAAAAGCAACACCATCCAGGTACACATCCGCCACGCCGCCATCGATCGGCTCGGCCCGGCGATCCTGCGAAAGCTGGCGCAAGCCTCTGTTTCCACTTCCGTGCTATGGCGTGAAAGGACTGCTAAAAATGGGTATAGAACATGACGACTTATTGGCACACCTACCATATAAAAATCAATTATTTTTACTTCCGCCGAGAGCCCAGGGACTGGCGCGCGTGGCATCGCGACCAGCGGTGTTCTGACGTCCCGCTCTTGTAGGTACTTGCCTGCTGCCACTTTAGACCAACTGCAGCAACCAGGGTCCGCAACATGAATTCAAGAAAATGAAGTCGCTGGTAATTACAAAAAAAATCCACCAACATTATTCGCTACACTTGGCTTACTTCTTTGCGTCTTGCTTCTGCAAAAGGCATCACGACTTATCACGGTATGTGCCTCGCCGTCATGGTCGTCGCAGTACCGGCTACGGCACTATCCAGGACCGAGTTGGAGATACGGCAATGGGGGCGCAGCACACATGTTTCTACAAGCAAGCTGGCCCTTTCAGCTGGGGGCATGGGCGAGAAGATCGCAATAACAGCCTTGGCAGTCGAGGCTTGTTCGGGCCCTAGTCCTAGAAGCATACCCTGCTCTCTCTTGTATATTTTGTTGGAAACAGGAAAAACAGACACAATGACATATGAGGCCTCCGTGCGTAAATTACCCATGCACACTATGGGTTGAAACGTACGCCAATCTACATTCCATGTTGCGAACAGGCTCGCTCTCTAAGTAGTCCAACCACTGGTTTATAACTCTGGTTAGCCGACATGTGGGTAAAGCCCAAATGTGCGCAGAATCCAAGTTGCAAACCCGCGCGTCCCCCAATGTACCTGCTTAATAATTGCATAAAAACCTCTTTCAAAAAGGCTCAGCTATGCCGAAGGAACGCGAGCCGATGGCTGAGAAACACGGGAAATTTAAAGGCGAATAAAAGCAGCCAATGACGCCACCCCCGCCGATAACGCCTTGGCAGACCAGCCAAGAGCGCACCACCAAGTAAAGAAAATATAAGCTTCTTTTCGCAACTGCCTAACACGGCAGGTCCTTTGGCGACGCCGGTGCAAAGTGCCCAACGTGATGTCCTGTGCTTGCGTCTTGCTTGCTTGGCAGGTCCAGACCGTCCATCTTGTATCTTGGCAGCTACCACGGGTAAACTTGTTTTAAAAAGCCCCAGTGACGAACTCTTTTCTTTCCTTCTTCCTCAATCACTTTTTTTCTACATTGATAAAAGCCCCATCATACACTGACGCCATGAAGTTTTCAACAGCGGCGGCTTTGGGCGCCTTGGTGTTCGGCCTGTCGCATGCCACTGATCCCATCACGCCCGACAAGGCTGTCAAGGACATCCGAGTTCGAGAGTAAGCGGCCCCCCCCCCCCCCCCCCTGATCAACGGCCGGAATGGCTCGTCTGGACTCGTCATTAACACGAGCCAAAATAGATTGGAAAACGTGCTGTGGCACTTGCAAAAGATTGCCCGCGACAACGGCGGGAACCGCGCCCACGGCCTGCCCGGCTTCAAGGCGTCCCGGGACTTTGTCCTCGAGCGCGTGCAGAAGCGATTTGGCGCACGCCTCGACACGTACGTGCAAGAGTTCAACCACACCTTTTCGCAGGTCCGCAAGATTGAGCTCACGGGGCCGTCGGGCGAGGCGGTCGAAGTCATCGCCCTGCAGTATGTGTCGTCGACGCCGCTGCCCGACGGCGTGACGGCGCCGCTCCTCGACACGCCCGTCGACGACACGCGCGGCTCCATGTGCTTCGCCGACCAGTGGGAGGGCATCGACGCCGCCGGCAAGATCGTGTTGCTTAAGCGAGGCACGTGCGCCATCTCGGACAAGCTCAAGCTCGCTAAGCAGCACGGCGCGCTCGCCGCCGTGCTCTACCACAACGCCGCCGGCACCCCGGCCGGCGCGACCCTCGGCGCCGCCAACGTCGGCCTCGTCGTGCCCGTCGGCCTCGTGACCCGCGACGTCGGCGAGGGGTGGAGTAAGAGGCTGGCAGCAGGGGAGAAGCTGAGCGTGAAGCTGCTGGTGGATGCCATTTTCGAGCCGCGGCCGGGCTGGAATATCATCTCGGAGACGAAGCTCGGAGACCCGAACAATGTCGTCATGCTCGGCGCGCATCTGGACAGCGTGCAGCCCGGACCCGGCATCAACGACGATGGCAGTGGCACGGCTGCGTTGCTGGAAATCGCCACGTCGTTCCAAAAGTACACTGGTTTCAAGAACAAGATTCGCTTCGCCTGGTGGGGCGCTGAGGAGTAAGTTTCATTAAATCTGCAAATCTAAAGATGTGTTGCTGATACTTCCATGTACGTAGGCTTGGACTGATTGGCTCGCTGTACTACACCACGCACCTGTCCGACGCGGAAAAGGACAAGATCAAGTTCTACTTCAACTACGACATGATTGCCAGCCCCCAGCCCAAGTTTGTCGTCTACGCCGACAACGAAGCCCACGAATACGGCGCCATTCCCCTCTTTGAGTACTTAAAAGCCGCCGGTGTCGCTCCTGAATACGCGTACGTTGTCCTTTTACCCTCTTGTAACACTCCAGCTAATCCTTGTTGGCTAGTAAATTCGGCTCCTCCTCCGATTACGTCGGCTTTCTCAACGCCGGCATCCCCAGTAGCGGCCTCTTTACCGGCGCCGGCGCTCCCTTTGACGAATGCTACCACCAGCTCTGCGACAACCTCAACAACATCAACTGGGACGCATATGAGAAGAATGCCAAGGCCGCGGCGTATGTGGCGGCCGAGTTTGCGCTGAATCTGGACGGCGTGCCGTCACGTAACAAGACGAGCTCGAATCCGCAGTCGGCGCGCGGTGTGCAGAACAGTTTCCGCGACTGGTCGAGTGGCATTCAAGTCGAGGAGACGCACGCGAGCTGTGGCGGTGAGCTCACCTCCGTCTAGGTATACAGTAGATGCACCTATCTAGAGGAAGACTATGAGCACGCTGTCGCTGAAGTTGTTGGACGCCTCAGACGAAACCAGTCTTCGGCAGACAGCTGCCTTCAGTAGAGACTCTATTGTGCAGGGTCCCCGTTTAGTCCCTAGTGATGCACTAGTACTAGTAGCTAGTACGAAGTATTGAATATTCGGAATGGGCCAAGGACTTTATCTGGCAGGTGCGATGTTTTGATCGTAAAACAATTAGCCCATTAGAAAGGCCACTGTTAAGTAATGGGTATCCAGGGCTCTATCCTCTGCAGCAGGCTTCTGATTGAAAAGGGCTTCAAGACAATGCCATCCATGCCCGCCTCCTTTGCCGCCTCGATGTGGGTATTGCGCACATTCGCCGTGACTGCAACGACGGGTACGTGGCTTGCTATTTTGCGACAGCGCTCCATGGCACGAATTTCGCGCACGCACGTGAGGCCGTCCATGTTGGGCATTTCAAGGTCCATCAGGATCAGCGACAGACTAGCTCCACTGGGGACACAAAAGTGCGTCTTGTTCAAAAAGTCCAGCGCCTCCATGCCGTCATTCGCAGCGGAGACGTGGCAGCCAAGCTTTCTCAACTGCTTCACGAGCACTCTTTGGTTAATCAGGTTGTCCTCCACGACAAGGATATGGGTATTGACGAGCGCCTCGTTGGGCGGCGTGGGAGTGCGTGGCTCCGTTGCGGCCTTTGTTCGACGCGGCGACGGTGGCAAACGTCTCGAACCCGCAGCAACACTTGACGAATGAATATCCATGTGGCCAAGCGCCTCCGTTATTCGAGCCGGCGTGGAGACATCGCTCGTTCTTGCCTGCACATAGAACAAGAACATGGTTCCGTGCCCTGCTGTAGACGCCACGCCAATGCGGCCCCCGTGAAGCTCCGTCAACTTCTTGGAAATGAAGAGCCCCAAGCCACTGCCGCCATATTTCGCATGCGTGCGCGGTGACGCCTGCTTGAACTTTTGGAAGAGCGCCGTCTGCTCGCGCGGCGCGAGCCCGCAGCCCGTGTCGTTGACTTTGAAGCAGACGTAGACGGGCCGGCCACGCCCCCACTCGCTGGCGTTGTCGGTTGTCCGGCTTTCAATGTCCGAGGGTGCAAAGTGGAACTCTGGCACGTCCGTCTCCTCGGGCGGGCTGGATTGTATACACGTGCTCACGGTGATGACGCGGTTCGTGCACGACACGGTGAACTTGATGGCGTTGGAGATGAGGTTCACCAGAATCTGCAAGACGCGGCTGGGGTCAAGAACGACAGAGGTGGCGGCATCCTGGTCCTCCTGGCCCGGGACACGGTCAATGATGAGGCGAACGTCTTTTGCCAGAGCTTCCGACTCAAACATTTTGACCGCGCGCCGCAGTATCGTTTCCGGTTGGGTCACGGAAGGTGTTATTTGTAGAAGGTTGGAGTGCAGCTTGGAAATGGTGAGAACGTCGTCGACAATGGACTTTTGGTGATGCACACAGAGCGAGATTGTCGCTGCCGCCTCGTGGCAGGCTGCCAATGTTTCCTTGGTTGGGTAGGTGCTGTCTGCGTCTGCCAAGGAAGACGAAATGTCATCGGCGCATTGCAGAATAGCGCTCAACGGATTGCGTATCTCGTGCGAGGTGATGTCGATGAATTCATTCTGCTGCCTTCTCATCTCCTCGGCTTCTTCGAGTTGGCGCGCTTGCAGATTTTGCGCCCACTTAAGATGCGAAATATCTGTAATGGATCCCATGACGGACTTGAGCGAGCCATCTAATTGTGTCTCGACGTGCGCTGTGAAGAGAACCCAATGCTCAAAAATTTCTTGCGCTTGGCTTTGACTAGGAGGGCGACTCTTGAGTAGCAGCTCACCCGACCAAGATGTCCTCTTGTCGCGCATTTGTGCCCAAGCCAGGCTTATCGACTCCTGGCTCGTACTAGCCACGCAGTCCGTCCAGGACATGGGCAGCCGACATTCCTTGTCCAAGCCCGTCATCTCAAAGAACTGCTCATTCGCCTCGAGCAAGACCCCCTCTGGGCTGATGAAGAACATGCCCAGCGGCGAGAATTCCGCCATCTGGCGCATGCGATTCGCCTGCAAGCGCAGCTCCTCCTCCAGCAGCTGATGCTTCTTGGCCGCCAGCGCGGCTGCTTCCCGGCTGCGGCGCACCTCGGACTCGTAGAGAATAATCGAGGCCAGCGACGTGGCAAGCTGTCGGTTGAGCATGCGCAGAAAGGCCTCGTACTCGTCGTCGTAGATGCGGCGCGGCGCCACCCCGAGCACCAGCACGGCGAGGACCCGGTCTTCGTTGGTGGGACGCACAGGAAATACAATGGCCTGGTGGCACGGGTCGCCGAAGCCGCGCCACTGGAAATCGGCAATCAGGGGTTCTGGTAGAGAGCCATCGCGCGTGTGGAGAAGCGTCGGCCCGCGGTTGCGTATGGCTTCGCGAAAGGATGGGATAAAGCCCTCTCCGCGGCTACCGTTGAGGTCGAGCTGTGGAGGCGTGGCAATGTGTCCTTCCGGTATGCCAAGGGACCCTTGGAAACGACACGTAGTAGCGGCAGCACTGTGGGTTGATGATTCTGCATCTGGTATTTGGTTCGCGTCATCCATGGAGTATAAAAACGCGAATGGGATATCGTAGTGATAATCCTCAAAACACGCAATGACGCAGGGCCAAAAGTCTTTCACTGTCTTGGCCTGCGCTGTGCTCTCTCCTAGCTGCGTGACGATTTGCATGCGTCGCTTTGCCACGACCTCTTGCGTCGTTTCAAACGGCGCATTATAGAACCCCAAGATGCGGTCCGTACCGCCGTACAGTGGGGTAAACGACCAGTTGAAGAATGTCTCCTCAATGATGCCTTTTCTGTCAATGGGTATATAGTCGTAGTCTTTGCGCACGCTCGTCCCGGTGCGGCCGCACTCGGCAAATATGGGGCCGGCATAATCCCACAACTCGGCAAAGGGCCCGGAAAAGCCCGTACCCATGAGCGACGGGTGCTTCTTGCCGGCGACTTCCACCGCATAGGCCTCGTTATAGAGCATGGTGAGCTCGCTACCCCAGAAGAGCGCGGCGGGATGGGGGTTGGACATGCACAGGTTGGCGGCCTGGCGGAACTCGCGCGACCAGCTCTCCATGGGGCCGAGGGGTGTCTGAGCCCAGTGGACGCTGCGCGCGTGCTGGATATGGCTGGACAGGAGGCCTTTGGGGTGTGCCACGGTCCAGTCCGCAACGGCCATCTCGGGGGAGGAGAGCGAGATGCAAGGCGCGTAGGAAGACAGAGAGGATCCGTTGGGGGCAGAATCAATGGTATAGCGTCTGTGTGAGGCGGTAGTAGACTCAGAGAAGACGGACTGAGAACATACCGAGTCCTCAGTAGTGTGGGTAGCCACCGTTCCATCGTCCATGTCGGGTGCTGCCTTGCCTGCATGTTCCGTGGGCATCAACGCCTGCAAGTCTGGCCCTTGCCACGCCTGGTTGCCGCTGATGAGTCGCCATCGCCGTCGGATGGTAGAGCCTGTCCACAAAACACCGTTGTAGAAGAAGCCGACGGGATAGATGTCTTTGGACCCATCATGCTGCGTGGCGCTTTCGGCCCAAGCCTTGAACTGCGCAAATGTCGTCGCCTTGTTGTGCTGGTTGTCGGATGCACGCGTCGCGGCACTCGGCGCAAACAGAGACTCGCAAAGGCGCTCGTGAAATTGTAGAGCTTCGTTGGAAAACACCGGGTTGATAGTGTGCTCCAACGCGAGGTCTCTGGGGGCCGCCAAGTCAAGGTTGGGGTCGAGATCGAGAACAAATGTCGGGCGGGAATCTGCGTCGAGAATCTCCAAGAGCGCGAGGGCATGAAGCTCGCTGGGAGGCTCGGCGCGCGGTGTGAAAAGCCGCGGTGTCATGGGGAGTTGTCGCCGCGGCGGAGTGTTGCGATGCGAGCTTGTGTGCAAACGAAGTCATACATGACGGAGAGTCGATACAAGTGGCGTACGGGAAGAACGGGCTTGTACAGTCCCCATCAACGTTGAATGGCCGCATTGGACAATTTGTGCATGAACCAGAGGTAGTTAGCCTGTTCGGCTTCCTGGATGCCGTTGCTAACTTTATGTTGTGCGTGTTGCAAATCGCTTGAGCCGCTGTTCATCGGGAGGCCCACTGAAGGGGGGGCTACTGTAACCCGGCCTGAATCGCCCCATCAACTATTGAAGCTTCGTATGGCGAGACTCGATTAGAAAGGTGGCGTTTGTGGCGACTGGATTCTGGAAGCTAGTTCATTGGGTATTCCATTCATGTCTCATACAAAGTATTTGTATTCTACGGAGTATCAGTCATGATTTTATTCAGATAAAGTGGGATCACACTCGGCAACGTAGATACATAGGTGATAGCTGCTCAACTAGGGGGACTCCCAATAGGAATATTACAAGCCTTTGTTATTTATTTCATTCGCCACAACGTTTGTCAAGACAAGCACGAGATACATTTTTATTCAAATTCTATCATCTTGAAACACTCTAGCCCGCCGACCTGCGCATCCGAGTCCTTTTTGACACGGCCAAGCCGTTATAGGGTATCCTGCTCTCTGGGCGATGCATTTGATCATGACGAGCCTCGAATAAGGTCCTGAACGAGGCATTGCCCTGACCCAATGGAAAAGTTCGGCTGGCTCTAACCAGAATGCAGCAACGTTGACCATGATGGAATTCCAAAGTGGCTACACTGGGAACGGTCTAGAACATAGGGAATCTCGATGGACCGCGGCCTATTTTGCAGCAAGTACGGAGTACCTAGCTGTTCACTAGCGCGCTTTGCACTGGATAGCGCGGAGTTATTCGTCCGGCCCCTGTCCCTGTTACCAACGGACTATTACTTGGGTTAGTTACCCGAGCAGATCCAGTATCCAGTTATTTAGTATGCTGTAACACTGTAACAACCGTACCTATGTAGGTAAGAGGTAGGACGGGGATGGATGGCTCGCCAAATTGCCATCTGAGGCTAGTAGTAACAAACGGCGCGCAACGGGTAGCTAGTGTGTCACAACGTTGTACGGGTACAGAAGTTCGATTTCCTTCCCCTCTCCGTCTTTATTTTTCCCGTCCACTTGGCCTGCTTGCAATCTCTGCCATGGGATTCTGAGACCCGACTTTCCCTCATTAGCAAACCTGTCTTTCAGGACAGCGGGCCACAAAGTTCAAGCACCATTAACCACCTCTATTCGCATCACGAGCTCCGTCGTCCGAACTACTAGTACGGATACAGGGAGCAGAGACAAAAGGTCATGTGCTGCCCACGGGCCTATCGGTAGACCTTCTCAGACACACCAGCAGGATGAGAGTGCCCATCTGGGTGCAGCTCGCGCTGCTCGTAAGCGCCGTCGCGTTTGTTGCCCTCACCGTTGTCGCTGTGCCGACATGGATCTACGTCCAAAGCTTCGTTATCAACGTCGAAACGGACAGCCTCGCCCTCGCCGCCTCCCTCTATGCCACCAAGATTGACTCGCAGCTGCAGCTCCTCAGTACCATCAGCCGCACTGTCTCGACCCGCATCCTCATCCAGCAGTCCCTCGTCAACTACTACAATGGCAACGCGACAACTACGGACCCGTTTGAGCCGACCGTCACGGACCTGCAGAGCGCACTCGCGACGAGTAGCTTTACTGGCTTGCTGCAGGCCCGCATCTACTCGCGCAACCAGACCGGCGAGAATGCCACTGGCCTCATCAGCGTCACGGGGTCTGGTGTCGGGTCGCAGACGCAAAACATCCTGCTGCCCTATCTCACGCCCGCCGGCTCGCCTGTCAACCTGAGCGACACGGAATTCGGCTATCCGCCCTCTCTCTACCCCAATATTACGTATGAGACGTTGGACTTTCCCAACCCCTACATTCCCTCAGAGACCGCCGTGGCTGCTAGTGCCTTTCCCGGCGTCTTGTTGAGTGACAGCCGGGGGCTGCTACTTGGTCCGCTGGCCATCAACCAAACATTTTCCCTCATATCCCTCACGATCCCTATTCGCTCTCTTCGCTCCAACGGCTTTATTCTTGGCTATCTTACCCTGGTCGCTGCCGCCAGCTCGTTCCTCGACATCCAAACTGCCGTAGACGGACTAGGCAGCACTGGTGTCGCGCTCATCGTCACGCCAAATGATCCATCAAACCGGTTCCCGCCCCCTCTACTACCCTCCAATGCCACCTATCTACCGCCAACGGACGCTCTCAGCAATTACGCGGTTCGCTATGTCCTGCAGCCGGCCTCGTATCACGGCCAGACGGACCGCCACACTGATAAACAAGGGAACTGGGGCATGCCCTTCATTCTATCGCGCTACCCGCTCGTCAACGGGGTCTATTCCAGCTACAATGGCAAGCTGAACAACGCCCGTGCAACTTTGACAGCGACAAATGAACAAGGATATTCGGTGGCAGCTGGTGTTGCTCGTCCCCAGACTACGCTAGTTGACTGGACTGTGGTGGTCGAAAAGGCGCGCAGCGAGGCGTACCACCCCATATCCCAGCTTCGAAAAATTCTAGTTGGCTGTGCCTTTGGAACCGCTGGGTTGGTGATGCTACTGATTATACCCTGCGCCTACTTCAGTGTACGCCCTATCCGCAGACTCAAGATTGCTACTGAAAAGTCAATCACTGTGCCCGGAATCGATCTCGCGTATAGTGATGATGAGAAAAACGCAGCTAGCTCTGGTGGCACACTTTCCTCGGCTTCCGTTAAAGGCCTGTTCAGGAGCCTCAAAAGACAGTTTACAAAGCCTCAGAGACCACTCACGCAAGCTGAGATCGAGAGTCATCGTCGGATCTTCAAGATCCCAGGCAGGGTCAAGGAAAGGTCTCATCTAATTACGGACGAGGTGACGGAGCTTACAGAAGTCTACAACAAAATGACGGATGAGCTTGTGAGACAGTATACATCACTCGATCAACAAGTGGAAAAAAGAACGCGAGAGCTAGAGATCAGCAAGAAGGCCGCCGAGGCGGCCAACGAGAGCAAAACTCTGTTTATTGCCAACATTTCCCACGAATTAAAGACGCCTCTCAATGGTATCATGGGTATATGTGCAGTCTGCATGGAAGAGAATGACATTCTTCACATACAACATTCCTTGAAAACACTCTATAGATCGGGTAAGTATAAGCCTTCGCTATCGATTGCGCCCGGCTAACTTCGAAATTAGGTGAGCTATTGCTGCATCTTCTAGAGGATCTGCTCAGCTTTTCCAAGCACCAAATCAGCTCCGAGATTAAGCTTGAGAATAAGGAATTCCGACTGGGAGAGATTCGTTCCCAAATTGTTTCCATCTTTGAGAAACAAGCCCGAGAAAGTAGAATCGATCTGGATGTTGTCTACTCCGGCCACCTACTCGAGGATCACAAACCACACTATCTTCTGGTTCAGCAAGGCTCGTCTCGAGCAGCCCGGCCTAATCGCATACGGGACATGTACATCCTGGGAGACCAGCACAGGATCCTGCAAGTCATCATCAACCTGGTCAGCAACAGTCTGAAATTTACGACAGCTGGTGGAAAAATTCAAGTTCGCATACACTGGGGCGACGAGGCAACGCCAAAGGAGGGCACTCAAAAACTGGCTTCAACAAGCAGCTCGCGCAGTCATAGTGAGACTAGTCGTGACCGAGCCAGGCCTTCCCCAAAGCCGAATCCAAAATCAACATCCTCAAGTAATACACACACTGGAGTCAACACACCCGAGGAAAGAGAAGCCATCGGCAACTCGCTTGTCCATTTCGATGGGGACGTCGAGGAATCGCCGATTTCCACCGAGGAGACCGGAAGCACATATCTCTTCACGTTTGAAGTCGAGGATACGGGGCGGGGTATTCCCCTCAACATGCAAGACAAGATCTTTGAACCGTTTGTGCAGGTGGACTCGAGTTTCAGCAAAGAATTTGGCGGCACCGGGTTAGGTCTCAGCATCTGCTCGCAGCTGGCTAAGCTGATGGGAGGCACAATCACTGTGCGAAGCACCGAGGGTCTTGGCTCTACGTTTAGCCTGCAGATCCCCCTCCGGCATATCCCCGATCGCGCGCCGAGCACGCATTCGGAGAGCACGAGGCCAAGATCGAGGGCACCCAGCGCCGGTGGCTCAACGACGGGCGGTGGCGGCGGCAGCTGTCATCGCAATTCCCTGAGCAGCGTTCTGGCGCAGGAGCCCGATCCCACCACGTCGACGAACAACAGCGAAAGCCACCGCAGCGACATACAGCCACGACTCGTCGGTCTCAGCACACCATTCTTCCCACCCAACCCGAACCAACCGCCTCCGCCGCCGCCGTCTGGTAACGGCTCCACGACCGTCGTCCCGCCCACCACGCGCGTCGAGACACAAGCCGCCATTCAAAAAGCCAAAGCCGCCAAGGCCAAGACGTCGGGCCCCGCGTCGTCGTCGGCCAGCAGCGACCTGCGCGTGCTCGTCGCCGACGACAACGCGACCAACATTGAGGTGGTGCGCCGGATGCTCAAGCTGGAACAGGTGCTCGACGTGACCATTGCCAAGGACGGGCGCGAGGCGTACGAGCTGGTCAAGGCCAACATGGAGCGCAACCACAAGTTTGACCTCATCTTCATGGACGTGCAGATGCCCAACCTGGACGGGATCCAGTCTACGAGGCTGATTCGGCAGATGGGCTACGCGGCGCCGATTGTGGCCCTGACGGCGTTTTCCGAGGAGAGTAACCGCAAGGAGTGCATGGAGTCGGGCATGAATGAGTTCTTGGCCAAGCCGATTCGCAGGTCAGCGTTGAAGAGTGTGTTGACGAAATTTGCAACGATATACGAGGAAAAGCCTGAGAAATTGGAGTAGCAGGGCAACTCGAGATGAGTACAATGTACAGTAGCATGTTATATGTATGGCTATTTAAATACTGTGCCTGCAAGTGTATGAGTGTCTGGCATGCAACGCAACAGGACCGTGTATTCATGTACCCATCAGATTGATCCAGGCGCTTCTTTCAATATTTTCCTAGCGCAAGGCGCCGTCTGTTGTCAAGTCGAGGCATTGGCGTTTCTGTATGAGGAGTCTCACGTCATCAACCATCTCGGTGACTGAGTAACGGCCATCTTTAGGCCAACTCGGCTGCAGACTAGTATTAGTATACTACATACGAGCAACATCACCACTCTTCAGATCTGTATGACACTGTGCTTGAGCTGCCCACCATTGCCAAGGTGCATTATCTGAAGAATATGGATAACTTGATTTTACGTCCCCCTTTTTTTCCCCCAAAATAAAAAAAGTACAAACCTGCAAATCGACTCCCCGGCCAGCTCGGATTCTTGTCCTTAATGCGTCCACCAATAAAGAACAGAAGCCTCATTTTACGCGATCAAATCGGCGCTTCAACAGTGGCGGCGCCACCCGTCCCAATAAGGTATATACTTCGGTCTTCATCCAGTTTGCACCAAGGCTAGTTGCCGAAATACCGAGTTGCAATTCAGCCGCTAATTATTCCCAGACTTTTCCCTTGCTGTATGTTATCCCGTCCTGTCAGGGCCGTCTCCCCATTTCACATGCACCCTTCCGTGTCCCAGGCCCTTCTCATCTATTGCCACACTGCGTTTCATCTTTGGGCATTGTCTAGTTACTGACACCCACGCCGATTCACCTGCCGTCTTGGGCAAAGCCGCAGTCATGCCTTTTCGCGGGCGGCCCAGCACCGCTTGCGCGCGGTGTCGCCAGCGTCGCCTCAATGTAGGTTCTTTCCCAATGACGCACAGCAGCCGTCATTACTATGCTTCATGTATAAGTCTCTGTCGATCGTAGACGCTTACTTTCGTTTATCATTCTCTCTCTAGTGCAACCATGCGGAGCCTTGCTGCAGCTGCTGCGCCAGAGCCGGCGTGCCGTGCCCCGGCTACCGCAACCAGCTGGACCTGCGCTTCCGGGACGAGAATGCTCTCGCGGCGGCCCGGGCCCTTCGCCAGGTGCTGCCAGGAAAGAAGAAACCCCCCCCACCGAAGCGCTCCGCTCCGCAGCTCGCCGTCGCTGCTGTGCCACCCTGCATCGCCTACTCCGTAAAAGAGGCGGCGAGATGCCATCTCGTCTCCAACTACATGCAGCCGCGCTCCCCCAAGAACGGCGAGCTCTCGTACCTCCTCCCGCTCGTGGAAATGAGCAGCAGGCATGCAGCCATCGAGGCGGCGGTGAATGCCGTCGCCATGGCTGCGTGGGCCAACATCCGGCTTTCGCCCAAGGCCATGCTCAAGGCGCAGAGCGAATACACCATTGCGCTGGCAGAGACAAACAAGGCGCTGAGAAGTACGCAAGGCTGCAAGAAGGACGAAACGCTGGCTTTGGTGGTTCTCCTGAGCATCTACGAGGTCGGTTCACTGCCCTGCCCCCCCCCTGGTATGGCTCCTCTGCCCACCCCCCTTCCCTTTTCTAAATGCTACTATAGGTCATCGTCTGCAGCGATGATGCATTCATGGACCGCTGGGTGGCCCATTTAGACGGCGCCACCCTGTTGCTAGAGCTGCGCGGCCCGGGCCAGCTTACCGGACGCGAGGGCTTGAGCTTATTTAGACACCTACGAGCACAGATTGTTCGTCGCCTCTCTCTCTACGATGTGTGTCGGTCCCACGTACATTAACATGCATGTTGTTCGCAGTCTCTTAGTAGAATATTCCAAGAAAAGCCGAATCCGCCTATACTTGCCCAGCTCACTCAACAGGCTGCTGCCTACCGGAATCCCGACCACCAGGTCTTGGACCGACTAGCCTCTGCCGTGATGCAACTCGCAGATTTGTGCGCCGATGCCAAGATGCATCAAGACCACGGCCACAAAGACATCATTTTCTTGGCTATGAGGCTCGATGCCGAACTTGTACTGGCACTTCTGGACATCCCAGACCGGTGGCGCTACAACAGCCTCAAGGTTCCGCTCGAGGATGGACGACCAATCGTCAAAGGCATTTGGGGCTGCGACTACCACGAATATGAGAGCTTGGAAGCCGCCAAAATGTGGAATAATTACCGCTGTGCCAGGATCGTGCTCCAGGAATTAATCATCGACACAGTTAAAGGCCGTGGCTTCTCGACAGATGCCCACTACTCTTCCGTGGCGACTCAATGTCGACAGACTCTGAAGCAGCTCCTCGAAGACGTGTGTGCTAGTGTCCCATTCTATTTCGGGCTGCCCCATTCCTCAAACGGCGAAGACGGTGGTAATGGAAGCTTGATCGGAGGGACAGGGTCCAGCGGCCTCGCGCTGATGTGGCCTCTGCTTGTCGCTGCAAACTCGGGGATAGCTTCGAGGGAGCATCAAGAGTGGATTGCCGTGTGTCTAGATAAAATCGGGCATAGCATGGGCCATAACCAAGCATTCTCCATGGCAAAGCTACTGCGGGAGAGAAAGACGACGCGTTCCTTGTTGACAAGTTAGACCAGATGTACCATGTTCAGCACGGGCAATGACGTCCGCCTCATTACTCTTACCACACAAGTACCCGTTGAATACGGCTTTGATCTGCAATCGTACGCTTACTGCGCCTCGTTCCGAAAAGGGAAAGTAATTCGTGCATAATTCCGAACCCCGGCAGCCCGCGCGGATAAAGCAGGGAAGAATAATCACACTCAACTATATAAAGAATTGGAATGTAGCCAGTGACTGTACTCACCAAGCTCCCATTAGATCTTCCACACCAGCGCGACACTGCGTCAAAAATCTGCCAAAATGTCATTTCTCGTTTTGCTACTGCTGCCCTTGGCTCTTACTGCAGCAGCCCTGTCCCCCGACTCAGATCCGGGATACAACTGCCGTCCAGGCCAAGCTTGCTGGCCATCTGCTCAGGAGTGGACGCAGTTCAACAGCAGCATCGGCGGCCACGTATACAAGACCGTGCCGCTCGCGGCCGCCTGCTACAAGAGCTCCCCTCACTACGACGCGAACGCGTGCCAGTCCATCCAGGCGCTCTACGGAAACAGCACCAGTCGAGGCGCGTCGTTTGGCCAGACCTACTGGCTGAACTGGGAGACGTGCCACGATACCGGTTGCGGCCTCCTCGAGTCGGACCCGACCGAGTCTCTGTACGCCAACTGCTCGCTCGGGCGGCTAGCGGCGTACTACGTCGACGTGCGGGCGCCGTCGCACATCTCTGCCGCCCTGGCCTTCGCCACGAAGCACAATATCCGCATCAGCATCAAGAACACGGGCCACGACTTTTACGGGCGGTCGTCGGTCCCAAACACTCTCGCCATCTGGACCAAGAATCTCGGCACGCTCGGGTATCACGCCAACTTTACCGCGAACGACTGCCCCGCGGCCAACGGGCAGCATGTGGGCGAGCTCGGCGCGGGCGTCGTGGCCGGCGACGCCTACCGCTTCTTTGGCCGCCACGGCATGGACATTACCGGCGGCTACGAGCAGTCCGTCGGCCTGGCCGGCGGCTTCGGGCAGGGCGGCGGTGTCGGCTCCTTCACCACCACGTACGGGCTCATGGCCGACAACGCCGTCGAGTTCGAGGTGGTGACGGCCGACGGCCGGCTGCGCACCGTCAACGAGTGCAACGACCCCGCGCTGTTCTGGGCCATGCGCGGCGGCGGCGGCGGCACGTACGCGGTCCTCACCAAGTACCGCGTGCAGCTCTACCCGTCGGTGCCGATCCACACGTTTGGATTTACTGCCAACTTTACCGATGCCGGGCCGAGCTGGGACCGGAGCAAGAACAAAGCCCTTCGTGAGATCCTGCGCGAGCACGCCAGGAACCAGCCGGCTTGGTCGGCGCAGCTGCTCACGGGGCAGGTTGAATATTTTCCCGAGGTCTTCTCCATTAATCAGGTAGTGCCGTATGGCGATGACGGGGCCAAGCTCAAATCCGCAATGCAGCCGTTTCACGACTATCTCAACAACAGGACCGATCTCCAGGTGCTTTCCCAAGGGTACACTTCGTACGCCAACTACGCAGCCTATCTCTCCGTCACCGCCGCGGACGCCAAGATCACGGAGCCATCTGGCATCTTTTCCATTCTCACGTCTCGTCTAATCCCGCGCAGCGTCTTCTCCACGCCTGAGACGCTGGAAGAGCTCGTCGAGGGTGTCGCGCAGGGCATCCTGAACGCGCGCAATTTCGTCAACCGGACCGGCACGCAGGTCGTCTCCGAGACGCCCGTCACGAACCTCGACGTGGACCAGTCGACGTCGGCGCATCCGGCGTGGCGCGACGCTCTCTGGCACGTCATCCACGTCGGCGAGTGGGACGCGCCGCTGCCGGGGCGGCGGCTGCAGGACGTGGTCGGCCCTGGATTTCTGAAGCTTGTCGATCCGTTGAAGAAGCTGAGTCCCGGCGGCGGCGCATACCTCAATGAGGCCAACTATCTGGAGCCCGATTGGAAGCAGACGTTTTTTGGCGCATTTTATGATCGATTGGCCGCTGTGAAATCAGAGTATGACCCGACGCACATATTTGACTGCTATAAGTGTGTCGGCTGGAGGGGCGAGAACGAGTAAGTTGATGGCGCGAGGAGAGACTGGCGATTGCGAGTGAGACGACCAACATACTAACGAGCTTAATAGTCCCTTCTACTCTTGCTATCAGTAGGCCACCAATGGGAGGTTGGAGGATACAGCGAGCTGATAAGAAACGAAACTTCATCATAGAAGAATAGTATATAGAGAGGAGTAGCAGAATCCCGTTGACGCAAATTCGGATACTTGATAGCGGCCCCGATCGCGGATTGGCTCTGGCTCGCGAGTCCAAGTGACAGGCATGTAGGCGAGCTAGGATGTAAGTCTCGATAAAAACCGACCTCTCAAGATGACTGCTTGGCGAGGACTGAGATACGATCGCTCGTCAACATCCTTCTCAGCTTTGTCCAGCCGTCTGCGACCTAGCTTTCCACTCATCCTCGAGAATGCCCATGGAGACCTCATCCCACCATCGCCCATCCTTGAAGTAGCAGCTCCGCCGCCTCCCCTCCTCCACGAAGCCGGCGCGCTCATACAGCGGCCGCACGCGCTCGTTCCAGCCCAGGTACTCGAGCTCGACGCGGTGCAGGCCGGCCTTTTCAAACGCCCACGCCAGCACCCATTGCAGGACCTCGCCGCCGTAGCCGCGGCCCTGCTCGTCGCGGGCAATATCGATGGCGAGGCTGGCGCATCGGTGGTGCGCCATGTCCGGGTCCGACGCGCTCAGCGAGACGATGCCAATCGGCGTCGTCTTGGCTAGCGTCCCCCCCCCGGTCTTGTGTCAGCCTGGGCTACTGTGGTTCTTCCGTCGCGGGGGGAGGGGAGCAGCCCTTACTTGGGTCGGGGTCGCGCTGACACACAATGACAAAGAGCAGCGATTTCTCGAGCAGTTCGGTTCGACTCTCTTCAATCGCCTTGGCAGCGACCGGACGCAAGACGGAGGCGGAGGAGCTGACGAGGGCGAGCGGTTCGCGTTGCATGGTGGCGAAGAAGTCGTCATGCTGCGCCGGGTCGTAGCCTCGATATTCCAGACGCTCCGACTGAAAAGGGTTTGTTTGATGCATTTTTACTTCAGCGGTGATCCGGAGCCGTTTGCAGTCGCTGGCGTGCAAGGTTGATGTTTTGGTACTCGCTCACGCCCCTCCCTGCTGAGCCTGAAAGTCTGGGTTGGGCAGCGAGAGCGACAGGGACACAAGGCTGGCAGACAGAAATCATGTTTGCGGTCGAGAAATGGAAAGAAGAGTTAAAAAACAAAGAGTCAATGCCCAGTAATTTACTCACAATACAAGACCACGGCAACCATTCTTCGAGCTAGAAATAGTAACAGATGATTCAGTACCTAGATTCAGGCGCGGGGGGCCTGGCGCGCCGACGCTCCACTGCTAGCCAGCGCGTGCGAGTCGGACTAACTAGGTAGGCAGAGAGGAACGGGAAAAGCTCGTTCTTATTTAAGATGAATTTTCCTACTAATAATTGTTAGCTTCGATAAGCTCTCTTCAGCCCACTTCCAGCACAACGACGGAATAAAAAACTTTCCGTAGCAAAAGATTATTGTAACAAACGAGCCCTTTCTACCCCGCGGCAGGCGCTTACACTCAATTGGAGCTCTGTCTGATATCGGGATTATGGCGTGCCATGGCATGCTGTGTTGTTACATGACCACGGCTCTCCCAAGTACACTAGAAACAGAGAGAGAGGATCTACGTTTGTCATGGTTCAATTTACACTTGTTGGGCCACATGGCGCCAACGGACGCGACCCCCGCGTCATTTCGTTCTGTCTGCCTCGCAGATGGTTCCATTCACAGCCCACACAGACTAATTGGTCCATCCTAACCAGCGTACGATGCTATAGGGCGAATTTCACCATTAATACGCCCAATGTTTGCTGCACTAGTACGAGGCTGAATAGTATTCAAGCGCACAAGATTGAAGCGTCAACTGTCTACATCGTAGGACACGCCACGTCACCTGCCAACCTGCCTAGCCAACCTCCATGTTTTGTCTGCAACAGCCAAGCCGAATATCGACAGTATAACCAGGGTCCTGTATTGCCTCACCGCATCTACCAAAAATTGCTTTTAGATTCGCAGCTAGTGCTTCGGTAGTCCCTGTTGCAACCCACACAGTACGGCCCAGACCGAGTACGCGCTCCACCAAAAAGCGTCGAAGCTCCTCGCACGACTTGTGACATTGACACGATACTGTCAAATGCGAGAACACGTGCATTTCAGAGTTCCAAGAGGTTCTCAAGGTTGGGCCTGTGATATGTGTAGACGTGTATCCGAAGCCACACCCCGTCGAGGCACCTGCTACCCCGCCAGTTACAGCCAGACAAGGGTATTGAGTGGGCTGCATTGCCGTATCGTCCAGGGCCCCTGTCACGCAACTCCCTCCTCATGCTTCTTCGTGAGCTTGAAATACGGCCCACAAGGCTAGCCATCATCTTGGTCGAGAGCTGCGAATGGAAGCGGGCCTGCGTCGGCAAACTTATAGTAACGTGGCCAACATGGCCAACGTGTCCAACGTGTGTTAGTCGGCGTAGGCCAGCGTTGCAGCTCTGCATCACCGCGCCGACAAGCCTCGAGGATACTCGAGCAATCAGTTCAGTGTAACATTTGCATCTGAAGCTGCGTTGGCAATGCGGACTTCCCGTGACAACACTCTTCTGCCTCTCGCTGTACAGGGTGTCGCCGAAGTCATAGCCTGGGCCGCGATGCATACCGCCACACCCACCCGCCCCGTCCATAGCCCATGACCAGCTGCAAGCCCACGATACAGGAGAATGAGGGGTTGCGCGATAATCGATTCGCTTATTCGCAAGTGAGGGGTATTGTGCCATGTCGGTGTAACAGGCCCTTGTATATATAACCCCCCTCCTTCTGCTATCCCCCCGTCCAACAGCAGACAAACGTACTATTTTGCACAATCACCTCTATCCACAATGTCTTTCAATACCAGCAGCTCCAACATCCGCGTTGACGACGGCCACATTCTTCGTGCCACTCTTCGCAATGGCAACGGCGACGAGGTCGAGAGCGAGCTTGACCTGAACAGCTGCCTTGGCAACAACAACGGCCGCTTCGAATGGGGTGGCAGGGGTAACCATCATTCCATTTCCCATTACGAACCTGAATGAGCAAGCTAACATGCTCTCAACTCTCAGACTTCTCCGGCTCCGCCGAGAACATCACCTTCACTGTCGAGGGTGATGCTCAGGTCCCCATTCTCCGTGCCCGCCTTCAAGGATCCAACGATTCCTCCGACTCCGATGTAAACCTCGCCGAGCGCATTGGTAACGACAACGGTAGCCTTTCTTTTGGTAAGCCTTCTCAGAACAGGACCGCCTTCTCGAGAACGATTAGCTAAGACACATTTAGCTTGAGTCATCGATGTGTCTCTAGAGAGTGTATAATTGTTCATCTTGTCGCTTTTGTCGGAAAACAATTTCAGCTGAAGATAGCAGATACTCTTCAAATCACAGATAATAAGTCCGTTGAATCACCCTTTCTGCTGTCGTAAATAATAACTTTGTGGATTTGATCACTCATCAGAGAAAAGCGTCAATCCACGAGTTTACGTCGTTGCCATCTATGTCTTCCGGCCCCAACCAGTCGCTCACAAGGCCCTGGGTGTAGGTAACGGTTTCTGAATCGTTATTTAGAGGCTCGCTCAACCAAAAAGCTCGGGGTGCACCTTCAGAAAGCAATTCGCGGAGCTTATTGACCTGCGAAGTGAGCTCGGGTGATGGCCACAATTCTTGACAGCTTTCTAAAAGCCGCATCTGTCGGTTGAGATAGTCGGCAGCGCCAGAATTCAACCTCGCATCCGACGATGTCAGGGCAGCCTGGCATGTGGATTAGCGACTATCAGTAAACAATGAAGATGAGCCCAACACAGGGAGTACTGACTAAGTGCACGACGACACATAAGAGCATGCAATAAATGGTGAAATTTGCCCCTCGTTGCATGCATTGCACCCCGCGTAGGCCATATTGATTAATTATAGCCTCGTGGAGGCGACATAATTCCTTAACTGCCGCATGACAGATGAGCATGTGTCTCAGCCACTGCTCGTTGGCAGTATGCTTATCGTAGAGCGGCAATTGGACCCGGTTGAGCATGATTAGTCCAAGGCAGTAGAATGAGTGCAAATGCCCGACGAAAGCAGACCTAAGAATTAGCGAAGATCCGTCGTCTGCGTTTCCGACCGTCAAGTGGGGAGGAAGGCTGTTCAACCAGCTCTCAAGTACAGATTTGTGGCGAAGAAATTCAGCCTCGGTGGCAAGTTTCGGATCGACTTTTCCTACCAGGTAGGTAGAGTATAACTCTTTGATGTTGCGTACAAGAAGCGCTAGTTGCGTAAACTGGAATTCTTCCTTTGTTGCCGAATGGAAGCCGTCTTCATTCAAGCCCAATGAAAAATCCACCGTTCCAACAGGTACCGTGAGAGCTGAGTATGCTGAATGATGAGCATTGTTAGTAGCGTTCTGTCAAAGTGATACTGCTTCCATACCGTTTGGGTAGCTGATCATGACTTCAACCACGTAGATAGTCTGCCAAACTCGTCGCATGAGCCGGCACTTTGCGGCACCAGAATCGCAGACGCCTGGTGCTTGATGACTAGTGTGACGGCTCAATTGAAGACTGTGAGCTATTTGAATACACCTAGAAACTCCTAGCCACGAGTCGTAATAGTAGTTCTCCTTCTTCATGGACTCTTTAACTTTGAGAAGAATCAGGAGAGCCTGCAGAGTGGCGAGGTTGGGTGAGTGGAGAGACGGAGACAGTTGCCCTGGACTCGTCAGTGCTGCTAACTCGAGCGGTGAACAGTGCAGACACACCTCTTGCAAGACAAAACCACTTGAGAGCATTTTCGGGCGCATCATTGAGTGCTTCTGCAAGACTGAAAACGGCGCTGCGCGTCGGCATGGGGATTGATTCTCTGTCCAGATCCCATCGCTGTAAGAAGTCTTGCTTGTCGAGCACTGGAACAAAGTGATGGGCGTGCTCGAAGAAAAGATGGACCAGTGGCGTAAGTTCTCGGGAAGACCTGTGCTCCTCGGCTTTCTGGGCAAGTTCGAAGTCAATCAAGGCGCCCGTAACTGATGTGTGCAAATCAGAAGCCACTCCGGCACTGTCGAGCCCGTTTGTGTCGTCATTCTGAGCATCCGCGACATACGGGCCTTTGGGGCGAGCATTAGTGGAAATCTCAGGTCGCTTCTTGATAACTATCTTACGTACCGACCAGCACATCGTCAATTTCTAGAGATCCCAGCAGGCTGGACAGATCTTGCTGGCGGTAAAGGTCTCGAAGAGAATTGACTGGAGAGTCTTTGACGGAGGGTTGCCTGTAGCGTACAAGACTTGCAAGGCGGTCCCGAATCGTTTCATCACTCGCGTCTTCGTGATCATTGTAAGTATTTGTAGCGAAGCTTCTGTCGTCTTGCCGATCAGTTTCGGGCACCTTTGAAGGCAACTACCTACACTCGATGCCTGCCCTTCGCAATCCGACCAATAGCTGACGTCGCTTGGTGTGCCTAAAAAGCAGTATTAGATTGAAGAATGTAGCAGAGAATGTTGAAGGTTCTAGTCCTCACTGGCATCGTTCTCCCCGGTAATGGGCCTTGTACTACTCCGTTCTGCCCATCGATGGATCTTGGCCGGGGGAACAATCTTGCCGCGGACACGAAAGGTATACATGGATCTTGACCCTGAACCTTCTCGTCGTTGATAGTACTTCCGGGCAATGAAGTTCATCTCTTTAGTCTTGATATTCTTGTCGAGCCCCCAGTGCGAGATTCGACTTCTGTACTGTCGCAGACTGACTAGTTTAGCAGAGTTCGGACTGTGGTTGTGCGCATCACGTACGTGGCTTCAAATCCACGTTCTCTTTGCATGAGTGCCCTCACGTCTGGCAGCGACATGTTTCTCTTAACATGCAGCTCGACAATTCTCGTCTTCAGTGGCTCCCAGTCATGTTCTCGCAGTGTAGGTGCCTTCCGCCGCCGCTGCGTTTTCGCAGCCACAACGGGCTCCTTGGTCGGCATTGTTCGCAATCCGGGAGCATGAAAAGCCTGAGAGGTGGCATTTGAACTTTGGCCTCGAGAAGAGGCGGAAAGATTGCTGGGTCGTGATTGGAGGGAAGGCTCGAGATAGCAGCTCCGTGAGAGGCGGAAAGGCCTCTTGGTCGGATTATTAACAGGAACTTGGCGGGGCTTTCCCAATGCCAGCCCTATGCAGGGTGCAAGCCAATCTCCAGCTGCAGAATCAGAAGCGGTACGCAGTTTGAAGATCTTAAGACTTGTGCTACACCGAGTCAGTGATTGTAGGATGGGGATGGGAATGCCTCGTATGCAGGTCTTATTCATTAATTTCCGCAGGCGGCGTAAGTACCTCGGGTGAGCCTTCCACACCCTGCAAGGTACCTGCTAGGTACCCCCAGTAGCAAATGCGCTGTATCATCACGCCACTTCGCCTAGATGTCCCCTGATAGAGGAATTATAATAGCTTTGTCGACACATTCAGCTCAGCGAATACCTTCCAGGTACCTGAGGGAACCTCAGCGGTGCATGGAAACGGCTTACCAAGCCATTGTTACCAAGAAGTCGATCATCATTCTAATGTCATCATTCATTCAAATGTCATCCTTTCTAATGTCACCATTTCGCTATTTACATTTTATGTACTGTGCCGCGCAGAGCAGGCCCTAGGCTAGACTCACGGTCTACTGCTCGAAAGGCTCAACATCATACTCTACATCTGTCCGTATGATATACTTGGCGCCTTTTGTAACGCTGGTTCCTTCGTGAAGGAGTGCTCCTTTGGTTTCACCATGTGGAAATAGCGCGACGCCTCCCAGTACCGGCCGGACTGGATAAGCGTTCAGCGTCCCTTCGTGCGGCGACGGCAGGAAGAACATGGTTTCGCCGCCCTCGAATTCGTCATTTAGGTAGAGCAGGAACGTGAAGAGCGAGCTTTGCTTTTTGCCAGGTGGCGAGTCGTCATAAATATATTCGTCGTCGGCACTGATGCCTGACGGAGGCCACGCACCATCAATGTGGCTTCGGTACTCGGCACCAGGAACGTAGCGATACACCCGAAACCGGCGGTTGAGACCACGCGACGTCTTTCCGTCAATTATCCTAGGTATGAACGGAGACACGCGGGCCCACAGCTTGTCATGGAACTTCGTGTCGATGATCCAGTAAAAGTTGTGCGCCAGGATGGACGTGTCGCCGCGATCCCGTACGGGTTCGTCCGGCAAGAATTCGACCGCCTCACCAGCCGCAATGATTGCCTTGCATTCTTTGGGCGTGAGGACGTCTTTGATCAGGCTCAGGTTCGGCACATTAGGATGTGTATGATACGTTGTCGCGGGTTTGCTCTCGGACAGCGGTATCGTATCGGGTTTCGTCGTGTATAAAATCGCAGGGTGGTGATTCGGCGGCTTCCGGAGATGGCCAGGTACCGTTTCTAGGATACGCATGGAAGATGTGACGGCATCTTGATCTTTCGCAAATATGGATTTGTCGAGAACAGAAGCATAAATAGGATCGGGTGTACCGGATGCGCGCAGGTCCCACGACGGCTGGAATGAGATGTGTGAGGCCGGGTTCGCCGGTAGTGGTGCCTTCATATCGACTGCGCAGCTGACCCGCACCACAGCATCGAGGGTGGCAAGGAGCTCTTTGTCCTTGGCAGATCGCTCGGGGCTGTCGAGACTGACGCCGTTTGGTTGGGAAACAACGTCGAGATCGCGCACCCAGCGGCAGAGCGCACCGAGTTTGGGTTCTTCGTTGCGCAGCCGCATCTCCGCCAGAAGAATCCTCGCTTCCAGATATTTCTCGTCGGCGATGGCTGCGGTGACCCTGGCTGTAAGGTTGGCGCCCTCTGCAAGAATTGTAAGTACACGACAACGTCTGCCCCCGCGGGCGGTTACCTACCAGCTGAATTGACACCCGTGGTGCAAGACTGGCGGAAATCATAAACAGCGACGCGAAGATCTCGGCAAGGTTTTGACTTGGTCAGGTTGGGATACTTGGCCAGCGTCGTTAGAGTCTCGGTCGCAATCTCGAGCTCTTCCTCCGAAATGACCGTGTGTAGGCTTTTGGGCTCATACTCGTCCGGCGCAGGACTTGGCAGAGCGCCGTCGACCTTGGCCATCTTTTGGGCCTGCTGAGCCTTTGCATTTCTCTTGCGCTTCGAAGATTTGTTCTGCGCCATGATTGCTATTTGATTCTTGACGTTTGGAAATTAATTCCTTGCTGGGCGGGGTGAGATGTGCGCTGGAACAATTTCTTCAGGGTGTCGAGGTCAATAAGCGGGGCATCTTGGAGGGGGGGCCAACTCAGGTGCACTACATATATCGGATTCATGCCTTGAGAGTAATTAAAGCCAACTTTATAAACGTATTCTTGTCTGACAAAAAATACGAAAATACAAAATAGACTAGAGCATGCGAGTCTGGCGGATCAATCTGCAACTCAGCCGCGGTGCCACAACTGCACGTCAGACCATGTAATGCTGAGATCGCCGTTGCCGCTGTTAGTCGTGTACGCTCCAATCTTGTCGTAAAAGCTGCCCCCGGGCGCATTATTATCACGGAACATCTCTTTGCCATTGACGTAGACGCTGTACTGCTTCAGACCCGCATTGTGCACCGTATTGATGCGAACACTCGCGCCAACCTTGGCCACCCCGTCGGCAATCGTCTTGCCGCCCTCGGCACTGTACAGGCGACCGCCCTGCTCGACGGCCATGATGAAGTACGGGCCGGAATCGCCGTTGAACGTTTGTTTGATGGAGATGCGGGTGCCAGACATGGAGTTGATTTTAAACGTGCCGCCGAATTGGTGCGTGCCCGACGAATAATCGTTCTTGTACCGGCGCTCGGCGCGGAGATGACCGTTGGAGCAGCCGGAGCCGCTTCCGCTGCCATTGGGCGTCTTGGGGATGGAAAAGGTGTCGCCGCTGACTTTGCCGCCCTCGCACTGCTGTGTGCTGAAGCCGGGGCTGTCCTCGATCCAGTTGCCGCTTCCCACTGGGCTACCGGCGATGGCCAGTGTAGCAGCCGAGACGGCTAGTAGAAGACTCTTGAGAAGCATTGTGCTAGGCGCGAAATGGTGAGGTAGTAAAATAGTGCAAGGTTCGGAACAGGAGATGATTTGCTGAGTGAAAGAATTGCCAGTTTGAAGCTCTACTCGGTCGGCGCTGTGCACTTTGTATTTATACTTGGACTTGCTGTGGCAGCCGAGTCCTTTTATACGTCATTACACTTGCTGCAACCATCGATTGGTGGAAATATAATCGTAGACCGGAGTTCCGCAAGTGGTGCATGGAACTGGGGAGCCGTAAGCCGCCAGCAGAGACCTGGCAAATCAAAAGCCGATATTACTTCCTACGGATACAATCACACCTTCTTTATGGGCATCTGAGACAAAAAAGACTCCGTGCAACTTACGGGAGAGAAATTCTCCTCGCAGCGGAGATGGTATAGACCGTATAGACCCGGTCAATGAGCTGCCCAGTACACTAATAAGACGGGAGCCTTGCCGGGCAGGGGTTGCAAACTGCCGAGGCCGGTTAGTCTTTTTATATTTAGCATCATATGAGCCCGGCGCATCCTGAAAAGACGTCTCAGCTTGGTCTGTCTCAAGTATTCATCTTCTAAAGGTTCCGCCGAATTTTCCAGGGGCATAACCATACATAAAATGACTTATGAAGTAAGTAGTAATTCAACTTCTAAAAAGCTATGAATATTAAAATAATAACAGTGGTTCGAATACTGCACTGGATGTCTGTGCCAGATATGTCGAATTGACGAAGAGAGTGATATGTACAAAAGTTGAAACAAAAAGAAAGATGAACAAAAAAAACCTAGACCTTAGGGTAACAACTCATCATCAAATAAAGTACTAAAATTGAGGCGACAGGGACAGGCCGAAGCACTTCTCCGCCTTGGCACCTGTGATCGACTCGGCGACACTCCCACCCTCGAGCATCCTGATGCCTGCACTCAGCTCCTTTGCCAGGAAGACGCGCGGTACCGCGGCGCCGGCAAACTCGCACACGACGGGATAAAAGATTTGCTGGCTCGCATCGGCCGCCATGTAGAAAAAGGACCCGTCAGCCGCCGGGGCCGGCACCAGGATGGCGACGACGGCGTCGTTGGGCATCTTGTAGGCCGGGCTGGATCGCAGGCGCGAGACGCCGACGGCCTTCATGGCGCCCGCGTAGTAGTGCATGACGTTCAGGTTGCCGTCAAACGGAATGATGGCTTCCTTGGACGTGGGCCACATGCCGTTGCACGTCTTGCTGGTCTGGTTGCTGGCCGCGGCGACGTAAATGTTGCCGTCGTTGCACGAGGCCACCATGCTGGTGCCGGTGGTGGTGAGGAGAGGGGCCAAGTCGAAGCGGTGTCCGTCCTTGAAGACCTGAGGGGCGGTCTCGTCGACTCCAGCGCAAGAGCTGTTTGACTGTGGGTGGTTGCTCTCCACGGATGAGGGGGTGCTGGTGGGTGAGCTGGTGGGCGACGGCACTGGCGAGCTGCTCGAGGTGTCTGGCACGGCGCTCTGCGACTTGACTGGCAATTTAATTGCCGGGACAATTGCTGAGATGAGATTCAGCGCCGAGGTGTTTGGGGAGCTAATAGATGAGCTGGTGGGCAAGCTGGAGGGCAAGCCGGTGGTGGTTGATCTGATGACCGAGGTGATGGTTGAGTTTCTGAGCAAGCTGACGGTGGAGTTATCGGGCAAACTGCTGGCTGAGATGCTGGGCAAGCTCATAGTCGAGGTGATGAGTGAGGTGGTGGTCGAGCTGACGGTTGGGCTGCTGGGCAAGCTGATGGTCGAGCTGCTGAGCGAGTTGACGGTAGAGCTGAGGTTTAAGCTGCTGGGCAAGGTCGTGTTGGCGTGGTGAGGCTCAACCGCGACGCTGCTGTTCTGCACTACCTGCATAATAGCAGCCGCATTGGCTTTCGGCGCGGTACCCTTCTTGAGACTGAAACCGATAAATTAGCACAAATAACGGCACAACATCACAGATGCCACTTACTTCAAGCAACCCTTGACGATGGGCTGCAGTCCCGTATCGTGAAGCACTTGGGACGTGATGCCGACAATATCCAGAGACAGCTTGTTCCTCCAGCTCAGGCTAGTGCTGATGCCAGCGCACCCGTCAACCTCCTTGAACCCTCCCTGGAAGCCATTCACCTCGTCGTAGTGCGCCGAGCCCGCCACCTGCGCCACTGCACTAATCGTCGGCTCCTCCATGATGCCGAGCGCCGCCTCAAACGACGAGATCTTGAGGCCGACCTTGATGCCGATCGGCAGGGCCGCGCTCGCTGCCAGCATGATCTCGCCCTCGGCCTCCAAGACGGGCTTAAAGTACGGGGTCCAGCCGGCCGAGGTGCTCCGGCTCGGCTCAAACAGGTACAGCACAGCCTCGGCCTGCGTTAGGCCCATCTCGCCGCCGACCAGGAGCCGGCCCTTGGCGGCGGCCTCGAGTCCGACCCTGGCCGCGACGGAAATGTACGGGCCGACGGTCACGATGCCGTACGACAGCCCGGGCAGGCCAAACGAGAACAGGTCCTGCTGGATGTTCTTGGAGTAGCGGATCGAGGCGTCGACGCCGACCTTGAGCACCATCTTCATGTTGGTGCGCAGCGCCACCTCGCCGTCAAAGATGCCCTTGAGGGGCGTGATCTTGGCCTTGCCCGAGAAGACGGCCTGGCCCGACACGCCGCAGTCGACGCAGTAGATGTGCACGTGCTCCGCAAAGTCGCCCGTGTCGGACACGGACTCGTGCTTGAACAGGGCAATCGAGTTGGCGCTCCAGGGCGACACCTCGCGCGGGATGTCGGGGCCCGGAAGGTCCCAGGAGACGGGCTCATTGAAGTCGCCCTGGATGGAGAGCGCGTCGGCAACGGTGTTGTAGGCCGTCTTGATGGCGTCGACGAAACCGTGCCAGAGGTTGGACCAGAACCCGCGGGCTTGTAGAACCCGTCGGCGACGGAGCGCCGGCGAGGCGGGCTCGACGCACTTGCTGGTCGTGGAGTTTTGCCCAGCCTCCATGGCCTCGCCATCGGCAATGATGCGGTTGAGGAAAGCCTCGGGGCCGGGGCGGAGCTGGTGGTATCCAGATGCGTCATCGAGCGCACTGTCAAAGGACGGGCCGAACGAGGCCACGGCCAATCCATGGCTATCGTGTGATGCGCCAGAAGGTGCCCTACATACCCTTGTTAGCACTAGCCCAGTCAAACGCACAAGGTTTGATACAGCGACTTACTTTCCAGAGGAGTTGGTATGTAAATTGAAAGAGTTGCCACCAGGGCTGGTTGAGTTGCCTCCGGGTGTGTTGTGCGGTGTCCACAGACCCCATTCGGTTTCGGCCGAGTCCATCATATTTTCAGGATGCTCCGTCGCACCGGTCGCGACAACAACGCGGGCCTCCTTGTCTACTGTCCAGCTGGTCGCGCGGAAGTAGCAGCGGTCCTCTGCCGAAGGGCCGGTACACCCGTCCGCAGTGGCGATGAGCAGCAGATCTGCATCCGCTTCCCAGCTCTCCGTGGCGCGCTCAAACGCATCAAGCGTCTTGAATTGGACCACCATGTTGCTGTCCTCGGTGTACTTGACTTGGACATGGCTTGAGTGGTCCAGGTTGACAGAAGGCAACGTGAAGCGATAGGTCAAAAAGGCAAAGTAGCCTTGCTTGGTGGGATCTGCTTGCCGAGTCAGAAATCGAGTTCACTCTTCAAGTACATGTTACTCACCGGACACGCCGTAGTACATGGGGGAGTCCTCTTTGGGAGCAACAGGCTCGACGTTCTTCAAGGCGCTGGTGTCCCAGGTCCAGTGTACGCTTGGGGCCAGAGTTTGACTGGGCGCAGAAGACTCGTGGCCTTTCTGGCCAGTGGATTCTTGTTCAACGTGCTGATCAGGTTGTTGGTTATTTCCATTGTTTTGTGCAGAGTGCTGCTCAGTTGGCTGTTCCACGGGCACTTCCACCGCCACCCAGCCGCAAACTCCTCCTGGTACAATGGCAGGGCTGGATTGGGTCTGCGTTGTCCGAGCTTCAACTTGCGCGACCTCGACACTGCGTCGTGATGATTGCCATTTGGACAAGGAAAGGGAAGGAAAGGCAGTGGCAAGGGCCGCTGCCCAAAGGAACGTAAAGATGGTGTTAAGGAGCATCGCTACTCCAAGTAGATGAATAAGAATTGTAAATGAGCGTGTAAGAGGGTTTGAGAGCCTGGGAAGATCAAAAGCACCCGTGGCGCATCACTCTCCTTTATCCCATTGCTACGGTCCCATCGCTACGATACAAGTCCATCATTGGGCTATACTCGCTCACATATAAGGGTTTCCTTCCTTTTGATGCGGGTGATGTCCAATATCACCGGATTTAATACCATGCCTATAACAATTATAACATAGTAATGGCGGTTCTCATTTCATCAACTCCACTGGGCGTCGACGGTGGCGTACCAAACAGCCTACTTGAATAAGATGGCCGACGTTGACTGGGCAGAGAGACCCTGGTAAGCCCTAGTCGTTCGCGGGGCCGAGCTATGGGCTTGGGATTGGTGCTGTTATATGACCCAATCGAGTTCCGATGTGATGTGTTGCTTTTTCGCCGGAAAGGGCCCCTTTGGGGAGGAGAACCGCCCCGTCCAATGGCGGGGGACAGACCCAAGTTCAATGTCATCGGCGAATGAAAGAGTGCCAGGGGCATCGGCCTATCACGCCACAAAGGTCATGAGCGATGCACAGACCTTTGGTGACCCTTTTTCCCACACCGCATACCGATGTTGCGGAGGAGCCTCGTACGGCCCTGAAGATTCTCGCCAGCCGCATCTCACCGAGCCATCCGCATCCGGTTCATCTGAAGACTGAAGGCAACTGCCGCTCAAACGAGTCACGAGGCTGTGTGCAGATTCGCAAGACAATATCGCAGTCGGCTATCGCTCGGCGCTCGCATGCAAGGTACGACGTTTCAAGAATAGCATACCAGTCCGAGGTCAGATGACGAGTTTCGAAAACGTAAAAACTGTGACCAGGCCATCGGAGGCTGTCAATCATTGCTGCTCCTCAGCGCCGATGACAGCCCGGTACTCGACCGACTTCCGCAGAGTCTCTTCTCTTTCGTGGTGGACATGATGGGCGCAGCATTCAATCCGCTCATGCCCATTGCCTCATGACAGTACGTTGCGACGTCAGTTTATCCTCTCATACCGTATCCGATTGCGGAGTTGCCATAGTGGCCGTATAGGCGCAGCGGCAATGTTGTCTGCTCTGGTCTTGGTGACGGACGCTACGAGGAGCGTCGATTGACGCTGTATCATCATCTGGATCATCTGGAGATGGGGTTTGAATCGCAGGATATCTATGCTTCCATATTTCCAGCCTCTTCTTCATAAAGTCTTCATAAAAGCGCCATATCCGGCCAGGACGTCCTCTACGCAGGCAATACGCCAGAGATTGCCGACCCGCCTCGAAAAGATGTCGCATTGGAGCAGCCACGATACTTGTGTCTCCTCAGTGAAGTTCCCGGAGAGCATAATCCCTTGAATGGATCATGTGAGCTAGTATGATGGAGGAAAGCAATTCGCTAGTCAATAGTCAAAGGAATATGCCAGCGCAGACCCGCCACTAGCCTCTTTCAAGGGCACAAGGCCACTTCCGCATCCAGTCTTGAAAAGGTGGTCAACGTCAAAAGTCGCCGGAGTCGTTTGCCAGTCCAGTTTTCCGTACATGGCAGCAACATAAGGAGCATCCATATTCATATCGCACAGGTTGCAGTTGACCAGGATCCGCGGGTTTAGGCTGCCAAATATGACCGGCCCGCAGCGCGTCGTAGAAGCACATATAACAGGCCGGGCATATATCAGACTCCGCGGCGGCCGGCATCACAGAATACCAAATCTCGGATTTGCGTGCTCTCTTCCGATACGTCGGGCTGCCAAAGACAGCCTGTTCAAGCTCGACCTCATCCAGAACCACACGTAGAAGCATTTGATGTCAACCATGCACGTCACAGTCGCGTTTGGCGGTAAGCTCCAGAGGGTGTGGCTGGACGTTGGTCGGAGGCGATGACACCATGCGCACGGCATCATAATAGCACGGTATGTCAGTCAAAATCCCAAACTCCGGGGCGCGCAGGATGTGCCAGCCAACGCGACGCGCTCTCCGCCTGGGCGACGGCCGCGCATCGCAAAAGCCTTTCTGTGAAAGAGGAGCCCGCTGGCGACCTGGGGCCCAGTTCCCCATCGCCCGTCGTCGTCGTCCCACCGAGGAGATTCTGGCTCAACTCCCAGGCCACGTCGCACTCGACAAACTTTGGTCTGCCGGTTGCCGTGAGGGGGGCTGGCTCGGACAATGACAACGCCAGGACGTAATGATTCTCGTGGCAGCGCGTGGCAGGCGTCAAACTGGCCCGTATGTAGCGCGAATTCTGCGCCGTAGGTCTGAAAGACATCGAAATCGGGTTCCTCGGTCCCGCGGCGGAGAAGCGCCCCGAGTGCGAGGCAAACGGCCAAAGTCGCAGTAGCGGCAAGCGCCGGAGGTCGTCACTCTCATGGTCTAATAAAGCTGGCTGTAAAGGGCACCGGAACCGGAGCTAACAACTCGTTGGGAACAGCGGGAACAAGGGCCAGGGTTGGCTGCCAAGAGCAAGGAACCAGTTTTGTTCCCACGTCGGTCGCCGATCAGCACGGGCATCTTCCCATCAGATAACAGCATCCATCGTCTTTTCGCATCTGCAACGACGACAAGAGTCTATTGGATTGAAAGACTCTATCCTGGGGGCACAAAGATCTGGAATGGAGGGGGTCGCTGTTTGGTTGCAAGTTGGATGTTTTGATGTCATCTCGCTTCGGAGTGACTATGTCCAGAAAATGCCTGCAGTAAATTGGGGGCCAATCAGGGCCCTACCCTACACGCGTTGGGTGTAGCACTCGCAACAGAACTCGCAACAGCACTCTTGTGGTTTTGTTGGTGTGTTGATCCTCTGGTATCCCGCGTCGTGTCTTCGATTCGACTGAAGGCTAGCGATATTGTGAGGTCGATTCTAGGTGCGGTGCCATTGTAAAATACTTTGGCTCGTCGTCGAATTCACTAGAGCCGCACGACTGGCAAAACATGAGGCTTGAATTTGTTCAGGCAGATTGTGACCGACTCAGAATAACGTGTAGAGTCATTTCCTTCCACTTCACCAAAAGAGTGCCAAAACTTGCGTGTCATAAGTACCGGTACAGGGTAGACATCACGGGACATTTTCGCTGGCAGGCATTTCCCTTGATAGAAACCCTTCTTTCAGCGGGGCAAAGGAATTCGTAAGACACTTGCGATATTAATGTAGAGGTAGATACAGCGGGAGAGTGTATGATTGGCCAGTATGCCGAATTTTGAGCGTGTTTATGCGTATCATGTATCGCTGTGTGAACGCCCATGGAAGCGAATACATGTTAACGGACCTGAACACCAAACCCGGACCGTTCTTGGACCTCTGGCAAGCTGAGGAAAAAAATAAAATACAACGACTCATGCGGGAATTTATCATGGCGAGGAACATGTATAAATTTGGTAGCTATCTCAATGATCTAGAGTTGTCATTTTCGGTGGTTCAGGATAACGACAACCGTCTCTCATGCCTGCTTCTTGTTCATACTGCTCACCCACCCCGTGATTTGCGCTCTAAGAATACCATCACTTATAGCAGAGATACTGTCGATCAAAGTTTGGACACTTTGTGGGCGCTGTGATGGGTCCTGAGAGAGGTTAGTCCTCCAGCACCAAACTCGGTCACGAACACTTACATGATGCGGAATCTCGTGCCGTCTTAGACGCACTTGCAGCTTGCCGTACAGCGTCCAGCATTCTCACACGACGAGGCAGCACCGGGGGCGACGCAAATGGCAATGGTCAGAAGAGGGTCCCAGTTGGGAGAGTCTCCGGCACACTCGGGGCCGATGGTGAGGCTTGCGCAGTCCTTGGTTGTCACCGCGCCGGTGCACTCCAGCTTCTTCTCCTGGGCAGCAGCGGCACCAAGGAAGCTCAAAGCAGCGAAAAGGGCGAAAGACTTCATGATGAATGTTGTTGGAGGTATTCGGGCAGAATATGAGTTTTTGATAGAGAGGATGGAGGAATTGTGTGTGATGGGTTGTTGAGACCTGCCATGCCAGGCGCAGGGCTGGTGGGCTTATATACTTTTTCTTCAAGAGAGTTGTTGTAGTGAGATTGATAATGCAGATTTTATCGAATGACACAAACTTGGCGACCCAGTGACGAGAACCTCGTCGTATCGCGGCAGTTGATACCTTCCATCAGGATACCGGCAATTGAGGCAAAACACGCAATTGTCATCAAGCCAAGCTCGCCGAGCTCGTAGCGGCTGTGCAGATCTCGTATAAGCTACGAGTCAGTAGAATAACAGGTGAGCAAGTTGCAAATAAAGTGAAAAAATCGACTCGTCTTCCTTGGACTTTTGTCTTTCTCCTGGCTCGGCCATGCCTTTCATCAATCGCTCTCACTCTGTTTGCTGATTCACATTGGTCAGTGGGCCTGGGAGATTTCGTAGAGGGCGCAAGTGCACTTAGATGACAATAAGCGTAGATTATCCTTGCCCATGGGGAAAGAAAATGTACCCATTTCATCCGTGAGTACTACGTAACTCGGGTCCGCGTTCTTTTGCGTCTTCAATATCATGATGCGGCGTGTTTTCTGGGGCAGGTAGCCAGTGCTACCAGGGCTTGGTCCTTAGAAGTTCAGGTAGTAAGCATCCAACAGCAACGGCGCCGCTATACTTGTCCGCGAGTCATATTTTTTTTGTTTCTTGTCCAATCGAATCATATGTTCTTGTCAAGTTGCAGACACTGCTTTACTATATATGTGAGAGCTGATCAATTGAGGCCGAACAATTGAGCAATCTAATTGGTGGAGTTAAGCATGTGTCTTCGGCTTACGGCTGGCGGGCGACCGCCCGCCCAGTAGCGCCGTTTTGTATGACAACAGTCATTCCGTTTGTCGGCTCGGTTTTCATCCAAACCTCTAAAAACAGCTTATCATATCTTTTGAAAGCGATCCGAATCTTCCAATCACGAGGATCTCTTCCTTCGCTGCGCTGCGAGAATGGCAGAGCCGGCAAAGCGACGCAGGCGACCCGCCGTGTAAGTCCCATCCGCCAAGATGCCACAAAAAACGTCCATCTAACCCCGGTCCAGGGCCTGCGTGCTTTGTCGCAAGCGAAAAATCAAGTGCAACAGGAATTTTCCATGCAACAACTGCATCCGCTCAAGAACAGGCGACTGCGTGTACGAGAGCCGGCCCGTCGACGCGCCTGAACCGGCACATGCTACGCCCGCGACGGCAACCTTGACCACCGGATCATGGAAGCCCATCCTCCCTAGCCCTCGTCATGGCCAGGTTGGCACAGCCAGACCAAGTTCTGGATCCCTCCATGCAAGTCCCACATCCACACAGTCGCCGACCGACGCCGGCCATTCTCATGAAGATGAAGCAACGCGTCTCCGGCTTCGGATCCGAGAGCTCGAGGACCAGCTATCGAGGGTGAGCATGGAGGGTAGCAGCGCTAGCCCCCTCACGACGGTGAGTTCGTCGATTGAGACGAGCAGTTCGCAGCTGGGCGGCGTGTTTCACGTGCAGTGCGAAACGCCCATGGGCAACGAAGGGCCGGTCATTGCGCGCAGCATGATGCACAAGACGCGGTTGTTTGGTCAGACTCATTGGTGCGTGACTGGGGTTCTTTTGGTGAGCATACACATGCAACCGTGTCTCGCTCTCCCAGCATAATTGTGCCGGGGCTGAACTTCGACAGATACGCGACATTTTCGAAACGATAGACGAGCAGCTCCAAGAACGAGGCGCCGGGGCCTGGGCCGGCATCGCGCGGTGCAAGGTGCTCGCTCGCTTCATCAAGGCCAGGCGATGCCCGCCGTGGCCCGTTGTCCGCACCTCGCCGCTGCCGGAAAAAGCGCTCGCCGACAAATTAGTCGAAAACTACCTCGTCAACACCGAATCCATCTACCGCGTCCTGCACATCCCCACCTTTCGAGAGCAGTACGCTGCTCTCTGGACATCCGGCGCGGCGGCGGCGGCGGCGGACCCGGTCTTTGCCGTGCAAACCAAGCTCGTGCTGGCCCTCGGCGCCGTCACGAACGACTCGACCTTTTCCCTGCGGCCGCGGGCGCTGCAGTGGGTGTACGAGGCGCAGACGTGGCTCGCCGAGCCCAAGTTCAAGTCGCGCCTCGACGTGCCGACGATGCAGGCCAGCATCCTGCTGCTCTTCGCGCAGGAGCGCTTCGGCGTCACGGCCGACGCCATGTGGACGGGCGTCGGCGCGCTGGTGCGCCGCGCCATGTTCATGGGCCTGCACCGGGACCCGGCGCGCCTGCCGGACCGCACCGTGCTCGCGTGCGAGATGCACCGCCGTCTGTGGAACACCCTCTGCGAGCTGAGCCTGCAGTCGAGCCTCGGCTCCGGCGGGCCCGTGTTCCTCTCCCTGAGCGACTTTGACACGCGGCCGCCGGGCAACTTTGACGACGCCCAGCTCCTGGACCCCGCACCGGTGCCGCGCCCGCCGCACGAGTGCACGCAGATGACCGTGGCGCTCGCGCTGCGGGAGACGTTCTCGCAGCGCCTCGACGCGCTGCGCTTCCTCAACGACGTCTCGTCCGGCGGCTCCTACGAGGAGACGCTCCGCCTGGACGCCGCGCTGCGCGCCAGCTACAAGGCGCTCGGCCGCCGCCTGCAGGCGTGCCGCGGACGTGGCGCCAAACCGGTGCTGACGAGTGTCGAGCTGCGCATCCTCGACATCATCCTGTACCGCTACCTCACCGCCCTGCACGTGCCCTACTTTGTCGCGGCCATGCAGGAGGCCAGGTACGCCTACTCGCGCGTCGTGACCGTCGACTGCTCCCTCAAAGTATGGGCCTCCCTGGCCGGCACCACCGCCGCCGCGCCGCTGCAGGCGGCTCAGTCACCGCCGTTTGAGGCGGAAGATGGCCTGCGGCGGCAGGTGACGCGCGGCATGAGCTTCTTCATGGTTGCCGCGATGCATTCCGCGCTGCTCATTGTCATGGAGCTGCGCGCGCAGCTCAAAGAAAGCGACGGGCTGGGGCCCAAGATGCTCCGGCCGGACCTGGTGGCCGTGCTCGAGCAGTCGCAGGCGTGGTCCCTCGAGGTCATCGCGGCCGGGCACACCAACATCAAGGGGTACTTGCTGCTGCGGATTATCGCGGTGCACATTGACGGCCTGTCGCGGAACCTGTCGCAGGAATTGCAGGTCGAGAATCTACTAGCGGCGGCGACAGAGGTGTCGGAAACGTGCGGCAGGCTGCTGACGGACATGGCGGAGAAGCTCGCAGGGGGAGGGCAGCACGATAGGGTGATGGAGCCGGCCGTTGCGCCGATGCCGACACCGCCGGGGACGAGCGGGGAGTGGGCATTTACGGTAAGTCCGTCCCTTGGCGCGCACATTCAGTGCACTGATACCAATGAAATTAAAAGAAATATTCTGACTGAGAATACAGGGCTTGGATGATTTACTGGCCTCGACAGAGGCAAAGACGGAAGGCTGGCCGGCGAATTACGGCTACTCAATGGACGAGTTTGAATGGACCATGTTTGACTGCTGATTCGCCGTCTTGTCTGAGCGCAAAAAAAGGTCCCACGCCACTTACTACTACTTGATTTATAATATTGTACTACAAAGAGAGAGGGGTTCATTGCATTATCCCGTCCGCGGCGCACGTCTTATGTATTTGTCCGAGGAGGCGGACGCTGTCCAACGCACTCTCATGCGGGGCACCCTTGCGTCAAAATATATCTTCCGAGGTCCTGCAAGGTAATCCTAGATTTCTAATCTTCATCTCTTTCTTATACAAGAAACTATATTTCCATCCCGTCACCTGTAACATTCACCATGGCTACCGTCAACATTTTGTACCCCTCCGGTCCCGCCTTTGACCTCGACTACTTTCTGAACAAGCACTTTAAAATCGTCGAAGAGTAAGCTTTCCGCCCCAAACGACGCCACTCCTGGTCGCCGGGCTAGCTAACCAAGAACACCTTTCGCGCCAGGAACTGGAAGCCGTTTGGCCTGCAGAGCTGGGAGGTCATTGAGCTGGCGCCCGGCCAAAAGTACCAGATCCAGGCGATTCTGAAGTGGGACAGCCTCGAGTCTCTGGAAAAGGCAAAGGGGGGTGAGGCCGGCGCCAAGGTCTTTGGCGACATTGTGCAGTATACCGCGGCGAAGCCGGATGTGGTGGTGGGCAACAGACGCGCTGGACAGAGTCTGCTCTGAGGTTTCCGGGTCCGACTATCTAGCGGATCAGTGCTGTTGAGCTTTGGCTTCATAAATCAATATACAGGGCCGTTCAAGGCTGTCGATGCACTGCGCTCACCATGGACATAAGCATGTACAACATATTACCAGGCCAAAAAGATCGCCGACTGGCCGCGGATCAGGAACCCGTCCTCAACCATCAGAGCCTAGCTCGTGGTCTAGCGCATTCTTCCTTTGGAGCTATCATCAACTTGCAAGTCCAGCGCCAGTTCCCAGTCCAAGCAACGAACTAGTAGCGCCTTGTCCTTGACATAAAGTGGATGAACTGACGCTATAACATCTACGCACCCTGCCCGTCTGAGACATGCCCAGAGGAACAATCTATCTCGGCACCTGCGATCCACAGCCATGGCGATATTGATCAAGGACCCCGGCGAAAAGTCGCTCGACACGCTCCTCGCCACCCTCACCACCGTCCTCCACCCCGACACCTTTGTCTTTGCCACCGTGGACCAGGCCGGCGGCGCGCGCCTCCCCCTCCCCGCGCTCGCCGACCTGCAGCTCCTCTTCCGCGAGCAGGAAGCCGTCACCGTCGTCGTCACGCAGCGCTACGCCGAGGCCCACCAGATGGCCTACCTCTTCCCCAGCCGCATGATTACGCTCAACGTCACGTCGAGCCTCGACGCCGTCGGCTTCATGGCCGTCATCGCGACGCGGCTGGCCAGCAGCTGCGGCATGGGCGTCAACCCCGTCAGCGGCTTCTACCACGATCACCTGTTTGTGCCGGTGGGACGCGAGGCGGACGCGGTGGCCGAGTTGCAGAGGCTGGCAGAGGAAAAGAGGCGCGAGTTGGCGGCGTAGGAGGGGGCCTGGTGCAGAAAGGGGATACGGCGTTTGGAAGCAACACATGGAGGATAAACGGGCTTGCATTGGAAGGATCAAGAATTGATAATCCCAAAAACTGTACGGATAAATTATTATCGTCTCATCTTTCACAGAGGCCAGGATGACAGGGTGTCGGGCCATCGTCTTCCGTGCCACAATAACTAATAAAGCCCCGCACGAGCTCCCGGCTCCCGCTACGTTTCTGCCACCTGTTCGATTTCCTAGCTGGGGCGAACTGGACAGCTCGACAACACTTCCTTCCTACATTGCATCCGCGACGGGAATGTGATCCTGACCTGCCACGCACATCCTGCACTCGCAGCTTCCCACAGCTAGTTACAACAGACTACAACAACCACGCGACACCCACTACAGAGAGACAAGCATCCCCTTCCAACCCGCCCAGTATGCACCAGCACACCATCACCTCTGCCCTCACCGTGCTGCTGGCCACGGCGCCGACGGCCTGGGCCGGCATGTACACCAAGAAATCGCCCGTTTTGCAGGTCGACGCCAAGTCCTTTGACCGACTTATTAACCGTTCTAACTACACTTCTGTAAGCAAGCAAACATGCGAACCCCCCCCGGCGGCCTCGCACATCCACCCACTAACACCCTGGCTTAAAGATTGTCGAATTCTACGCGCCCTGGTGCGGCCACTGCCAGAACCTCAAGCCGGCCTACGAAAAAGCCGCCACCAACCTCGAGGGCCTCGCCAAGGTCGCCGCCGTTGACTGCGACGAATCCGCTAACAAGCAGCTCTGCGCGTCCATGGGCATCAAGGGCTTCCCCACGCTCAAGATTGTGCGGCCCGGCAAGAAGGCCGGCGGCCGCCCGGTGGTGGAGGACTACAACGGCGGACGCACCGCCGGTGCCATTGTCGAGGCCGTCGCCGCCCAGATCAACAATCACGTGGCGCGTGTCACAGACAAGGATCTCGAGGGCGTACTCGCCAAGGACGGCCCCAAGGCACTCCTCTTTACCGACAAGGGCACTACGAGCGCGCTCCTGCGCAGCATCGCCATTGACTACCTCGGCGTCATTCACGTGGCGCAGATTCGCAACAAGGAGGCGGCGGCCGTGGCACGGTTTGGCATTGAAAAGTTTCCTACGCTAGTCTTGGTGCCGGGCGACGGTCAGGAACCCGTGGTGTACCAGGGAGAGATGAAAAAGGCCGACATGGTCAAGTTCCTCAGCCAGGTGGGCGAACCCAACCCGGACCCTGCTCCGGTCAAGGCCAAGGGTGACAAGAGCAAGGCTGAGAAACCAAAGACCGAGAAATCAAAGGCCGAAACGGCGGAAAAGCCCAAGAAACAGGCTGAGGAAAAGCCAGAGGCTGCCGAGGACAAGACCGAGACCAGCGACGAGCCATCTCCCCCTCCCACTGCTACTCCTGAAATTATTGCTATCCCTATCGCCTCTAGCAGGCAAGACGTCGCCGAAAA
This sequence comes from Cordyceps militaris CM01, assembly GCF_000225605.1. Classification (NCBI taxonomy): domain Eukaryota; kingdom Fungi; phylum Ascomycota; class Sordariomycetes; order Hypocreales; family Cordycipitaceae; genus Cordyceps; species Cordyceps militaris. The sequence continues at coordinate 1,921,763 of NW_006271974.1, read as the reverse complement.
GTGCCTCCAGCCCAAATCCCACACCTGTATCCTGGCCCTCGTCCCCGACTCCGAGACCGACGACAGCAAAAAGGTCGTCGAATCGCTCTCTCGTCTCAACACAAAGTACATCCAAGCCGAGCGCAAACTGTTTCCTTTCATTGCCGTTCCTGATGGCGTCGAGGGGCTGTCCGTGATCCGGAACAAGCTCGAGACCACAAACCCGGTCGAGCTCGTGGCCATCAACGCCCGTCGCAACTGGTGGCGCAAATACGAGGGCGAGTTTGGGGCCGCCAGCGTCGAGGCGTGGGTCGACGTCATCCGGATGGGCGAGGGGACCAAAATGAAGCTTCCAAAGGGTATCGTGGAGGTCGCCGAGGAACCCAAGAAGCAGGAGACGCCCGAGACGCCAGAGGTAACAGAGGAGCCCGAGGTATCGGAGAAGCCGGAGGCGCCAGAGGTATCGGAGGAGCCCGTTGAGGAGAAATCCGAGACCGAGAAAGAGCCTGAGGCTAAGGAGGCCACCGAGGAGCACGATGAGTTGTAAATGTATACTAGCGAGACAGAAACAATCAGACGTGAGGCCCGTCCCGGCCCGCGCTAATTGTTTCGATAGGCGTCGTATCCCATTCCAGTCATGACTTTCCAGTTTTAATAAAAAAAATTACTCGTCCAGATCCATCACCATTGTATCGCTCTTTTGTATCGCTCCCTCGCGCATCATCTTGGCGCCCTTTGTCTTGACCACGCTGTCGAGAAACTTCTTGACCTGCTTGCAGCCGTCGACGCCGACGACGAGCATGCCCTCGAAGCGGCTGACCTGGATGCGGCTCTCGCACGCCAAGACGGCGACGCGATCGCTGCCGCCCAGCGTGGCGACGGTGAGGTACGGCAGCTCCTGCTCCTCCTGCGTGTTGAGGTCGAGCAGCGGGTCGGCGGCGTCGTCGCCGGCGGCAAACGACGACGTGGACCCGGCCGTGCAGGCGGCGATGTAGTCGGTCATGGGGATGCCGGCGTCGACGAGGGCGAGCGTCGTGGCGTTGAGCAGCGCCGCAAGCAGCGAGCCGTCCTGGGACAGCACGTGCAGGGATATGGCGATGCTCGAGTGGGGGAAGATGTGCGTGTGCAGGTTGGAGGAAAAGGCCTTGGCAATGGTGATTTCCATTTCTTGTATGCGTCTGCCCCATGAGAAGAGAGGTTAGCCATCGGATATAACCAAGTTTTTTTTTTTTTTTTTCTGGCGCGGGGGGTTCTCACTTGTCGTTGCGGCCGCGCTTCTTGCGATCAACGCTGGAGAAGCCGGCAATGATGATGTTGACGTGCACCGTCGCGCCGTCGCGGGTCGCATTGGCCTGACCGCCTCTCCGCTGGGCCTGCTGCTGCTGCTGCTGCTCGGACGGACCCGACACGACGCACATGACCTTTGTGTGGCCGATTTCGAGGTACGACGAGCCGTCGGCGGCATCCTGGGTGCGGATGAGGGCGTGCAGCCGGCGGAGCTCGTTCCAGCGTCGTCCGTCCACGCGCAGAAGCGCCAGCGAGTATGTTGACGTGTCCAACGGCATGGTTGTGTGTGGTGGCAAGCTGCTCTTTTTTTCTTTGGTCGTTGGTGTGAAATGAAGCTTGGCGGCGCCCGTTTTGTTGTCGTTGAAGCTTCTTGGGTCTGGCAGGTTTTTTTTTTTCTTCCTCCTTCTGGCTTGTTGTGGCGCAGACAAGTTCACCGAGTGGGGGAAAGAGGGCGGTGACGTTGTGGCCGGGCCCCGAGCTCCGTTGTGGCTGGTGGCCCCCCCGGCTGCAGGATGTACACCGGTTGGCCCCCAACTTCAACCAAGTCGAGTGAATTTGCCTAACGCGCTGTGCTGATCCTGGACCAGAATGGCATCATTCAAGAATCAATTACATCTCAATTGATACGGAGCCGCAGAAGAGGGCTTAACTTTTGCACCGCCCGTTCTTCCGACGCTGCCGCTATCGAGGCATTGGTTTCGGGGTTAAGTCGTTTGCCACAGACAGATTCACACATCGGCTTTGACAACCCCGTAGAAGTGGCGCATCTCCGAAGGCACGCTGCATTACAAACCAAGCGCAACAAACTTTACCTTTGCTCCCACTTCTTCGCGCTTTTCCCACTTTTTGCCTCTAGCTATGCTTGACTGGTCCCTCATGTCCCGAAAGCGTTATGTTGATGTCATTGGCGAGACAGCTTCCCCCGCTAGCACCAAGATCGGCCGGGCAGGCAACACCCAGTAACTTGCCAATAGTTTCATGCTCGCACTCTTAAGCTTTCTATATAAACTTGGTACTGTCCCATCCATTTAGACACCCCTTGCCCTGACCGTTTTACGCAGCTTCCCCCATTCTCTCTCTCTCCTTCAACTACCCATTTCACCTCGTAACAATCAACCCCCCCCCCCTCTCCAATCATGGCCTCTCTTCCTTCTTCCTTCAAGGCTGTCGTCATCGAAAACGCCAACGGGCCGTTCAAGATTGCGGAGAGGCCCCTCAAGGCCCCCGCGGCAGGCGAGGTGCTCGTCAAGGTGCTGGCTTGTGGTGTGTGCTTTAGTGACGTCGCCATTGCCAGCGGCGAGATGGGCAGCGTCTTCCCGCGCGTCCCCGGGCACGAGATTGTGGGCGACATTGTGCAGGTCGGCGACGGCATCAAGCACCTGACCGTCGGCCAGCGCGTCGGCGGCCCGTGGCACGGCGGCCACGACGGCACCTGCCGCGCCTGCCAGCGCGCGCAGTTCCAGATGTGCGACAACGAGCTCGTCAACGGCTACTCCAAGGACGGCGGCTTCGCCGAGTACGTGCTGCTGCGCGCCGAGGCCACGGTCCGCGTGCCGGCCGACATGGACCCCGCCGAGGTCGCGCCCCTGCTGTGCGCCGGCGTCACCGTCTTCAACGGCATCCGCAAGCTGCGCGTCGAGCAGGGCGCCCTCGTCGCCGTCCAGGGGCTCGGCGGCCTCGGCCACCTCGCCGTCCAGTACGCCGCCAAGATGGGCTACGAGGTCGCCGTCCTGTCCTCGGGCGACGACAAGGCCGACTTTGCCAAGCAGCTCGGCGCGCACCACTACATCAACGCCAAGACCCAGGACGCGACCGAGGAGCTGAAGAAGCTGGGAGGCGCTTCCATCATTGTGCAGACAGCGCCCAACCCCAAGATTGTCGGTCCTCTCGTCGCCGCGCTTGCCCCCGAAGGCAAGCTGCTCAGTCTCGCCCCCGTCGGCGCCGTCGAATTTGACACTGTTCCCTTGGTCCTCAAGGGTGCCAGCGTCCAGGGCTGGCCCAGCGGTCACGCCCTTGACTGCGAGGAGGCTATTCGCTTTGCCAGCACCCACGGCGTCAAGTGCATGATTGAGAAGTACCCCTTCGCTGATGTGCAAAAGGCCGTCGACAGCCTGATCGCCGGCAAGCCTCGCTTCCGCAATGTTCTCGTTATGCAGTAACTAGACGATCGAAAAGTACAGAGTAGAGGGATACAGGTCGGCGTTGAGAAAACTTCGTTGCATAGGAACGGTGTTGATGGGTTCTGTGGGTGATTCTTGGAAAATGTATCATTTGGTGGACTCTGTATGGGAGGTTGCTAGATCTAGCCGTACGTAATAAAAGTGAATAAAGGGAGTGTAAATCGCTAAGTACCAAAGAAAAGAATCGTAAACGCTGCAAGTGAAAATGCGTATGCTACATCAGGACGCTTGGCTCATCGTGAGGCGCCTGTTCGAAATAAACAATAACCCGTCCATCCTTGTCCAGTTCTGCCCCTCGATCTGATATGGGTGTGTAGATTCGTGAGTGCGCCACCTCTTGCCGACTGACACGGGCCTCGTCTCGTGGAATCCACAGTGATGGCTTGGGCTTCCACATGTCCGGAGGTGTGTAGTTGCAGTATTTGTTGTTTTCCGCGTACACAGTGTTGGGTATGCTGTCGGCGGGAATCAGCTTCCGCAGAGCGATAAAGTCTTCGTACTCCTCTGGGTGGAGGAAGCGTTGAAAGAAGCTCGGCTTGTCGGCATTTTCGGGACCAATGTTGATGCCAATCTTGCCCAGCCAGTATTTGAAGAATGGTGATTCAAGCTCGTCCTTCATCTTCTTCTTGGTGCTCCCCTTGAACCATTCCATCGCCGTCGAGCGGACGCTGCTTGCGCCTTCCATTCCTCTAGTGCCCGTCACCACATGCTCTTCTGCATCTTCTTCCTCCTCCTCCTCCTCTTCATCACTCTCAATTCTCGCTTCACCAAATGTTTGCGTCTCATCGTAGTAGCTATTTGCCGCACCAGAAGTTACCTCTGATGTATCTTCTGCGATCGCGGCAGCAGCCGCCGCCTTTTGCGTCTCTTCAATTTGAATTTGTTCCTCGAGCTTCATGGTCTGCGGCAGACTGACCAAAAGCGGCGCAATGGCATCGCCGACGGACATGTGAACAAGCAGAGTGAACAGCAAAAAGATGAGCATCAAAACAACAGGCGCAAAGGAACTGTTTAGCGCAAACAACCCAATCATGCACACTTCGGCCAAGTACAGTCCAACAATCAGATGCAGCAGAGCTTGCGGGTAGAAGAGCCCCTTGCTGTCATGCGTGGAGTCCAGAATGTAGATGAGCTTGTACTTCCACACAATCTGAATAAACCATAGCCCCAATGCAGCAAACAGTAGTACTAGGGGTGAAATACAGGAGTAGCTCAGGGCAATGACCCCCATATTGGAGTACACGGGAAAGATGCCTCCCCAGCCGGGGGTCGTCAGTTCTTTCCAGGCTCTGAATCGACTCCGAGGGTTATCGGTTATTTTCGCTAGGACAACATGACGGAGGAACGGCCAGACTTGCAAAAGATCTTTGCAACCGCTGAGAACACACTGAATCAAGATATATGACAGATAGAAATCGGAGGCTGACGGCAAACTCTTTGCCAACATATCCTTGGCCCCTAGTGGATTCTTGATGATTTCCGTAATGGCACCGGAAGCGGCAGAAGTCAGTGTCGTGATCAAGAAGACCTGAACAACCTGGAATGCAAAGTAGGCGTTTTGTGTGAAGAGCTCGACCCGGTGAGTCGAGGGGAGCCCAGACACGCGTCCGCAGAAGCGCAGCAGAAAAGGCACAACCGCCATGAGGAGCGAGAGCGCCAGGGCAGGCAGAAAGCCCTGGATGAAGCCGATGATGAGCTTCGGAAGCTTATGTATCCAACTGAGGAACGGCGCAATCTTGATGAGCGAGTCCACATTAGACACCAAGCCAACAAAGGCCGACGGAATCGACCAAAAGACAATGGCAGCCAGCACGAGCGCCATGACCCCTGTGCGTCGCATGATAAGCTCCCACCACTTCATGCGAAGCGAGCTCCAGATGACCTCGTCTGGTCGGATCCCCAGCAGCCTCACCGACATTTGCAGTGGGCGGTGGTGGGCGAGGACCTGCTGCGCTGCCTGCGCACTCTCCTGTGTGTCAAATTCGATAAAGGCGGCAGACACGGTGCCAGCTTCGCCTCGCCGCACGATACGGCGCGTCTTGAAGATGAGCAGGTTCAGTTCGCGCAGTCGGTTGCGCGTCCAGCGAATCGTGTCCACGCGGCGCAAAAAGTTGCCAATCGGGCGATGGTGAGGGCGCTTCTTGGTAGGGATCCAAAGGGACGCCACGGAGCCGCGCAGGTCGGGTAGCGTGTCGTGCAAGCCGTACGGATGCACATAATCAGGATCCTCCTCGGTGGTCACACGGTCATCCTTGTTCTCTGTGGCGTCGACTTTTGTCTCATCGGAGTGGCGGTGCTGTAAGTGCTCAGTTGAGTCGCTGGAGAGCAGTGTCGGTCCAGGAAGATCAATTTCTAGTTTCTCGCTCGGGAATCTCGTCAGTTCGTGAGATGTCGCTGCGAATCCTCGTTCTGAGCTCGCAGACTCTACGTCGACGTCATGCTGTTTCTCGATACGTTCTGGTGGTGGCTCGCTAATAGGGTGGTTCGGGTGCTTCTTCAAGTATTGGTTGCGAGCAACGTTGGTCATCTTGATCAACTTGACCTCGGCATCCTCCAGTCGCTTTGCCGTCTGTTCTCGTTCCTTTACAAGCTTGGCAAGCACTTTGCTGCTTCGGGGAATATATATTCTCTTTGCTGAGTCGCCGTATAGCTTTCGAAGGCGGGCTTCATCCTGGTATTTCTGAGGCAGACCGGTAACAAGCATGGTTTTTGACGAGATGCGCTGAGCATAGTGGGGTGAAGAAAGATATGCCTGGCGTAGGTTGACGTAGTAGATGCATTCCCTGACAATGGTGAAGAGGACAAAGCCAAAGTATGCCCAGGCAACAAAGAGGTGGGCGTAGAGCTTGTTGGGGTCTTTGACATTGCCAATCGTCAGCAAGGCAAGCTGGTAGTTGCCATTGCCGCCAGTTGCGTTGATTGGAAATAGGATGGGATAGGTCAGCAAACAACCGACGAAACAAATGTTTCGCAGAACCTTTAGATAACGCAGGAAGAAGAAGCCGTCAATGGTGGCATTATTCAAAATGAAGGTGTCGGGAATCTTGAAAAACGGCACTATCCAGTTGAAAATGCCGCTGGGTAGCTCTGGGCTCGGTTCTCTGCTACGTGTTAGCCCAACTCGCTCGTACTCGGCAAGACTGCGCAAGCAAAGGGTACATACAACGGTCTTCGGATGGCGCGAATCGTTCGCGGTGCATACACACGCTTGAGTCGGGGGCGCAGGGCTAGGAATAGGATCGCCGTGACTCCGAGGATGATGCTGATGGGAATGAATGTGCCGCCGAGCTTGGACAGCGATGGGCTCTTGCTGTTGGCGGTCGCGCTGAGGGTTCCTTGACCGCTGGAGTCATTTCGGGTAGAATTGATGCGGGGATCGGAGTTCTGTTGCGCGCAAGAGCGTCAGCTATACGTCATCTCCGAGTCGTCGAAAAGATTCGAGCGTCTCGCCGGCCGGCGGCATGGCCACCAGCGTAGACACGCTCAGCCCAGCAGTGGGTGGTCGTTGAATGGCGGCCCGGGTACCTACCTGGTTGAGGTCGAGCCGGGCGACCAGCCACGGCCAGTTTCCGGGGTCATCCATCTCGACGTGCGAGGTCCAAGACAAGATCTAAGCGGCGGCTGGGCTATCGCCAGGCATTGTCGACTCTGGTCTGTGGCAGTCGCCGCTCGATGGGGGCTCCAAGTCGGTTGACGTTTTGTCTGGGAAAAGCAGAGAGAAGGAAAATGGACTGGGCGGCTACGATGTGCCGGTGGCCATCTGTTTTTGAGTGGAACGAGGCCGGTCAAGATTGAAATTCTCAGTTGGTGGTGGATCGCGTGGCGCTTCTTGTCCTAGACACCCTGCATAAGGCGGGTCGGGCGCTGAGCAGATGATGCTGCGACGAACAGATAATGGGTTGCCAAGTTGCAGAGCCAAAGGCAGAAATTGATCATTACGATACTGGAGGGAGAAGAACGAGTGGGGGGGGGGGGGGGGGCTGCCATGAAAATGGGGAATGTGGCTCAAGGCTGGAGCTAGTTATTTAGTTAGCCCGCGGACGACCACCAATCGGCATGTCTTGTTTGGGGGGGGGCGAGGAGGACATTATTCAGATAACGCTACCCAACTTCCACAGGATCAGCGACGAGGATGATGTCGTACTGGGTGCGCGTTGACGGCGAAAGGGGGAAGCTGGAGAGACAAGATACACAAGTACGAGGGCTATGTAACATGCATGATGATGCAGACATGCACACATGCAGATTTGGCAAGCAAGCAAGGAGCGGAAGCAAGCAGCCCGAAAAGGATTTCAATCTTGAGTGGCGGAAAGTGCACAGGGAAGCGACCGTTGTGGCGTTGCAGCATCTTACGAATCTTACGAATACTCTGGAAGAACTACCTAGTAATAACTAGTTACCCAATATTTCGTTCCTTTTTCTTCCTTTCTTTTTGGGCATAATAAAACCCGCCTCGAATTCAGTAAGTGGGCAGGGACCCTGGGCAATTAAGATTGCGTGCAACTTGCGACTATTCGTGCCTCCTAGGTACCTAGGTACTTTAATTCGTACCAGGTAATAGAGGTAATAGTAGGTAGTTGGGGGCGCTACAGTGGTGTTGTACAAGGCCAGCAGCGCAGCAGCATCGTACCATGTGACATGTCAAAAAATCATGGACCCTTCTCGAGAAGCAAAGAATAGCAAACGCTTCATCAAACGCTTCACTACTGCATCTCCAGCCGTGTCGCCAAGACAAGACGCCAATTTTCTCTCCTACCAGCCTTCGCCTAACGACCTGTTCCCACTGCAAAATTCGCCTCGGACCAACAGATCCGTCACCTCTCTCACGCTACTGGTCGCGCAATTGCGAGGCGTGAACTCTGTTTTGTGGGTGATCCCTGCCTTTCGAGAAACTACCGTTCAGGAACCCCGAGTCGCTCCAACCCGTCAGGGGTCTGGCGAGATAATAAAACGTTCTGTCACATACCCCTGCCTGGCACAGACTCAATCGGGACCGGGGGATCGCGTTGCACTGGTGCGAGGGCGCAAATAGTCCAAGACATGGCGAAGAGTCATTGCTCGGAAATGTCAGTGCAATAATTTGTACTAGCTTCACACTGATCTGTCCCAATTCTAGTTCAATGTCCTTTTAGCAGCTATTTGATATCCGGCAGCGAGTTCTCGTGCTCGACCAGATCTCGTAGTGGCGCGCCGGCCTCTCCGTCAAACTTGGCCGCATCGACGGCGCCCAACGGACGACGGCTTCGTCCCGCGCCGTATCCATAGTACCTGTCCAGCGCGGCCTTGAGGCCCGCGACGCCCAGCTGCACGAGCGCCCAGTCGCCGCGACTGAACCGCGTCTGCAGTGCCTGCGCCTCCTGGAGCCTGCCCTCGTCGTAGAGCTGCAGCATCAGCGTGTGCAGCTTGGGCACGAGGTTGGCCGCCGCCGCGATGACGCCGTGCGAGCCGCCCACGAGCCCGTGCAGCATAAAATCCGTCTTGCCCGCAAACGCCGCAAAGTCGCGGCCGATGCGCGCGTCGTGCGCCACCCGCTGCAGCTTCCCCATGTTGCCGCACGTCAGCTTGCAGCCGACAATGTTGCTGTTGCTGGCCGCCAGGCTGATGATCAGGTCCGAGTCGAGATCGATGCCGCCCGTCACCCCGGGGAAGTTGTAGAGCAGAATCGGGATGGGGGATGCCGTGGCCACGTCGTCAAAGTACTTGTAAATGACGGGTTTTTGCATCGCAGGGACTATCGGGCGTTAGTAACTGCAACATTTCATATTCATCGGACCAACGTACGCCAGTAGCTCGGGCTGAGGACGAGCGCGTAATCTGCGCCCGCCTCGTGAGCCTCCTTGCATAGCTGGATTGATTCGCGCGTGGACTGCGCACCACCGCCCGCAATGATCGTGGCGTCCGGCTTGCCGTGCTCATCAAGGATGGCGCGCGCCAGCTTCAACACTAGGATGCGCTCCTCGTGCGACATGTGCATCGCCTCGCCGTTGGAGCCCTGGATGACCAGGCCGTCGACGCCCGCCTTGGCGATGCGCGTAATGTGCGCGCGGATGGCCTCGAAATCGAGCGTCTCATCCTCGTGGAAAAAGGCGACGCAGGGCACGTAGATGCCGCGGGGCGGGCAGTGAGGCGCCATTTTGTGGAATGGAAATGTCGGTTTCGTATCGGCGTGTCGCTCGTGCCGCAGAGTTCCCGAGGGGAGGAGGCAGATGTCTAGTTTATAGCAGAGTCTGTCGGGGCCGCCGTCATTCAATCGCCCCGCGGTGGGAATATCTCTGACATCTCAAAATGTCGGAATCAGCCATTCACATCGCGGATTAGCGGGCGGGGGCGCGGTCCCGGAACGGCGCCCGGAGGACCCTCCCGACTGCCGATGACGGAGCGCGACGCGATTAGCCATGATGTAGTCATGGAACGATGCAAATCGCCGAGAAATGAACAAATATACTCTCCGATGCCATTTGGATAGCCAGTCCAAGTGCTTTGAAAGCATCTTCCATCACCTTTTTTGGCTCTCGCGCAGCTACTCTACGCTCTGTTTTCCAGCCTACCCTGAACCATCATATCGCAACCGAGGGGCGCCGGCCCGGTAGCGCACAGTTCGAAGTTTGATTGATTTCCATGGCCAGGAAAGCTCTAAGAAGTCGATTGATGATGTGTTGCCATATGTATTAGTACCTACCTGTGTTGTGTCTGCCTTGGACACTGGTGAAAGAACGTCTTTCTGAACCTTCGGGTTATTCGAGAAGAGGAATCGATAATGAGTTGATGATTCTTACCAAGGAAGTGCGCCCTGTAAGTTTCTTCCTCGATATTTCGGCTGTCGCATTCTAGTTCTGCGTGTCGATGTAGCGGACAGACGTGGAAAGTGCCTGATGAGTCAAAGATGCGTTGGCCATGTCGCATTTGCCACCAATAATGCGACGTCGTTTCGAAGCCAAGAAATTTGTTATAGGACGAGTTGAACTTTGGCCCGTAATTATTAAAACACAATTGTCCAGAATACACCAAACAGCCAAAGTTAATGCATGTGTGCCACTGAGCAGCACCACCTTTCCTGGGGATACCCAATTCGTGGACACGGCGGTTTTGCCGGCTGCAACTGACCATGAGCTCCGTCCGCTCGGTCGCATATCATCCTTAACCTCCAATTTACCGGAACCGAAAGAGTCCGCTAGCCGCTCAGTAACAGGCGGGCATATATACCTTTCCATAAGCTCTCCTTCGGGCGAAACTGACGTCCATCTCTGCCTGTAGGATAGTAGACTCGGGTACCGTGGCAGTTGAGTATTGAGTTGTGGCTTTCTGTATCTGTACAGAAGAGGAACAAAGGGCCTGGCTGGCGCTTTTCGTCTTATTCCCGGTGTCTAAGAATACGCATGTGATGGACCGCGCTGGCACCATCGTGGACATGTAAATGGCCCTGGGACTTTTGAGCGACCGCCAAGTCTGCGATGGAGTGTGACGAAACCAGTGAGACGATTTTTCTTGGCCGTGAACAGTTTCATCTCCAGAAAAATTACGGAAAATTGGTGACCAAATGTCCGAAAATTTGTGTGACTGGCGCCGGGAACTTGTACGTTGAAGGGCGCTGCATTAATCCAAGATCAACGGTTTATTCGAACGCTTTTCCTCCGGGGCAATATTTAATTCTTCCCCAGACGCTCTCTCGATCCACTGAAGCGAGTCACAAGGTGCTGAAGACCCGCGCGCCTGCATTCGGAATTCGCATGATCCTCGTGGAGGGTGGAGAAGTTGCCATGCCATGCCAAGAGATACAAAAGGTCCCTGATGGCAGGACAGTTTGGAAAATCCCTAAACAAGGCATAGTAAATGACAAGGCGATATGGCCTCCAACGTCCCCTCAACCCCCAATGCCGCGTCTTCTATGTACGCGTGCTGTGCTTTGGCCGAAGCTCCTCCTGCTGGCCGCTTGACTCTACTGCCGCAACTAACACGAGGCGGCGATCAGCCCCCACGGGTAGGATATAATTGAAGTTCCGTTATTCCCATTACATAAACCAACTATATAGCATGGTCGTATGGTAGCAAGGCTCCCACACAGTAATCCGTTCTTCGGCAGCGCTCGCGGACAGGATGGAGGGGTCTCTGGTTTTTCGTTGATACCCAATAACATCACCTCCTTGTCCTTCTCTGCAACGTCGATTTATGGGCATTTTACCACAAGTTCCCGCGCTGGGTTGTATCCTTGATGCAGGTTATGGCGACGAGATAAATAAGGTGATGCTGCCCAGCGCCCGTCCCTGCTGGGGCCCCCATCTCCCTGGTGTGCAAACACTGAACAAACCTGGCGCACAATACGCGGCGCTGTTGTTGTCCTTGTTCTTGGCTCGGCCACCTTCTCTGCTCCCTCAACAATCCAACATGGACCGCGACGCAGCAGTCTCGGGCCAAAAGCCAGTCGTCGCCGACTTGCACAACGAGCCTGCGGTTGTACACGAAGCCGAGCAGCGACACATTGTGGGCGCCCAGCCGGGCACCGACGACACACGCGATGCCAAGATCCTATCCGACACATACGCCGATGAGAAGCACCGAGGAACACGTGGTGTCTCACACGGCCCGGACGACGACGAGACCTCCGATGGTGAAGCGCTGCCCGCTGATCTTTTCGTGTCATTCCCGCCTCTAAAGGGCGTCGAGCCTGAGAAGAACCCCCTTACGGTACGAGCTGTGCTCATTGGCATCATCCTCGGATCTCTCTGTAATGCCTCCAACGTCTATCTCGGTACGTCTTTCCCCATACCCCCCTAGCGCACTCAAGCCACGAACAAGACGTCCGCGACAGGTCTCAAGACGGGCTTCACCTTTCCCGCCACCATGTTTGGCGCCATTTTCGGATACGGCATCGTGACTATCCTCACCAAGGCGTTTCCTCGCGTCCCTTTCCTCGGGGGCCGCTTCGGCCCCCAGGAGAACTCCATCGTGCAGGCCGCCGCCACCGGCGCCGGCGGGATGAGCGGCCTCTTCGTGGCGGGCCTGCCGGCCATGTACCGCCTCAGCCTGCTCTCCGACGAGCCCAAGGCGGACTTCACCCGGATCCTGACGCTGACGATTGTGTGCGCCCTGTTTGGGCTCTTCGCCGCCGTGCCCCTCCGCAAGTTCTTCATCATCAACGTCTCGCGCGAGCTGAACCTCGTGTTTCCCTCGCCGACGGCCACCGCCGTCGCCATCCGGTCGATGCACTCGGTCTCATCGGGCGCTGCGGACGCCATGAGGAAAGTCAAGGCCCTCTTCTACGCCTTTGCCGGCGCCTTTGCGCACATTATTCTCTCGCAGTACGCAGACGGCATCCTCCACAACTGGCACATCTTCTCGTGGTTCTACATCTGGAGCGGCTACAGCAACTGGGCGCAGAACATTGACAACTGGGGCTGGTATATCCAGCTGACGCCTGCGTTTTTCGGATCTGGCATTCTTGTTGGCATGAACACGGCGCTTTCCTGGTGGGGAGGTACTGTTGTTGCTTGGGGCCTGATTGGGCCTTTGCTTGTTCACTATGGCGAGTGCGAAGGGACCCGTCCGTACCTCGATGCCAAGGATCCAGTCATTGCTGAGAGATGGGGTGTCGTTGCTGGCTTTAGCAAGATGACTGGCATCGGCGAGCCTGGATGGAAGGCTTCTCCCCGTTACTGGATGCTGTGGCCTGGTGTCATGGTGCTCCTGGTGTACTCGCTGATTGAGTTCTTCATCCACATCCGCGTCCTCTGGGATGGACTTTTATTTGCTTTCCGTGAGATGTCGGTCACGATTGCTGGTGTGCTCAAGAAGCGCGGAAAGCGCAGCTCATTTTATGAAAAGCAGGCTGCAAAAGTCAATGACGATAATTGCCTGACCAAGGACTTTGCCACTCCTGAGCAGCAAGTTCCCGTTTACGTTTGGCTCCCTGGTACTATCAGCATGATGGTTGTCGCTTGTTTTGTCTGTCACTTCCAGTTCCAGATGAACGCTGGTTATGCCATTGTCGCCTGCCTCCTCGGTATCATCTTCGCCTTTATGAGTATCTATGGAGGTGCCGTGACCGATGTGGCACCCTTGACCGCTTCCTCCAAGGCCTCACAGCTCGTGTTTGGTGGCATCACCAAGGGTAGTGAGCAGACGCATGCTCAACGCATCAATTTGATTGCCGGAAATATTGCCACCGGAACGGCCGACGTCGCCACGGCACTGGTCAGCGATTTCCGTGTCGGGTTTCTGCTGCAGACGCCTCCCCACCTTCAGTTCTACGCCCAGGGCCTCGGTGCCATTGTTTCCATCTTTCTGGCACCGGGAATTTTTGTTCTGTTCATGGCTGCTTATCCCTGCGTCTGGCGACCCGACCTTCAAGATGGCGAGTGCCCCTTTGCCGCACCCTCGGTTGCCGCCTGGGTAGCTGTTGCCCAGGCCGTCACTGAGCCTCACGTGCCCATCCCTCTGAAGTCCGGCATCTTCGCCATTGTTCTGGGAGTGTTTGCCGCATGTCAGGCTCTCTTCAAGAACTTTTACTTGGTGGGCTCTCGTGCCAAGTATCGCTCATACCTGCCCAACTGGATGGCCGTCGGTGTCGCCTGGGTTCTGGGTCCCGATTCTGGCTATGCCAACGCGGTCGTGTTCGGCTCCATCACGGCTTGGTGGTGGAGGAAGTTTTTCCGTAACAACTTTGAGGCCTATGGATTTGCGATTGCCGCAGGTCTCATTGCCGGCGAAGGTCTTGCAGGTGTCATCAATGCTGCGCTTACTCTTGGTGGTGTTTCTGGCGAGGCCAAGGGGTCACCTATCGCCCTCCCTGGAGCCAAGTGGTGACTGGGCATTTCTGGAGAGGAAAAAGACAACTATGAGAAAAGAAGAGAAGTAGTAGCAATAGTGGTGCGGTTTTATGATGTGCATGTTGTTGTTTGTGTGGGCGCTGGCCTGCATGCGGGCGCAAGTGATTGAGCAAAATGAATATATTCTTCAGCTACAGGCTTCTTCAACTACATACCTTTTTAGTGGTGAATGTATTTGTAAGTTCTTCGTACGTTGAGGCTAAGCTTTCAGGAATCGACGCTTGGCTTGATGTGGGAGCATTTGTGAGACTGACAAAGCGATTATGAAGACAGCCTGGCAGTGCACTATAATGCACCAAGTAGGAAAATGCCGATGTTAGTGGGGTGGCGAGATGCGAATCACTGGCTCATGGCATTATACTATCATGACAGAGCCGCCAAGAAGCACGGTGAGACAGCAGAATTGGGCAGTAAGGCTGTAGACAACCCGGCGACAACTGGATGAAAACAGTTCGGCTGGTTTCAGACTGGCAGCCTCATAATCACTTGTCATCAGCCCATCACGATAACCCCGCCGCCGCAGTTGGGCTAGCCAACTCGATACTAGCCAACTCGATGGCAAAGCCAGCCAACTTGCTGGCAGAGCTGTGACGCCATTGGTGGGGCAGACAATCTTGAACTTCGGCAGCTATGATACTGTGACTTTTGGCTCCCCGTAACTTCTGCAGGGTGAAGAATTACCGGGCTGGCTGAAAACGAGGCTTTTTATGGAAGCGGTTAACCGTAGTTTCCAATCCCGTTCATCCCCCCAATGAGCGTTCGAGAAGCCATTGGCGGCCCCAGAGCGTGCCACCCGAGCTGTCCGGCCTTGGCCAAGTTGTTTATAAGGAAGCTGTAGTTCCCCTCCCCTTGTACCCCTCTGAACATTTCCATCCTCTCTCAATTGACTATCCATTCTTCCCTACAACAAGATACCCTTTCCGATCCAACAACGAACCCCCAACATGCCTCTCGCAGCTCCCAAAGCCACCAAGGTCCTCGACCTCCTCAGCCTCAAGGGCAAGACGGTCATTGTCACCGGTGCCTCGGGCGCCAAGGGCATCGGCATCGAGGCGGCCCGCGGGTGCGCCGAGATGGGCGCCGACCTGGCCATTACGTACTCGTCGCGTCCCGACGGGGCCAACAAGAACGCCGAGGAGCTGAGCAAGACGTACGGCGTCAAGGTCAAGGCGTACAAGCTCAACGTGGTCAAGTACGCCGACGTCGAGGCCTTTGTCAACCAGGTCGTCTCCGACTTTGGCAAGATTGACGGCTTCGTTGCCAAGTACGTCCCCTCCCCCCGATCAATTCCCACAACCCCCAGAAACAAAAGTACGACTAACACTGCTTCCCCCAGCTCTGGCATGACGGCCGACTCGGGCGTCCTCGACGGAACCGCCGAGGCCTGGGACAAGGTGCTCCAGGTCGACCTCACCGGCACCGCCTACTGCGCCAAGGCGGTCGGCGCCGTCTTCAAGAAGCAGGGACACGGCTCGCTCGTCATCACGGCCTCGATGTCGGGCCACATTGCCAACTACCCGCAGGAGCAGACGTCGTACAACGTGGCCAAGGCCGGCTGCATCCACCTCGCGCGCTCGCTCGCCAACGAGTGGCGTGACTTTGCCCGCGTCAACTCCATCAGCCCCGGCTACATCAACACGGGCCTGTCCGACTTCATCGACCAGAAGACGCAGGATCTCTGGAACAGCATGATTCCCGTCGGCCGCCCTGCCGAGTCGTCGGAGCTCAAGGCCGCCTACGTCTACTTCATCTCGGACGCGAGCTCGTACACGACCGGATCGGACCTGGTTATTGATGGTGGATACACGACCCGATAGAGGATTTATTTTGAAACCTCATAGAGGATTTATTCTGGCAAATTTCAGAGCAGAAGGATTGGTGTTGAGTATATCGTGTGCTATCCGTGGTCGCTGGACAGGCGACTGGGTGGACGAGTGGTCCAAGCTACGCAAGACAGTCAAGACAGCCATACACATGAATAGAATAGAAAATTTCCGGGCGAATTTGTTGCAATTTTGTAAACTCACTCATAGCCAAATAATTGGTGATGTGTTTTTGATGTGTTTTATAAGTGCGTGGCTATCTAGGATGGCTACGCATTTCCAGCGAGGACCACTAACAGCTACATTGAGCTGATTTGCAGTCAAGAGAGGGTAGAAATAGTGAAAGCAAGACATATATAAAATGAAAGTAATTGAAGAGAATATATAAGAAGCACTTCCAAAATTTTATTTTTTTTGCTTCCATGACAGCCGCGCAAAATCGAATTATTATCAACCACTTCCCACTACCCCAAGCAACACCCCGCCCAGCACATCTCTCTCCACTGCATGGCCAGGTATGGCTCAACCAAACACAGACAACAAAACCTCAAAACCAGAGCCCCTGCGCGAGCTCTGCATCCCCAACATGGTGCGCACTCCCAATCCAAAGAATGCAATGACATGACCACGTCCCATCCTGCAAAAGCGCTTCGCCCCCCGCGTCTAACACAAGCTGCAGAACAAAGACTCGAGCTTCACGTACGTGCACATGCACCGCGCGGCCGACGCCGACCTGTTTGAGGACTTTTGCCGCGACAAGCTGCCCGACGACGAGATATACGTGCCGCCGCAGCACCAGCCCGTCAACCCCGAGGACGAGGACGACGTGGTGCCCGACCAGCACGCCGCGTTTGGCATCCAGCGCGCGACGCAGCGCGTCCGCGAGCCGGCGTGGAAGGACCTCGGCCTGGCCGCGCTCATGGACAAGGGGCCCGACGCAAAGGGGAGGAAGAATAGCGGCAAGGGCGCTGTTGGTGTGCGGAACTTGCCGCGGTGATTTGGCGCCGCGGTGCTTCAGGATGCAAGATGTGCTGGCCGGGTCCAGGAGGGTTCAGGCAGCATGTCCATGGATTGCGAGCGGCACCGCAGTACGTTTTACGACTTGCAAAGATGCAAAAGTAAATTATAGAATGATTCATGACTTAAGAAAATACCCCAATAATCCGACATGCTTAAAGCAGCCTATAAATGGTGACCGCCAACTCCCAACTCCAAGCGCACCCAAAATCAAAAACCCCGTGCCATGTCCCGTGTTCATTTTCCACCGTCCGAACCTCGTCGTCATCAGTTCTTGCCCAAAAACGCCTCGCGCTCCACCACCTCTGGCGCAAACTTGACCAGAAACACCGTCTTGCCGGGCCACATGTCGCCCTCGGCGACGGTGTGCGCCGTGACCTTTGCAGAAAAGTCTGCGCCGTCGCAGACGCCCTCGATGACGCCGGCGGCAAACGCGGCGCAGTTGAGCTGGCTCATCTCGCGCGGCACCGAAATGTACTGGTTGACGAGCGGCTCGTTGTCGATAATCATGTACTCCTCGGGCGTGTCCGGGTTGTTGCTCTTCTCGAGGCGGTCGGCCTGGCGCCCAAAGAGGTGCGTCCACGCGTTTTGCTTAATCAGGTGCAGCAGCGCAATGATGTTGAGCGGCCGCAGCTGCGTGCGCGCGGGCTCGCGGTACAGCAGCAGGTCGAGGAGCTTGAGGCCGATGGCGTGGCCTTGGAGGTTCAGCCTGGAGGGGGGGAGAAGCAAGACGTTAGGGCCCCTTGTCCGATGAAAGACGCCAGCGTGGCTGCAGAGTTGACCGGTGCTCTTACCGTTGCTCCAGCTCTTGGATCCCCTTGACGCGGCGCTGCGCATACGTCACCATCTCGCCAAATAGGTACGCGAAGCTCGCCTGGCTCATCTCGCCCGCCTTGGAGCGGTTCAGCGGCCGGTGGTAGATGGTCTTGCCATTGCTGGGCAGCCGCAGACCGGATTCCTTGGTGACGGCTTGTGCGCCTGGTTGTGTGCTCGCCATGATGTGCGTCGTTTCGTGGTTCGGGTTGGGGGGAGAGACGGCGATGTTGGGTGCAGACAGCAGAGCAACCCTTTGTCCGAGTGGCAAGGAGCGTTTGCCCCACCATTCACGTCGAAGCTTGGATAAGGTAGGAGCAGTGACAGCAGAGACGGAGAGTTGATTTTTTTTCTTTTTTTTTCTTCTTTTCTTTTAGTTGAGCTAATGTAATCAACTAATGGACAAAAATTACAAAAACAAAAATTACGGATGTATGCTAAAGGGCCCCGAAAAGGTTCCGAGGGGGCCTGGTTTTACTGCCTAGGTAGGTACCTAGGTACCCCAGTGTGCCAATGCATTGGAAAACAGACGAACTCTTGCCAAATCAAAGTAGTTGCCACATCTAGGCAATCCTAACCTCATTTTCAGACCAAAGCTTATTGCACCGTCACCACCTTGGACTTTGTCTCCTTTTGCTTCAGCGACGCCTCGACCCAGGCCTGCACCTCCTCGAGCGCCTTGCGCGGGCTCTTCTTCCGCTTGAGCAGGAAGCCCTGCACCTCTGCGGGCGAGAACTTGCCCTGCGGGATGCAGCTGGCAAACTGTGTCGCAAAGGCCCTCATCTCGTCGGCCTCGACGTCGACCTCGTACGCGAGGGCGGCCTGCTGTTGCAGCAGCCAGTCGCTCTTGCCGGCGGCCGGCTGCTGCTTCTTCGTCTGGGCGGCAGCAGCAGGTCCCGCCGCCTTGGTGGCCGCGCCCGGCGGCTCGTACATGCGCTGGAAGAGCTCGGCCACCTGGAACGGGGTGGCGTGGGCGAAGCCGACCTGGACGTCGACGCGGCCGGGCCGCACGAGGGCCTCGTCGAGCGACTCGGGCTTGTTGGTCGTCATGATGAGCACGCGGCCCTCGTGCGAGGCGACGCCGTCAATGGCGTTGAGCAGCCCGGACAGCGAGATGCCCTTTTTGGAGCTGCGCTTCTCGCTGCGGCCGGCACCGCCGGCACCACGGCGACGGCGCTTCTTCTTTTTCGACTTGACGTCTTCTTCGCTCGAGGAGGAGTCGCTGTCGCTGTCGCTGGACGAGGAGTCGGCGTCCTTGGCTTCCTTCTTCTTCTCCTTGGTCTTTTCCTTGTCCGTCTTGTCCTCGTCCTTGTCTTGGGCGCCCTCGCGGCGGAGACCCGCGCTGTCAATGTCCTCGAGCAGGATGACGCAGCGCCGGGGCAGCTTGGTGAAGAGCACGGCCAGGTCCTCCTCGGTGATGCTAATGTCCTGCAGACTGATGACGTAAATGTCGATGCCGAAGACGCCCGCGAGTGCAAACGAGAAGCTCGTCTTGCCGGTGCCGGGCGGCCCGTGGAAGAGGTAGCCGCGGCGCAGCGGGATGCCGCGCGACGCGTACCAGCGCGGGGTGGCGGGGTGCAGGTATTCGTTGACGTCGGCCAGGACTTTGTGCATCTCCTTGTTGTCGAGGACCACGGTGCGGATGGGACGGACAGGACGCCGGGCGACTTGCTGCCACATGTTGTAGTCGCGGCGCTGTTCCTTGGAACGGGGCCGGTAGATGGTTGTCTTTTGCGCCATGTCTTGGTAGTAGAGCTTTTTGGCTTCACTCAGCAGCTCCTTGACGGGGGCGGTCGATCTGCCGTAGCATGAAATCTGGACGGATTCGACATCCTTCATAGGGGCGCCCCATCCACGACTGTTGGAGTACGACTCTTTGAACCGGTTCACCTTGAAGTAGGTGCCTTTGTGCCAGATGGTGGTTCTCCCCATGGCGGGAATGTAGCGCGGGGCCGACGTGGCGGCCTGGTTCGAAAAGTTGAGATACTGGTGCTGCGAGGCGCCGCCAGCGCCGCCGTTGGTGAGAAACAGGGCCTTTGTGCTATTGTCGCCGTCTTCGTCTTCGTCGTCGTCGTCGTCCCAGGCGCTCCGGTAGACGGTCTGGGCGGTGAGATGCCTGTTGCTCTTGATGGACTTGTGCTTGGCCAGGAACTTCATGACGTAGTCGTAAATGTGGTCGTCCTCGCTGACGTGCATGGAGCACATGAGGAACTGGTCGACGAGGGTGGCGAGGTAATAGTAGACCTGCTTGAACAGCTTGGACGCGGCCCAGAAGAGTCCGGCGGCGGTCAGCAGCAGGGACGGGTCGATGCCGAACTGCTTCCCGACGAGATTGTAGGCAAACGGGAGCAGCTGGCCCAGCGGCGAGACGGAACCGGCAGTGGTGAAGAGCGTATCCATGATGCCTGGGGGAAAGGTGCCGGCGTAGGTGGTGGTGGTGTTGTTGCTCGCGGCGGCGGTGTCGGTGAGGGTGTGGTTTTGCTGGAAGAGCGGCGAGAAATGCATCGAGAGCGACTCCATCATGGAAGCCATTGTTGGGGAGACGTTGAGGAATGACCCAGCTCACGATGAACGAGATGAGGTACTCGGCAGGCTGCGAAAAGAAAAAGAGAGGAAAAACAGAAGAAAAAAAAAGCTCGAGAAAAACTCGAGTAGAGTATGAGCAGATCCGAACCCTGCCTGCAGTCACTTACACCGGAAAGGTTGATGGATAGGTAGGTACCTAGGTATGCGATGCAAATGCAAACCGTGACTGCAGGACCACCGGAAAAACAAGAGGGCGCCTTTGGAGATTGGGAGAAGAGGGAAACCGGCAGACTTTTAAGATAAAAAAGTAAAAGTAAAAAAAGAATATTTTAAGAATGATTTATAATAATTCAGGAGCTGGTACTTGCTGGCCACACACCTGACCTGACCACAGACGGTGTCGCAACGCCGCTTTCTCGTAAGGCTACTGCCAAGAAACGTCACACGCTAGGCAAACGCCCAACAGCTGGGGAATCGGGTCAAGTGGCTGAAGCGGCGCCTGAGGACGAGTCTGTATGTATTTAAAAATCTGCACAGAGGACAATGTAGGCGTGGTGATATATCCTCCATGATATATATGCTCTCTTCATTCTTATTTTCGCTTCAACTCACATGAGCTTTTTTTCCTGCATCGTCCTCACGAGGCCATGATCGCAAGGCAACCAACCGTTGATGCCAAAAGTCGAAGAACTAGGCAACCAGGCGTCAGCTTTCCACTCACCCCCCCCCCCAAGGCTGCACAAAGGTGGTGACTGGTTACTGGTGACACGCACGCCGGTAAAATGTAAAATGTGCGGCGTGCAAAACGGCATCTTGCAGGATTCGGGGCCCAATCAAATTCAGGCAGGGAAGAAGCAAATCTTGCAGCCAAACTAGTTCTAGGCGATGAAAAACATCTTCACAAGGCGCTACTTTGCCGTGTATGCAATGCGGGCTGCGCGGGCGACGGGATGGATCTTACCCTGGGGCTTTTTTTCTTCTACTCTTTTGTTTTTTTTCTTGCTGATCCCGGAAACGTCTGACCGGTGGTGTAACGATCCCCTCCACGCCACGCAGAAGCGTATTTTCGTTGCGTCTGGTGACGGCAGATTTTTCACGTCTGGAGTCGAAGCGGTGAAAAAAATAAGAAAGAAGAAAATACCCTTGTGCAACGAGAGACAGTTCAATTCCAACGGTTGCTGAGACACGGCGGAGCCAGTTGTCTCTTCACCAGGTGTAAGCTAACCTGGAATACACTAGGGGTCCTTCAAGTGTACCAGTGCGCCGGGATATTTTTGTACGGCTCCCCGAGCCGATTTCCTAGGTATAGTTCTGGGGGTTAAGAGAAACCTTTCCTTCCATCGCTCTCTCGTAAAAAAAAAAAAAAAAAAAAAAGAATGAAGCATCCCCGGCCCGGTGACAACACCACCCGTTGGTCCCCGAGTCAGCATCCGCTACCTGTTACCAGCGTTGTACACATTCTCTTTGTACCACAACGTTTCCCGTTTCCCAAAAAGTCCAATGTCAGTTATTAGCGGCGTCCACCAAGGTGCGGGCCGTCTCATGGTCAACATTTGCCTTTTTTGGCTGCCTTGAGCTAACGATTTTTAGCTGTCCTTTGTGACTTGTGACTCAGGCCGCTCACCTTATCGTGAAGATGCCGCCTACGTGGCGCGGCTGCTGGCTTGCCTCCACACACACCATGACTGGGCGGTGGCAGTGAAAGGCTTCAGAAAGGCTTCACTGTATCTCAATCTTCAAAGTGGATTTAGTCAACGAACAAAGAAAAAAAATAGAACGCCAATCTCTAGCGGCTGATATACTGAATCACGTCTGGGGCTCAACAACACTTTGACTAGCTACTCGACACCTTACAACCAGCGTCTGGCTGAGAATGGACAAGTATTTGACATTTCCGGGTCAGAACGGGAAGCGACAGTAGCGCATTACTGGAAATGCGACAAGGGGACCTCGAGTGACCAGACTTTGCAAACACAGCCGGCCAAGGTCTGGCACTTCTGCGACCGCCCATTCCGTTGGGCTCGAATGCTATGGCAGTAGATGTAGTATATATCCCAAGTCAAAAGGCGATATATGTGTCTCTCAGTGCTGGAGAAGCAGGAGGAAAACCGAATTTCAGTAGAATCCGGCCGGTGTCGGCCTGCCAGTTCCACGACATGATCGAGTTCCTGTGTGACGCCGCATGGGGGGTTGTGCCGCATCAAGTGACCGTCATGAAGCTTGTTCAGGTGGTTGGTTCCTACTGACGAGCATAAGCGCTGGCTGAGCAGTCCCATTGGCGGCCGGGTCTCGCGCGTCTGCGGGCTTCTTTTAGCTCCCCGTAGTCGAGCTACATGATCTTATACGAAGCCGCCCGCTTCATGTGCAACCTGCAACGGCTGGTCGTTTGCTTCATTATGGTCGCGGGTGGTACATGATGGTACCAGCATAGATGCATGCAAAACATTCTTCGCATGTTGTGAGTGTATATGCAGCGACGATGAAACCAATAACAGAGACTCGCACAACAAAAGCAAACGATACTGTGACCTGGACAGCTGGAATCACGAAAGACGCATAAACAAGACATACCAAGCAAGTAGAATTCATGTCAAATATATATATTCTGCAGCCTTTGATCGCGCCTTGCTCATGACGTCGCCGGCGCGCGCACCATGGGCACGAATATCTTGCTCGTGCGCACCTCGTCTGCCTGCTGCACGTAGCCGGCGCGCTTGTACAAGCCCACCGCATCATCGTCGGCATCAAGGTACAGCGGCAACCTCATCTCATCCGCCACAGCATTGGCAAAGAGCAATAGCGTCATGCCGTGGCCGCGACGCCGCGCTGTTGCGTGCGTCATGAGGACTTCCAAGTCTAACGCCGGTACATCCGTTAGTCAATTCTAAGAAGAAGATAAAAGAAGAAGATAAAAGAAAAAGAAAAAGACACGTGATCAAAGCGCGTCCTAGTAAAGAGAGAGAACGAGAGAGAGGGAGAGAGAAAGAGAGAGAGGGAGAGAGAAAGAGAGAGAGGGAGAGAGAAGAGAGAGAGGAGAGAGAAGAGAGAGGGAGAGAGAAGAGAGAGAGGAGAGAGAAGAGAGAGAGGAGAGAGAAGAGAGAGAGGAGAGAGAAGAGAGAGAGGAGAGA